>NC_134693.1:46287138-46592101 GCF_050947455.1 Rhinoderma darwinii
GTTATGTACGATGCTAGGAGTCCCTGCCTCTCTGCAGGACAACTGTCCCGTACTGTAATCATGTTTTCAGTACGGGACAGTAGTTCCACGCAGAGGCAGGGACTCCTAGCATCGTACATAACTATGATGCTAGGAGCCCGGCTCCCTGCACTGAGTTCGGTCCGGGACTTCCGGCCGAAATACGTCCGTCCATTACGGACGTTAATGTGCTCGTGTGAACCCAGCCTAAGGCCTAGTTCACACTTAGTTCACACCTAGTTCACACAAAAAATGCCCGAAGTCGCCTGCCATTGATTTAAATTTAAAGAGGACCTGGCAGCTCTAATGATAAGGTCTGTTTTAGTAAATACTTGTATTTATCATTAAATAAAAATTCTGGAGCAGCATTTCTTATGCCTAATTCACATGCGCGTGTTCGGTCCATGATATACGGACCACATGTCAGCCGCATTTCCCAGACCGAACGCAGTGCAGGGAGCAAGGCTCCTAGCATCATAGTTACCTTAGACGCTAGGTGTCCCTGCCTCCATGCGGAACTACTGTTCTGTGCTGAAAACATGATTAAAGTACGGGACAGTTTTCCCGCAGTGAGGCAGGTACTCCTGGCATCTCACATAACTATGATGCTAGGAGCCTGGCTCCCTGCACTGTGTCCGGGAAAAACTGCCAACATACGGACTGTATATCACGGATCGAACACGGTTGTGTGTGGCCGGCTTTAGAACTCTACGTTCTGCCATTCTGCTGTTATTCCTCCTGAAAATGCATAAAGAAATTGACAACTGGGTGTTACCACTCCCTTTGTCAAAAAGGTGTTCCCCTACACAGGGGGACAGTGCCAGACTTTATAGGTACAAGCCTCATCGACAAGAGAAACGGTAACACCCAATTGTCAATTTATTCATATATTTAGAGGAGGAAAAGCAGTCGAATGGCACAAAGTTATATTGTATGCTTGCAGACCACAAAACTAACACTAAATTTCAACTAGGGGGTCATTATGTTTCACAACACAAAGAATATGCCATATATATGGTCAATAGAGATTGGCATTATGGATAAGAGGTATACTTACGCAGGGATCTTAGGATGTATCCCATCCATACGGAAACATCTAAATCAGTGGTGGTCAACTTGTTACATTGTGGAGGTTTCCGGTATGACCCTTGACTCTATGTCCAGCCAAGAGTGGAGCAGGGGGTTGGCATAAATACACATGCGAGGCGTTTGCATGGTCTTATTTGACCATATTTGTCAGATAACGTCTCCTCTGTTATCTCTGATGAGGCAGAGTTCTCTGTGCACAGGAGCGTTCCTACCTGACTATTAGCACTGCCTTGTATCCAGCTTCTGCAGGCCGTACAATACACAGGTAGAAGGCATACATCCCCTGGACCAACACTTGGGCATCACTGGCCTATATGTAGGTGTAAATAACCAGCTTCACCAACCTCACCATGATGTGAAATTATAGAACCCATATAATATAACCACAACATACTCATACTGACATCCCCTATGATGGATTTAACGCAAATTTAAAGTCTGTTCACAATATGGTATTGTAATAAAGTATTACGGTTTTAGCTAATAAAGCCTATTCATAGTATAATAAAAAGTAGTACATTTTTCCAAAATATTTTCTGTATCAATTCCTTATGGATTTCAAGATCTCTGCTCACTATCCTTGAATGGGAACCTTTATTGTTCACTTCCCGGGGATAATGTCCTGGTCATTTGATGAACACACAGGTGCTTGAGTCGTTGGAGTTAAGGCCCGTTTACATGGGCCAATGATCGGGCAAACAGGCGTTCATATGAATTCTCACTCTTGGTCATTGCCCTGTGTAAACAGGGCAACGGTCAGACGATGAACGAGCGAACGCTAGTTCATTGGCTGATCGTATTGTTTATGCAGTAGAAAATATTATTGTTGTCTGCAGCGCATCTCCTTGTGCTGATGACATGATGATTATGCCTGCGGTTATCATCTGCTGATCATATAATTAAAAAAAAGTAAAACAGCACATCTCCCATGCCGACATGATAATAAAGTATGAAGACGAGCGATCAGAGTAACGACCGCTCGTCCTCATCCATAACTCTGCGTGAACGATTATCCGCCGGTGTAATAGGGCCTTTACAGTTCAGGTATCAGATATGTGTCTATAAATCCGAGCGCCTGTGTGATAATCCCATGACCAGAACAGATTTTCATTCTGTGTAAGTAAACAATGAAGGTGCAATTCAAGGACAGCAAATGGAGATGTTGAAAACCATAAGGAATTAACGCACAAAGCATATTGAAAATGTTATAACTTTTCTTTATACAATGAATAAACTTTACTTGCTGAAATCTAAATGACCCTGTAATGCACCCTGAAGGGCCCTTTTTGTAAAAGCATAAGAAAAACCTGGAATTGACGTTAAGCAACAATTGTTGCATTGATATACAATAGGTATTCGTTCACTTAATAAGTTAAATTGTATCACTGCCTAAAGGAACGATTAAAATATGATTTTTATTATAGAAAACCTTACTAAAATAAGGGCTAAATAGCCAATTGTACTAATAGAGGCATAAGCACGGTAGACCAGACAGAGGAGGAACGGTTACAATATTGTTGTTAGCACCATTGCTGCCAACCAACAATTCCCCCAGTCTGAATTATAATATAACACCTGGTCAATCCGTGCCACTAACACGTGTCCCTACGCGTTTCCGCACCGTTATTGTCACAGTGCTTCATCAGGGGTACACTGATGTGATTTCAACACATCGATTTAGATTGGTATGGCCGGGAGACACCTATTGCGTGTCTCGTTTACATTCACCCGGCTCGTATACGACACTGGTCAGCTGGTCGAACCCTGCTGACCAGTGTCGTATACGAGCCGGGTGAATGTAAACGAGACACGCAATAGGTGTCTCCCGGCCATACCAATCTAAATCGATGTGTTGAAATCACATCAGTGTACCCCTGATGAAGCACTGTGACAATAACGGTGCGGAAACGCGTAGGGACACGTGTTAGTGGCACGGATTGACCAGGTGTTATATTATAATTCAGACTGGGGGAATTGTTGGTTGGCAGCAATGGTGCTAACAACAATATTGTAACCGTTCCTCCTCTGTCTGGTCTACCGTGCTTATGCCTCTATTAGTACAATTGCCTATTTAGCCCTTATTTTAGTAAGGTTTTCTATAATAAAAATCATATTTTAATCGTTCCTTTAGGCAGTGACATAAGAAAAACCTAGACTAAAAATCTTTATAGTGTGCCCAAACTATAGTTTTATTAGCTCAAACCACCACCACATCTTACCTTAAATTGGATATATTGAGTTAGCTGGAAATGTTCAGCATAAAGTCTGAAATACTGCAAAATCTTAGAATTGTGCATAAAATTTGGGAAATCATCTGGGATCGGGAAATCACTGTAACTCATCATCTCCTTGGAAGTGTTAATAATGACAGATTTATAAATGCTTGCTCTGTCCGCTTCAGGGTTTTCCTGAAATAAACAATAAATGAGGAGATATTATATATTTTGTGTCAAAGGGCTGTATCAAAAATAACTATAATAACATTAATAACTAACATCGAATCTCCATAGTCCACCAATGTCTTTAGTTCTCTCGAAACAGGTGGGTTCCAAACCTTCCTCCAAGCAACTTTTAATAGCGACGAGACCGCTAGTTCCTGCTCCTATCACAGCAACCTTTTTTCCCATGGTGGTGGCCTACAAAATAAAATGAGGAGAGCAAAGATGAAGTCTAATTGTGCCAATATTTTCTGTATTTGATATCACAACAGTAAAATGCACATGCAGAACCTGGTCCTGAAGGTCCAGTTTGGGAGAAAGTTGCAGGGGGTACAGAAACCATTTGGTACAGTATATTTCAGGGGTCTCCACAACATTTAGTGAAAGTAGCTCATTGGGTATATACACTATATGGACAAAAGTATTGGGACCAGTGTTACTTATAAGGTGCGCGGCCCCACAACTTCCACAGTCCCCCCGTTCACTAAACTGTAAAGCCCGCACACTGCCACGGGCTGCGTTCGGATGCAGTTGTGACCCATCATAAGGATGGCCCAGTGGCGTCGCTAGCACTGGAGGGGGCCCCGGTGCTAGCTACAGCCACATTCACTTGTATCTGAATTCTAGAAGAGGGGGGCTGTGAGGCACTATATACAAGGAGGGCTGTGTGGCACTATTTACAAGAGGGGGAGGGCTGTGTGGTGCTATCTGCAGGGGGTCTGTGTGTGGTGGCGCTATCTACAGGGGCGCTGTGTGTGGTGCTATCTACAGGGGGCTGTATGTGGCGCTATCCAAAGGGGGGTGATGCTCTCTACGGGGGGGCTGTGTGGCGCTATCTATAGGTAGGGCTGTGTGAGATGCTGTCTACAGGGGAATGTTTGTGGCGCTATCTTTAGGGGTGTGTGTGTGATGCTATCTACAGGGGCTGGGTGTGACACAATCTACAGGGGGTCTGTGTGGCGCTATCTATAGGGAAAGTGGTGTAAGAGAGGGATTCTTTCATTGATGCCTATAATTGGTGTTTAGAACTGTCAATTTACTAGTGTACTTTTAATATTATAGTATTTAAACAAGTAATTAAAACTAGTTTAAAATAAGTTTTCTTATTCGCTTATTTAGTACGCTATATTAGCGTTTACTGGGGGTGTTACTTTTCGTCATCAGATTGCCCACCATTGATGACGACTTGCCCTGATCCCTAACTGCCCCGCTCAGGAGCTGCCAAGACTTAGAGGGAACATTGATGGGACACCTACACATTACACTTACAAGAGCTTTTATGACATCCCATTCTATATCCACAGGCACTAATATGGAGTTGGTCACCCCTTTGCAGCTAAAACCGCTTCCATTTTTCTGGGAAGGCTTTCTACGAGATTTTGTGAGAATTTTTGCCGATTCATCCAGAAGAGCATTTGTGAGGTCAGACACTGATGTTGGACAAGAGAGCCTGGCTCGCAATCTCTGTTCTAGTTCATCCCAAAGGTGTTCGATGGGGTTGAGGTCAGGACTTTGTGCGGGCCAGTCATGTTCTTCCACGCCAAACTCACCCAGTCATGCCTTTATGCTACTTGCTTTATACACTGGGCACAGTCATGCTGGAGCAGATAAGGGCCTTCCCCGAACTGTTCCCACAAAGTTGGGAACTACAATAGTCCAAAACATCTTGGTATGCTGAAGCATTAGGATTTCCCTTCACTAGAACTAAGGGACCTAGGCCAACCCCTGAAAAAAAATAACCCTATAGCATTATGTCTCCTCCACCAAACGTTACAGTTGGCACAATGCAGTTAGGCAGGTAACGTTCTCCTTGCATTCACCAAACCTAGACTTGTCCATCAGACTGACAGATAGAGAAGCGTGATTTGTCACACCAAAGAACACATTTCCACTTCTCCAGAGTCCAGTGGCGGTGTGCTTTACACCACTCCATCCGACACTCGGCATTGTGCTTGGTGATGTAAGGCTGGCATATAATTAATATCAAGTAATGAGCATTGGAATAAATTTAGAGGTAACATTCTAAACTAATCATGTAAATGTTCTAGCAAATCTGGTAAATATACATAAATATTTCCTTCACACCTACCTATAAGAGAAAAGTTCCCTGTAATATAATTATTTGGTGTAAACCATCTGCAATGTATGCCAAACCTGACCAGTTAGCTGGGAAGCAGCAGGGCCAGGATATGGGGTAGGTGCCTTGAAATCGCTTTTTACCGCCAATTGGATGCTGTGTCTATGTGGCTTATATTACACAGCAGAACATACCTAATAATATAACAACCATGCTCAGCAGAATCAGATGTGTGATTTACTGGGTAAATCATGGCTGAGGATTGTTCATATCACCGGTTCCATGCCCAAGAAACCAAGGTGGGGGAGTGCATTCCGAAACCCCTGTCTTGGGTATCAAGAAAGCTTGTCCCACCTGGCCAGCAGGTGTAACGTTTCCATTTGCTTTGTGACTTTGTCACTATAAGCCAGTAACATTTTAGTTAATATAGTGCATGCCTCCTAATTATGCACCCCAATGTGTTATATGTAGTTTTACATAAGACGTTACTTACAGTACACAAATAATGCAGCCCCAAATAGTTACATATTCGGTCAAATTCACCTCGGCTATATCGGTGATACATACAACACATAAACGTGAATACAATAGAAATATATTTTTGCTCAACTTGGACATTTTTGTACCACATATGACATAAACATAGCCTATAGTCCCCTATGGTCCCTGCTATAGAAAAGGACACTGCTAATTCACAACTAGTCATAACACTTGCCTGATTTCAATACTCTAGCAGCAGCCAACAATCCTTTCCGGCTTCTGTACAGCTGTATAGTGAGGCCCTTACACTTTTTTTTATTTAACCCTATATTTTCTGAGCTGCACACACAGTTCTCATATAAAGCATGTACTGAGCTTCCAGCAAATAGTTAAGAGTAAGTGACGAGCTAAAAGGGAGTGAGTAGCCTTGGCCATGCCAATCACAAGCAAGCACTCCGAAGAGAGAACATCCTTCCTTTCCCTACTGTGGAAATTGCTGAACAATAATACAACAATAAACCTTTCACACAGAAGCGGACATGTCATATATGAAACCTGTTTACACGAGGGCCCTCTGCAGGCCGTGTCCGCTTCTGTTCTCAAATACAGGACCTGAGGGGTTTATTGCAGGGTAAATATTAGAGTTTGCTTCTTTACACTTTGTACAATAAAGCATAGGTTCACCTTCACGTTGCTTTGTATATTTGTCTATAGTTTTGTTACAACGTATAGACAACTGATCCACAAAGTGCATTTATTTTCCAGCATCGGTTTTCCTATCTATCGTCCCTTTATTTTAAATGTAACAAAAATCCTATTATTTCAGGACCCATTGATGCAGCATTAACACTATGCTAACATTTCTGCGGCAGATGAATGCCAAAATCCAATCAAATTGTATAGGACTGTTTACAGATCAGGTCAGATAATTTTGTACAAATTTGCAAGCAAATTCACGTGAATTACTAGTTTGGTCTAACCCAATAGTTTGCATCAGTATTTGTAAGTCAAAACATGGAAGAGGTGTAAACCTTTCCATTATACATTTTTTTGTTTTTTTTCTCCACATCTGGTTTTGGCCACCAAATACTAGTCCAATATACTAACCAAAATACTGCCGTGTGAAAAAGCACAGCGGCCAAATGTTTGCCATGAGTGAATGGGAAAATTATTTTTATTTGCTTTTGTTTACCTTTTTTTAAAATAAGGTTTTGAGTATGGTGGTGTTTTTTTTATTTTTTAAACAGCGGCATGCTTTAGGTTTTCGTGCCATAGACCTTTATTTTGCAAATACGAAACCACTCTTTGAATGTAAACCCTTAGGGCACGTTCAGACGTGGCAGAATTGCTGTGGAATTCCGCTGCAGACTTTTTTCCATTACTTTCTATGGCTTTTTCGGTAACTTAGTGCAGACGTTGCAGAAAAAGGCTTTGTGGAAAATAGGCTGCTGTGCATAATTTTTATTGCGCAGCATGCATGGCTGCCAGCGGAGGAGCAGAGGGATTTCACTGCAGATTTCCGCTTTTGCAATGCAAAGGCGGAAATCTGCGCCAAGTCCGCTGTGATATCTGCAACATCTTGCTGTAGATTCATTGGGTAATTGCTGCAAATTTGCAGCAAAATCATCTGTGGAAAATTTCGGCCACATCTGAACATGGCCTTATACCCATTGAATCCAGGAAAGCGCTGCAATGTGTACATGAGAATTCATTCATTTTCATTGACTAAAGTTGACAATCTACCCATTGCTCTAAAATCCTGCAGCAATAGAAACACCACTATATAGCCCTGTATTTTACTTACCTGTTAGGTTGTGATTTTTTTCCTGCGTGCTATGAAATAGATATAGTGATCTAAGTCTATATAGAGTAAAGTTTCTTCCGCTGTCTAAAGTCTAAAACAAACATCACTCACTGGCTGAGATTATCAGTTTGTTATCTTTTAAAGGATATCATATATTGGGTTCAAGCAAATGAACCCACTTATCAATTCTACAGCTTAAGGGCCCATTCACACGAACGTAAATAGTGGAAATCACACGCAGTACATGGACCCATTGATTTCAATGGGGACGTTCACACATGCGTCACACATGCATCTATTGCATGAAACTCACTGCATGTCCCATATTGGTGCGTTTTCACGCACCTGCATGCCCATTGAAGTCTATCGTGCGTGAAAACCACGCACTGCACATGGATGTGTACATTTAATGTATGCGCCAGGAGCTTTTCCGCTGCATATGATAAATTGACAGGCAGGACGTAACGTGAAAACAGCCCTACCAAAACATAGGCTTTGTTCACACTTTGCTAAAAACGGCAGAAAAATCGAAAAAGAAGTGCATGTCACTTCTTCAGCCGTTTTTCATAGACTCTATAGAAAAACAGATCCAAAAATGGCTGTTAAAAATGCAGCGAAAAACGCGACTTTGAATAAAAAACGGCTGAAAGAATTGACCTGACACTACTTTTTTCACGCGTCACATTTTTAATCAAAACGTGTCGTATGCATTAACGGCGCGCTATACCATTGATGTCAATGGGACGCTTAAACCAAGCATTTTTTACAAGTTTTTCGGCGTGACAAATGCACAAACAAAAGCACCAAATGCCGACAATACATAACAATGATATATGGAGTGGGGGGCACCAAAGGGCAATTCCGCACAGGGCACCCTGTATCCTAAGGCCGGCCCTGGATGTCTCTCCTTACAGAGACTAGTTCAGCACACTTTCACTATATAACTCCTCCCTCATAGGCTCATTTAGAAGGAGCTCTGTGATTGGCTGGTTGCTTCTCCGAAGGCTTATAATGTCAGGGGCCCCCAAGCTATGAGCTTGGGGGACACATGGTCGCACGAACCTCAAAAATGTGTTCATTTTATATGGTGTTGTGTATTTCTTTTCCCCTTTTCCCTTCTTTTTTCCATATGTATTATAATGGTACTTACCTTATTGGCATCCCCTATGTAAGCTGTAGAGGTGGTACGAGCAGGTTCCAGAGGTCTCTATCTCCAGGCAGATATTTACTGGAGATCAGCTGATTGGACGAAGGTCAGCTGTGCCTTGGCAAGAGCAGGTTCCAGAGATTTCTATCTCTAGGCAGATTTTCCTAAAGGACAGCTGATTGACCATTGGAATTCCTAAATGGCGGGAATCCAAACTATAAAGGACAGTGTTTCTCCGTGGTCAAGCAGTCGTCTGGAAGCACGGACCGTCGCCCACCCACCCTCCCTATTATGTGAATTTCCTTCCTGTCGCAATGTTTATTAGAGGGGTTTTGTCACCCAACTAATGCTGGGCGGACTTGGTCTGTTATTAAATAAAAGCTAGAATTTTATTGGTGATTTTAATTTATGGTTCTTTATATATTTTAATTATTCTTTATTTGGTTACCCTTAATAAACATTGTGGCCATTATTATCCAAAAATTCAGTGTTGTGTGTTTTATTTTGGTTTATTATTTTGTGGGTTGTGGGCTACCATGCTTTCAGACAATTCCACCCTGAGCATGTTTGAATATAAACAAACCTTGTAAAGAAAGTAACCCTTTGAGCACTGTCTGCAATCACTTTACACAGATTGTAGTAGTAAAGCACAAAATACAGTGTATTCCTGCTTTCTGAAGGCTCCACTTTGTGGGGTACCGCACTTCTCAACAAGTGACTCTCCCAGTTTAGCTGCCCCTAGGACATATGATTCATGCCAGGGGCATTGCTAGGGTCTTAAAAGAGACATATATTTAACACCCCCAAAAAATAATAATAAATTTTTACATACATATCGGACATAGCATATCTATAAGACTAAGGCTCCTATAGCTACACCGCTGGATAGAATTGGATGCATTGTCTGAGCAGACAGTATCATACATGATAGGCTTAGATACATGGCACCAGCAGACAGTTTCACACATGATAGGCTAAGGGTATGTTCACACGGCAGCGTCCGTAACGGCTGAAATTACGGGGATGTTTCCGCCTGAAAACATCCCCGTAATTTCAGCCGTAACGGCATGTGCAGGCGCTTGAACGCCACGTCCGTTACGGACGTAATTGGCGCTGCTATTCATTGGAGTCAATGAATAACGGCTCCAATTACGGCCAAAGAAGTGACAGGTCACTTCTTTGACGCGGGCGTCTATTTACGCGCCGTCATTTGACAGCGGCACGTAAATATACGCCTCGTGTGAACAGACAAACGTCTGCCCATTGCTTTCAATGGGCAGATGTTTGTCAACGCTATTGAGGCGCTATTTTCGGACGTAATTCGGAGCAAAAACGCCCGAATTACATCCGTAATTAGTGCGTGTGAACAAACCCTTAGATACATGGCCCCAGCAGACAGTATCACACATGATAGACTTAGGGCTCATTCAGACGAGCGTGATTCTCGTCCGTGTGCTGTGCGTTGAAACAACACACAGCACACGGACCCATTTATTTCAATGGGACTATTCACACATGCGTGAGTTTTCACACAGCGAGAGTCCGTTGCGTGAAACTCACTGCATGCCTTATATTGATGTATTTCACGCACCTAGCCACCCATTGAAGTCAATGGGTGCATGAAAACCACGGACTGCACACGGACAACATCCGTGTACTGTCCGTGATTCACGCATCAATTACACAAACTGCTTGCAAGTGCGTGAAAAACACATGCCACACGCAAAGCACACTGATGCAAAACGCAACACACACGACCAGATTTACGCACGTTTTTTACGCATGTAAATCGGTCACGCTCGTGTGAATGTAGACTTAGATACAGGGCCCCAGCAGTAAGTATCCTCGTACTAACAATCAGGCGCAAATTTGGAATTTCTGGGGCCCCAATCAAAGTTATGTCTCATCAAAGAGACCTGTAGAGCATTCTCCACATAATGCCCCCTGTATATAGTGTCACAACCCCCTGTATGGCTCCACAGAAAGTCCTCCTACCATACAGGCCCCCTGTCGACAGTGCCATGCAGTCCCCTGTAGATAGTCCCACATACCCACCTTGTCTCAGCAGACATTATCATACATGATAGGCTTAAATACATTGCCCGAGCAGACAGTATCACACATGATAGGCTTAGATACACGGCCCAGCAGACAGTATCACACATGGTACTTAAACACAGGGCCCCAGCAGTAAGTATCCTTGTACTAACATATTGTTCAGCCCCCCAAAAAAATGTGTTCGCGAGTATGTATGTGTATATGTGTGTGTGTGTGTGTGTGTATATATATCTATATATATATATATATATATATACGACACAGCATATCTATAGCACTACGACCCTATAGCTATGGATAGGATTAGATACAGTGGCTCAGCAGACAGTATCACACAATAGGATTAGATATAGGGCCCAGCTCGCTGACATTGCGGCTCCAGCGCTGGACCCAGGAAAGGTAAGAATAATAATTGTTTTTTCTTTTTTAGGTGTTACAAATTTTTTGGGGGTATTTGTGTTTTTGGTGTACTTGTTGGACTACGTCGGATTCGAGGACTACTTCGATTACGAATATTTTTTCTATGTCCTTGTATTTTTTTTAAACTTTATTACTACCGCCTTAGTAATGTCTGCTGGCTGATTGACAGCATCCATAACTAAGGCGGGGCTTAGTGTTAGCCAGTGCAGAGGTTAACACTAACCCTCATTATTACCCCGGTACCCACCGCCACCAGGGGTACCGGGAAGAGCTGGGTACGATCCAGTACCCGAGCATATGTAATGATGTTCGATCAATGGGGCGACTGCAGGCTGATATTATTAGACTGGGAAGGGCCAAACACAGTGGCCGTTCCCACCCTTGTAATGCCAGCCTGCTGCTGCTGTGTTGTATCTGGCTAGTTATGAAAAATGCTACAGCGTTTATTCCATTGAAATGTTTTTTTTATAATTGTGGGATTCCCCCCAATTTTGATAACCAGCCAGATACAACACAGCAGCAGACATGCATTACCAGGGGGGGAAGGGCCACTGTTTTGGCCTTTCGCAGGCTAATAATACCAGCCTGCGACCGCCCCAGTGCCCACCCATTGACCGAACATCACTACAGATGGATCGTACCCAGCTCTTCCCGGTACCCCTGGTGGCGGTGGGTACTGGGGTAATAATGGGGTTAGTGTTAGCCTCTGCACCAGTTAACACTAAGCCCCGCCTTAGTAATGGACGCTGTCAATCAGCCAGCGGCCATTACTAAGGCAGTAGTAATAAAGTTTAAAAGAAAATACAAAGACATAGAAAAAATATATTTAATTCAAATGAACCACCCCCTCACAACCCTCATTAACCATTTTATTGAAAATAAAAAAAGCAGTCATCGAAGTAGTCCTCGAATCCGATGCAGTCCAACGACCAAGCCTGTAAAAATACACAAACACGAAAAAAACCATTAGAAACAAATGTGGTAGGCTTAGATACAGGACCCGTGTGTGATGCTGTCTGTTAGACCATGTATCTAAGCCTACAACAAGGCAAGCTTAGATACAGGACCCCAGCAGACAGTAATCTTATACTGTATGTAAGATTACGGTCTGCTGGGGTCCTGTATCTAAGCTTACCTTGTGGCAAGCTCAGATTCATGGTCCAACAGACCGCATCACAGATGGGCTTAGATACAGGGCCCACGTGTGATACTGTTTGTTGTACCCTGTATCTATGCCTACCACATGTTAGTCTTAAGGCCCTAGCAGACAGTAATCTTATACAGTATAAGATTACTGTCTGCTTTGGCCCTGTATCTAAGCCTGCCTTGTTTAGATACATGGTCCAACAGACCGTATCACACATGGGCCCTGTATCTAAGCCAGTGTGTGATGCTGTCTGTTGGACCATGTATCTAAGCTTACCACAAGGCAGGCTTAGATACAGGACCCCAGCAGTCAGTAATGATGTTACGCTTACCCAGCTCTTTGGTGCAGCGGATGTCCCTACACCATCCAGCATCGTGACGTCATGCATGGCGCGAGAAGACGTCAGAACTTCCGCTGTGGTTGGAAAGGAGGGTATTTGTGTCATTACTATAGTAACAGGGGCCAGTGTATTTTATGACATAGGCCCCAATTACTATAGTAAGTTTCTATGGACGCGGAGCAGGGGCCACGGCCCGGTCGTGAACCCGACCGCTGCCAGGTCGCAATTGCGACCGCTGCAACCCCTGTAGCGGCAGTCGCCCGGGTGATCCGGGGCACCGGGCCAAAGATCCGGTGCTAGTAACGCCCCTGATGCATGCAGATTATTAGTACCCAGATGCATAACTTTAAATTTATCTACATTAAACTTAATTTGCCAAGTGGATGCCCAAAGACTCAGTGTGTCTAAATCAGCTTGTAATTTATGAACATCTTCCATAGACTGAACAATACTACATAGCTTGGTGTCATCTGCAAAAATAGAAATAGTGCTATTAATCCCATCCTCTATATCATTATTAAATAAGTTGAATAATAGTGGTCCCAGCACTAAACCCTGGGGGTATACCACTTATAACCGGGGACCATTCAGAGTAGGAATCATGACCACAACTCTCTGGATACAGTCCATGAGCCAATTTTTAATCCAATTACAAACTATACTTTCTAAACCTATAGTCCTTAAAGGGAAGGTGTCATGAAATGATTTTTTTTTATATAATATTGCTTTTAGTATGTTATTAAAATAAATTTTATTTATTTGTGTTCTTGTGTTGTACTTTTTACTGTTTTATTACTTTTACTTCTCTATGGGGGCTGGCATTTTTTTTTCATCTCTGTATGTGTCGATTAACGACAGATGGAATACGGCACATACATCCCCATAGAGAATGCGAACGGGAGCCGTTCCATTCACTGCAGCGTACGCCGTCTGTGTGGGAACGGCGCATGCGCCGCTCCCACACAGACCAAAAGGAAGGTCTTTGGCAGAGCGAAATCCGGCGCCATTTTCATGTGGACCGGAAGCCGTGGCCGGACAGTAAGATGACAACTTTCGGTCGCGGCTTCCGGCCATATGTTCAAGGCAACAGAGGCGCAAGGCAGAGGAGCGGAGGCAGCAGGAGCAGGTAAGTTATGTTCGTGTATGTTCGTGTTATACTGTGTGATTAGCACTGTATCTAATCCTGCTACACTGTGCATTCGCTCAGAAAATGGCGGCACACAGTGTAGGAGGTTCGAAGATTCAACCCCCTCCTTCTCCTGGCACAAGCCAGAATAAGGGAGGGGGGATTGTGTGAGGGCACTAGAGCGAGTGTGTCTACCCCAAATTTGCAGCATAAAGCAATGAGGTTGCTGTACCACATTGCCAATGCTGCAATTTTTGGGAATTGCTCCCTCTAGTGCCCAGCACATGGTAATGTTATAAATTAGAATCTAATTTCTAATATTTCCTGACTTGTGAAAAAAAAAAAAAATTAGAACAATGTTTAATCACTTACATAATAATTGTTTAACTAAAAAAAATAGAAAAAAAATTCTAGCGACACATTCCCTTTCATTTACCCATTAGATGTCTAAGGGACAGTGTCAAATGCCTTTGCAAAGTCCAAAAACACTATATCCACAGCGGCCCCTCTGTCTAGGCTTCTGCTCACCTCTTCATAAAAACAAATCTGGTTGGTTTGACAACTTCTGTCCTTCGTAAAACCGTGCTGGCTGTCACTTGTAATACTATTTTTTGTCACATACTTCTGTATATAGTCCCTCAATAGCCCCTCAAACCTTTTTCCCACCATGGATGTTGAGCTTTCTGGTCTATAATTTCCCTAGGAAGACCTAGAGCCCTTTTTGAAAAGGGGCACCACATTTGCCCTGCGCCGGTCCCTTGGCACTATACCAGTCACTAGAGAATCTCTGAACATTATCAAGAGGGGGACTGAAATAACTGAACTAAGCGCTTTAAAGGGAATGTGTTGTTAGCAAAAAATATATATTTTTTTTTAGTTAAACAATTAGTGTGTAGGTGATTAAACATTGTTCTAATTTTTTTTATTTTTTTCACGAGTCAGGAAATATTATAAATTAGATTCTAATTTATAATATTTCCCAGCACTGGTCACTAGATGGAGCAATTCCCAAAATTGCAGCATTGCATGTGGTAAAGCAACCACATTGCTTTATGCTGCAAAATTGGGAAAAAATCCCTCGCTCTAGTGAGCTCTCAGAATCCCCCCCTCCTTTATCCTGGCTAGTGCCGGGAGAAACGAGGGGATTGAACGGTCTAACCTCCTACACTGTGTGTCACCATTTTTTGAGCTAACACACAGTGTAGAAGGTTAACATACAGTACTAAACACACTGAAACACGAACATACATAGAAATCACTTACCTGCTCCTGTCGCTGCCGCTCCCTCCGGCCCGTCCGCTCCGTCTGCTGCCGCTGCTCCAAGTGCACAAGTCCGGAAGCCGCGACCGGAAGTAGTAATCTTACTGTCCGGCCGCGACTTCCGGTCTACAGGAAAATGGCGCCGGACGGCGCTCAGTTCAACTTGGACTGTGTGGGAGCGGCGCATGCGCCGTTCCCACACAGACGGCGTTCAGCATAGTGGATGGAACGGGCCCCGTTCGCATTCACTATGGGACTGGGGCTGCCGTAATCCATGTCTGTATGTGTCGTTAATCGACACATACAGAAATGGAATAAAAAATGGCAGCCCCCATAGGGAAGAAAAAGTGAAAAAATAAAAAAAAGTAACACACAAATAAATACAAAAGTTTTTTATAAAACACTAACATCAAACTGATATAAAAAAAAATTTTTGGGCGACACTATTCCTTTAAAGGAACAGTGTCATCACAATTTTTTTTTTAATATGTTAAAGATGTTAGTGCTTTATTAAAAACGTTTATATTTATTTGTGTGTTTGTGTTTTACTTTTTCTTATTTTTACACTTTTTCTTCCCTATGGGGGCTGCCATTTTTTTTTCCATTTCTGTATGTGTCGATTAACGACACATACAGACATGGAATACGGCAGCCACAGTCCCATAGGGACTGCGAACGGGGCACGTTCCATCCACTAACATGTACGCCGTCTGTGTGGGAACTGCGCATGCGCCGCTCCCACACAGTCCAATTTGAAATGCGCGCCATCCGGCGCCATTTTCCTGTGGACCGGAAGTCGCGGCCGGACAGTAAGATTACTACTTCCGGACGCGGCTTCCGGACTTGTGCACTTGGACCAGCGGCAGCAGATGGAGCGGACGGGCCGGAGGGAGCCGCGGCGGCAGGAGCAGGTAAGAGATTTCTATGTATGTTCGTGTTTGTGTACGTTTACTACTGTATGTAAACCTACTACACTGTGTGTTAGCTCAAAAAATGGCGACACACAGTGTAGGAGGTTAGACCGTTCAAACCCCTCGTTTATCCCGGCACTAGCCAGGATAAAGGAGGGGGGGATGCTGAGAGCTCACTAGAGCGAGGGCTTTTTACCCAATTTTGCAATGCTGCAATTTTGGGAATAGCTCCATCTAGTGACCAGCAATGGGAAATATTATAAATTAGAATTAATTTATAATATTTCCTGACCCGTGAAAAAAATTTAAAAAATTTGAACAATGTTTAATCACCTACACACTAAATGTTTAATTTTAAAAAAAACAAACATGTTTTTCTGGCAACACATTCCCTTTAAGAACTCTTGGGTGTGTCCCATCTGGTTCCGGAGCCTTGTGTACATTTATTTAATTTAATTTAGCTTGGACCATATCTGCATTTAGCCAATTCAGTATATCAACTGATACATTAACAGCACTGGCACCGGCTACATCAGCTGCTCTGTTGTATATACAGAGATAAAGAACCCATTCAGTAACTCTGCCTTCTCTTGATCCCCCTGTGACCAACTCCCCATTACCACTATTTAGGAGTCCTACATGTTCAGACATTGGCTTTTTTTGCATTTATATACTTGAAGAATTTTTGGGGATTTGTTTTGCTATCCTTGGCCACCTGCCTTTCATTTTGTATTTTTGCTAATTTTACTACTTTTTTACAGATTTTATTAAGCTCTTTATAATTTACAAAGGCTACAGCTGTACCCTCAGATTTGTATTTTTCAAATGCTTTTTTTTGTCATATATTGCATTTTTTACAGAAGGTTGAAGCCATGTGGGGTTTAATTTTAGTTGTTTATACTTGCTACCTATAGGAATACATTTTGCACTATAATTATACAAAGTGGTAAAATGTAACTATATTGTGATCACGGTTAGCAAGGTTTTCACGAACAATGACATTCCCAACAAGCTCTGCATTATTAGAAATTACCAGATCCAACAGAGCTTCACCTCTATTCGGGTCTTGCAAAAGGTTGAGGACATTTTTCCCCTTCGCAGTTGTAGCTGAACCATGACACCAATTAATATCCCTGTAATTAAAATCTCCCATTATCACTACAGTACGCCCCTGTGCAGCCAGCTCAATCTGTTTATATAGCTGACCTTCCATCTCCTCAGTTATATTGAGGGGTCTATAAATTACACCAAAATTAATTTTTAATTTTCTACCTCCCCTTGTAATTCTACCCACAAGGTTTCAATCTCCTCACAATCTTCACCCATTATTGCCTCTTTCACACACGCCTTCATATCACTTCTCACATACAGACATACACCCCCACCTTTCCTATTTGCCCTGTCTTTTCGAAACAGCGTAAAACCCTGTAAATTTACAGCCCAGTCATGAGAAGAGTCTAGCCATGTTTCAGCAACACCAACTATATCTATATGTTCCTCTAGTACCAAGGCCTCCAGCTCCCCCATTTTGCTTGCTAGACTTCTGCCATTTGTGAACATACACTTTAACTTGCATTTCAATTTGTCATGTTCGGTATCATAAATGTGATTATTTGACATTATTTGGGCATTTATATCTTCGATTTTGTTTTGTATTAAGAGGATCTCCTTATCCTGTTGCCTAGTCCTCTCCTCACAGTCTATTTCTTCCCCCACCAATATAGTCTGACCCCTTTCTAACCTAACTAGCCCTTTCTTTTCTACATTGACCTCCCTCCTCAGCCCTGCTAGAATTCTCTCCCCCCAGCACAGCGGACCCCCTTCCATTTTAGGTGCAAATCATCTGCAGATGAAAAGTTAGCCCAGTGCTCTAGGAGCCTTTTCCTCTACACCAAGACTTAAGCCATGATATTTAACTCCCTGAGCTCCGCGCGGAATTTCCCGTGATGCGCATGGCACAGGCAGTATTCTCTCATTGGTTCCCACATGGACTATGACAGCTGGATCATCATCAGCCCCTCCCAGTAATTTATCCAGCCGTTCCACCACACGCCAAACCCTGGCACCAGGGAGACCGCAAACCATTCGGTTGAGACGGTCTTGGCGACAAATTATTCTGTCTTCCCGATTATAGAATCCCCTGCAACTACTAATTGTCCAGCCTTACCTGCATTACCATCTCGCCGACTACTAGCTGAGCTGTTCTCCCGGCTGTTAGTGAGATCAGTATCCACTAGGGCTGCCCTTTTTGAGACTGACACCCTCACATTATCAACCAACTTGGCAATTTTGATTGGAATAACAGAAACAGGATTGACCTTCCTATTTTTGGATCCCTTTCTACTGCCCCTAACTACATTAACCCAGCTACTTGCCTGGTCCTGCTAACCCATGTCTTCACCCTCCAGGTATACCCCACTAACTGCTTGCTCAGTGAGCAGCATGCTCCGCTCAAGATTGTCTATTGCCCTCAGTGTTGCATTTTGCTCCTCCAGATGTCTAATGCAAGCTTCCAGGTGAACAACATGCTCACATCTGCCACAGAGGTATTCACCCTGGAACTCCTGCTCCAGTCGGGCATACATATGGCAAATTGCAGTCCATTATCCAAGTTACAAAAAAAGTGTTAACGATTGAAAAAGTAAAAGAAGAGAAGAGTACTTACAGGGACTTTAACTCCTCCTTTCCACTCCGGTTTATTAACTCCACTTATAACACAGTCACTTAGTCCACCAAGCACAATGAGAGCAAGCTCAAAAGTGAGAATCAGCAGGTTCATTTAAATAACCTGAGAACAATTAACTCCTCCCCTTAATTAGGTACACAGAAGAAAAGAAAAAACAGGGTTTTACATTTTGTCAGTAGTTAGAGCACAAGCTGCACACAACATAAAAACCTTGCTAACTTCGATTTGCAAGCACTTAATCCAATCACAATATCACACTCCGGTTTATTAACTCCACTTATTTCACAAGCCACTTAGTTCACCAAGCACAATGAGAGCTCCTAGTATACCTGATATAAATCAACTTTGTAATTTACTTACTTTTAGGGCACATTCAGACGAGCGTGTTCCGCATACGTGAGCGGTCTGTTGAAATAACTGACAGCACACAGACACATGCAAGTCAATAGGGCTATTTAGACATACAGAGGAGAATCACAGATGCCACACGCTAAGCACACTGATGTGGAACGGAAAGCACACTGATAGCACACGGACATGAAATACGTTTTTTTTTTGCACACGCAAATCGGATACGCTCGTGTGAATGAAGCCTTAAAATCTAGATGTTTTGTTCATGCTTATTCTGTTTAAAGTTACTGCCACTAGGAGACTCCCTTCCTGTAATCTGCTGTCCACCACCTGTTGTCAAGCAAAGTCCATCCCTGTTTACAGATCAGAATTCATGGACGCAGAAGGTGGGGGGGGGTGTCTCTACACAGCCTGCCTATGCAAGTCTATGGAGAGGAGAGGGGAAGCAGGAGGAGGGAGCAGAGAGGGAGAGTGAGTCAGCAACAGACAAGCTGCATACAAGTCTGTGTAGAGGGGAGGGGTGAGCAGGGGGAGGAAACAGTAGCAGTGTGAGAAAGACACAGGTTGCTGGTAAGATTTCTATGTCACCGTAGTGCTGGATTTTCAGCTATACTACTCAGTACTGCCCGTATAATCTCCCCCATGCTGCATGCATCTATTTATATATATATATATATATATATATATATATATATATATATATATATATATATATATAATATGTGTTACAGAGATGGGAGAGCAGGATTCTCCTCTCATACTGGACTATGTATAGAAGACATGATAGTCGTTAGGTTCTGCCCACTAGCTCAGAGACAACTGAGAATTAGAGAGAGCCTGCATAGTGAATAAATGCTAAAAAAAAATGCTGAATACACATCATATGGCCAGAGATAGTGTTATTCCTCATGTACACACATATGACAGTTTATTCTAAAAAGTCACCTGAAAAGTTAGGTAAGCTTTAAGTTTACTGTTCATCAATATCCCCAAGTCTTTTTCAGTGGCAGTTTTACCCAGTGTTATACTGTTTAATGCATAATTATAGAATTTATTTCCTGGGCTCAAGTGCATAACCTTACATTTCTCTGCCCAAGCCCCCATGTTACCCAAATCCCTATGTAATATTATATTATCCTCCTCTGTGTTGATTACTTTACAGAGCTTAGCATAATCTGCAAATACTGAAATTATACTCTGTAAACCCTCTACAAGGTCATTAATAAATAGAATTAAAAGAACCCCACTGGTTACTGTGACCCAATCTGAGGATGTACCATTAATAACCACCCTCTGTTTTCTATCACTGAGCCAGTTGTAAACCCAATTACACATATTTTCCACCAGTCCCAGCATTCTCATTTTATGCACCAACCTTTTTTGCGGCACAGTATCAAACGCTTTTGCAAAGTCTAGATACACCACATCCA
Source organism: Rhinoderma darwinii (assembly GCF_050947455.1). Classification (NCBI taxonomy): domain Eukaryota; kingdom Metazoa; phylum Chordata; class Amphibia; order Anura; family Rhinodermatidae; genus Rhinoderma; species Rhinoderma darwinii. The sequence continues at coordinate 46,307,921 of NC_134693.1, forward strand.
CAGCCGCACCCAGATGCAGTCTAGAACTTACCTCCTAATAGAAGATAATCAGATTAGTTTGACAGGACAGATCCCTCATAAACCATGCTAATTGTAGCGCCCATGGCCGCGGGCCGTCGGGTTCGCTCACCTCCCGAAGCCCGCAGCCATGGATCTGTGAGCGCTGGCCTCCGTCTCCCTCCTAGGAGATGCCAGCGCTCACTTCCGCTCCGTCCGGCCGGGTCCCGTAGGGTGCGCGCGCACGCTCGCGCCCGCTCTTAAAGGGCCAGCGCGCGCACATGAAAACAATGATCATTAACCCACATGATTCCCTGCTCTATAAGAATGCCCCAGCCCTTCTGATCCTTGCCAGAGCGTTGTTAGTTTTTCCCTGTCTGTCTCGCAAATGGTCCCTTAGTGTCTCCCGTTCCAGCTGTTACCCGTGCCCTGTTACTGTTCCTGTATTCCGCATTGTTCCTGTGCCTACCCGTGTTCAAGTGTCATCTGCCACGTCAAGTGCCATCTGCCACGTCAAGTGCCATCTGCCACGTCAAGTACCATCTGCCACGTCAAGTGCCATCTGCTCATCGGATACTGCCCGCCACGTCTGGCGCCACTTTCCGCACCTGCCTCCATCCGTGCTGTAGCCACAGTCACCATCCGGACTATTTCAGGTACCTAAGCATTACTGTCTGCTATCTTACTTTCACATAGACTGTGACCTGGTCAGCTGCCTCCTCGCTACGGCGGAGCGGCCTAGTGGGTCCACAAACCCAGTGTCCGTGACAGTACGCTCAGGCCATGGAACCCGCTGGCCAGCCCAAGACCCCAGTACAGAAGATTCAGACAGAGATGCATGACCTACGCACTCGTCAGGATCAACTCCTTGAGGTGGTGAATTCTATTCTGGTCCGCCTGGATCTACTCGCTGTTCCACCCCCGGTTCTTCCTCCAGAAGCTGTTGCCGTGCCACTGCCTGTTGCTCCCCCTGGTTGTTCCGGATCCTCAGTTCCTCTGCCTCTTCCTCCTCGCTACGACGGTGATCCCAGAGCATGCAGAGGATTTCTTAATCAATGCACGGTGCATTTTAGGCTACAGCCTCATCTCTTCCCCTCCGAGGAGGCTAAAGTAGCGTTCATTATCTCCCTCCTCGCTGGCAAGGCCCTCGCATGGGCAAACCCAATCTTGGAGCAACAAGGACCTGTATCCGCGGACCTAGCCTTGTTCCTGCAGTCCTTTCGTGCCGTGTTCGAGGAGCCGGGTCAAACATCCTCTGCCGCAGCCACTCTGTTGACCCTCAAGCAAGAAGGCTCCACAGTAGGGGAGTATGCGATCTCCTTCCGTACCCTAACAGCCGAGCTGGCATGGAACAATGAGGCACTGGTGGCGACCTTCTGGCAGGGACTGTCCTCTCACATCAAGGACGAACTGGCAGCCCGAGACCTTCCTTCTACCTTGGATGCCCTCATCCTGTTAGCCACCCGGGTTGATATGAGAATCCGGGAGCGCTCTCAAGAGGTTCGTCAGGAGAGCCGGGCCCACAAACCAGCACCCCCTGCCCAGAGACCACAATTGTCCACTCCTAGTGCGTTACCTGAGGAACCCATGCAGGTAGACAGAGTCCGGTTATCCAAACAGGAGAAGCAGCGCAGACGCTCCTCTGGACTTTGCATGTATTGCGGCCTCAAGGGTCATTTTGTGCGTCAATGCCCACAGAAACCGGGAAACTCCAGTACCTAGGGTTGGTTGGAGAGGCAACTCTAGGTGGAACGTCTCCAAACTTTAAAACCTCTTCCAAATTATAGATACCTGTGGCCATCGTCACCGGACAGGCATCACATCCTTCCTCCGCCTATCTTGACTCTGGAGCGGCTGCTAATTTTATCCACCAAGATCTAGTGGATCGGTTTCAACTACCCACAGTCCGTCTGGAGAGACCCCTGGCAGTTGCCTCTGTGAATGATCTACCGCTGCCTGATCCAATCATGCTCATCACTGAGCCGGTGACATTACGGGTCGGAGCTCTTCACTCAGAACAGATCTCCTTCCTAGTACTACCCAAGGCTATCAATCCTATCCTGCTGGGTCTGCCATGGCTCCGTCTACACGCCCCGACACTCGACTGGAGTTCTGGAGAAGTTCTTCAATGGGGTTCCAGATGCCATAGCCATTGCCTGTCACAAGTCCGTCCTGTTGTGCCCCCTCTGCCTCAGTCACTCTCTGATCTACCTTCTCAGTATGCCAGTTTTGCGGATGTCTTCTGCAAACGAGAGGCTGAGACGTTGCCTCCACATCGGAGTTATGACTGTCCCATTGAACTGGTTCCCAATGCCTCTCTTCCCCGTGGACGAGTATATCCTCTCTCCTTGCCAGAGACGTTATCAATGTCAGCCTATATCAAGGAGAACTTGGAGAGGGGTTTTATTCGAAAATCTTCCTCCCCAGCCGGGGCAGGATTCTTCTTAGTTAAAAAGAAAGATGGATCTCTCCGACCCTGCATTGACTACCGTGGTCTCAATCAGATCACGGTCAAGAACAAATACCCGTTGCCACTCATTTCCGAGCTGTTTGATCGCATACGAGGAGCCAAAAAAATTTCCAAGCTAGATCTGCGGGGGGCCTATAATCGAATCCGGATTCGCCGGGGTGACGAATGGAAGACGGCATTTAACACCCGCGATGGGCACTACGAATACCGAGTGATGCCCTTCAGACTGTGTAACGCTCCCGCAGTATTTCAGGAGTTCGTTAATGACATCTTCCGAGATCTCCTCTATACGTGTGTTGTAGTTTATCTCAATGATATTCTAATCTTCTCCCCAGATCTGATGACCCATCGGAGGCACGTTCGTCAAGTTCTTCTACGACTAAGAGAGAATCGCTTGTATGCCAAGTTAGAGAAATGCACATTTGAAAAGAGGTCTCTGCCCTTCCTGGGCTATGTCATCTCGGATCAAGGCCTTAAGATGGACCCTGAGAACTTAAAGTCTGTCCTGGAATGGCCACGTCCTCAAGGCCTAAGGGCCATACAGCGGTTCCTGGGTTTCGCCAATTTCTACCGGCAGTTTATTCCGAACTTTTCTTCTCTGACGGCCCCCATCTCTACCCTTACCAAGAAGGGTGTGAACGCCAAGGTGTGGACTCCGGAGGCAGAGTCCGCATTCATTAGCCTCAAGAAAGCCTTCACTTCAGCTTCGATCCTCCATCACCCTGACATATCTCGGCAGTTCTCACTGGAAGTGGACGCTTCCTCTGTTGGTGCAGGCGCACTTCTGTTCCAGAGGAGCTCCAAAGGAAAGGCAGTAGTGTGTGGCTACTACTCAAGACTGTTTTCCTCTGCTGAGCGCAATTATTCCATTGGAGATCGGGAGCTACTGGCTATCAAATTGTCCCTGGAGGAGTGGAGACATCTTCTGGAGGGCGCTGCTCACCCCATCCTGATCTTCACCGACCACAAGAATCTCACTTACCTTCAGTCCGCTCAAAGACTGAATCCTCGTCAAGCCAGGTGGTCACTGTTCTTCATCCGTTTCCAATTTCTGCTCCACTACCGTCCCACGGACAAGAACGTGAGGGCCGATGCCCTGTCCAGATCATTCGAAACGGAAGACACGGTGGAGTCCCTTAAGACGATCATAGAACCCATCCTGTGTTGTCACCGCCAATCCTCTGCAGCTTAGAAATATCCCTCCAGGGAGAACTTTTGTTCGGTTGGCTGACAGAAAAAGAATTCTCCGCTGGGGACACAGTTCTAAACTGGCTGGGCACGCTGGTGTTCGTAAAACCCAAGACCTGGTCGCTCGTCACTTCTGGTGGCCCACGCTACCTAAAGATGTTCTGGAATTTGTCTCTGCTTGTACGGTGTGTGCCTCTAACAAGGTGGCTCACAGCAAGCCTGCCGGCCTGCTTCAACCCCTGCCTGTACCCAGTGCCCCCTGGCAGCACATCGCTATGGACTTCGTCACGGACCTTCCTCTCTCAGCAGGATGCAACACCATCTGGGTGGTGTTGGACCGGTTCTCTAAGATGGCACATTTTATCCCGCTAACCGGCCTACCCTCTGCTCCTCGACTGGCAAGCTTCTTCATTCAGCACATCTTCCGCTTGCATGGCTTGCCTCTTCACATTGTGTCCGACCGGGGGGTTCAGTTTACCTCCAAGTTCTGGAGAGCCCTCTGTAAACTCCTGGATGTGAGTTTGGACTTTTCCTCTGCCTATCACCCCCAGTCCAATGGGCAAGTTCAGAGGATCAACCAGATCATGGAAAATTACCTCCGCCACTTCATCTCTTCACAGCACGATAACTGGGTACAGCTTCTACCATGGGCAGAGTTTTCATATAATAACCACACAAGTGAGTCCACCACCTCCACTCCGTTTCACATCGTGTACAGTCAACATCCTAGAGTTCCTCTTCCAGTGTCGACTTCATCTCAGGTACCCGCTGCTGACTATGCATATGGGGACTTCCTGCAAATCTGGCAACAGACCCGGTCCTCTATTTTGCAGGCAGTAGATCGCATGAAGCGTAAGGCAGATACCAAAAGAAGAGAGCCGCCTCAGTATCTTCCTGGGACTAAAGTCTGGCTGTCCTCTCGAAACATTCGCTTGAGGGTGCCTTCATACAAGTTTGCTCCCAGGTTCCTTGGTCCCTTCGAGATCCTGCAACAAATTAACCCTGTTTCCTATAAGCTGCGGCTGCCCCCTACCCTCAGAATCCCTAACTTCTTCCATGTGTCTCTCCTGAAACCAGTGGTCCTGAACCTCTACAGCAAGACCTCTAGTTCCACAGTTGCTTCCAGCGGTCCTTCTGATGTATTCGAGGTAAAGGAGATCCTGGACCGCAAGAGGGTAGGAGGAAGGACTTTCTATCTGGTGGACTGGAGAGGGTTTGGTCCTGAGGAGAGGTCCTGGGAGCCAGAAGAGAACCTCAGTGCTCCTGCTCTTATAAAAAAGTTCCTCTCTCACTCTGGTCCCAAGAAGACGGGGTGTAAGAGGGGGGATACTGTAGCGCCCATGGCCGCGGGCCGTCGGGTTCACTCACCTCCCGACGCCCGCAGCCATGGATCTGTGAGCGCTGGCCTCCGTCTCCCTCCTAGGAGATGCCAGCGCTCACTTCCGCTCCGTCCGGCCGGGTCCCGTAGGGTGCGCGCGCACGCTCGCGCCCGCTCTTAAAGGGCCAGCGCGCGCACATGAAAACAATGATCATTAACCCACATGATTCCCTGCTCTATAAGAATGCCCCAGCCCTTCTGATCCTTGCCTGAGCGTTGTTAGTCTTTCCCTGTCTGTCTCGCAAATGGTCCCTTAGTGTCTCCCGTTCCAGCTGTTACCCGTGCCCTGTTACCGTTCCTGTATTCCGCATTGTTCCTGTGCCTACCCATGTTCAAGTGTCATCTGCCACGTCAAGTGCCATCTGCCACGTCAAGTGCCATATGCCACGTCAAGTGCACTGGCGTAGCTATAGGGGTCGCAGCGGTCGCAATTGCGACCGGGCCCCGAAGCCAGGGGGGCCCACGGCCCCCAGCACCACATCAATAAAAAGTTACTATAGTAACTCGGGCCGCGGGCCCCTGTTACTATAGTAACATACTTCACTTACCTTCCTGGTTCCGGATCGCAGCGGAGGTCCTGACGTCAAGCGCTGTGCGCAGCGCATGACGTCACAGCGCTATGCCGCCGCGCACAGCATCGAGACTACAGAACTCCCGCCGCTGCCGAAGAGGAAGGTAAGGTTAGCCCTGACTGGCGGCGTCTGACTCCCGGGACCCGCCAATCAGCTGTTTTGAAGGGGCCGCAGCACTCGTACGAGAGCTGCTCCCCTTCATTCCTGTCACTTCATTCCGGTCACACTGTGAATCGGTGTCGGCGATTCACAGTGTGAGCGAGTAGTGAAATGAAGGGGACGCAGCTCTCGTACGAGTGCTGCGGCCCCTTCAAAGCAGCTGATTTGCGGGTCCCGGGCGACACATCAGCTATTGATGGCCTATCCTGTGGATAGGCCATCAATGTTTAGGGACTGCACAACCCCTAAGCCTACGATGTATCAGGCTTAGGGGGCCCATGAGACAGGATCACAGATTGTGTGATCCTGTCTGCTGGGCCCTGTATCTAAGCCAATCACATGGTAGGCTTAGATACATGGCCCATGCGTGATCCTGTCTGCTGGGCCCTGTATCTAAGCCAATCACATGGTAAGCTTAGATACATGGCCCATGTGTGATCCTGTCTGCTGGGCCCTGTATCTAAGCCTACCACACTGTAGGTTTAGATACAGGGCCCCAGCACACAGTAATCTTATACTGTATAAGATTACTGTCTGCTGGACCCTGTATCTAAGCCTACCTTGTGGTAGGCTTAGATACAGGGTCCCACAGACAGTATCACACATGGGCCCTGTATCTAAGCCTTAGGGTATGTGCACAGACACATGGCTCGCTGCAGGACAACTGTCCCATACTGTAAACATGTTTTCATTTGACAGCGGCGCGTAAATATACACCTCGTGTGAACAGACAAACGTCAGCCCATTGCTTTCAATGGGCAGATGTTTGTCAACGCTATAGAGGCGCATTTTTCGGACATAATTCGGGGCAAAAACGCCCAAATTACGTCTGTAATTAGTGTGTGTGAACATACCCTTACGGCTGGGTTCACACGAGCATGCTCGGTCTGTAAAGGACGGAACGTATTTCGGCCGCATGTCCCGGACCGAACACAGTGCAGGGAGCCGGGCTCCTAGCATCATACATATGTACGATGCTAGGAGTCCCTGCCTCGCTGTGGAACTACTGTCCAGGACTGAAAACATGATTACACTACGGGACAGTTGTCCCTCAGCGAGGCAGGGACTCCTAGCGTCGTACATAAGTATGATGCTAGGAGCCCGGCTCCCTGCACTGTGTTCGGTCTGGTACTTGCGGCCGAAATACGTCCGTCAATTACGGACGTAATTAGTGTGTGTGCACATACCCTAACACATGTGTTACTAATCATTTTTTGTGTGTTTTCTTGCAGGTTCGGTCGTTGGACTACGGCGGATTCCAGGACTACTTCGATGACAGCTTTTTTTTTTATTAATAAAATGGTTAATGAGGGCTGTGTGTTTTTTTTTTTTTATTTCAATAAAATATTTTTTCTATGTCTTTGTGGTTTTTTTTTAAACTATATTACTACCGCCTTAGTAATGGCCGCCGGCTGATTGACAGTATCCATTGCTAAGGCGGGGCTTAGTGTTAGCGGATGCAGAGGCTAACACTAACCCCCTTTATTACCCCGGTACCCACCGCCACCAGGGGTGCTGGGAAGAGCCGGGTACGATCCAGTACCTGACCATCTGTAGTGATGGTCGGCCACTGGGGTGGCCGCAGGCTGGTATTATCAGGAGGGGAAAGGCCAAAAACAGTGGCACCTCCCACCCTGGTAATGCTGCCTGCTGCTGCTTTATTGTATCTGGCTGGTTATGAAAATGGGGGGGACCCCACGTCATTTAAAAAAAATAATTGGAAAGAACGATGTCGGGTCCCCCCCAATTTTCATAACCAGCCAGATACAACACAGCAGCAGCAGGCAGCATTACAAGGGTGGGAAGGGCCACTGTTTTTGGCCTTCCCCAGCCTAATACTACCAGCCTGCGGCCACCCCGGTGCCTGCCCATCACTACAGATTGTCGGGTACTGGTTTGTACCCGGCTCTTCCCAGTACCCCTGGTGGCGGTGGGTACCAGGGTAATAATGGGGGTTAGTGTAGCCTCTGCACCGGCTAACATTAAGCCTCGCCTTAGTAATGGAGGTTGTCAATCAGCCAGCGGCCATTACTAAGGCGGTGATAATAAAGTTTAAAAAGATACAAGCACATAGAAAAAATATTTTATTGAAATAAAAAAACACAACCCTCATTAACCATTTTATTGAGAATAAAAAAAACGCCGTCATTGAAGTCCTCGTATCCGAAGTCCAACAACCGAACCTGTAAAAAAACACAAACACAAAAATAATCAGTAACACATAAAGAAGCAAAATTATTATTCTTACCTATCCTGGGTCCAGCGCTGGAGACGCAATGTCAGCGAGCTGGGCCACTGTATCTAATCCTATCATGTGTGATACAGTCTGCTGAGCTGTGTATCTAATCCTATTATGTGTGATACTGCCTTCTGAGCCACTGTATCTAATCATATCATGTGTGATACTGTCTGCTCAGCCACTGTATCTAATCCTATCCATAGTTTATAGGGTCGTAGTGCTATAGATATGCTGTCTCATATACACACTTTTTTTTGGGCGGACACATATGTATTGGGGCTATTTCCCGGACATTTTAAACCCTGAGGGTATGTTCACACGGCAGCGTCCGTTACGGCTGAAATTACTGTGCTGTTTTCAGGAGACGTAATTTTCGGACGTAATTCAATGCTAAAACGCCTGAATTATGTCCGTAAATAGTGTGTGTGAACCCAGCCTTACTGACGCCCCCGGCTGCTAGTGCTGCATTGTTGGGTCACTCAGGAGACCCAGCAATGCAGCTGAAAGCTGCGGACCGTCGGCCATAAGAAGTTTGCGGGGGGGGGGGGGGCCCAGTAAGAATTTTTGCATCGGGGCCCATGAGCCTCTAGCTACGCCCCTGGTCAAGTGCCATCTGCCACGTCAAGTACCATCTGCCACGTCAAGTGCCATCTGCTCATCGGATACTGCCCGCCACGTCTGGCGCCACTTTCCGCATCTGCCTCCATCCGTGCTGTAGCCACAGTCACCGTCCGGACTATTTCAGGTACCTAAGCATTACTGTCTGCTATCTTACTTTCACATAGACTGTGACCTGGTCAGCTGCCTCCCCGCTACTGCGGAGCGGCCTAGTGGGTCCACAAACCCAGTGTCCGTGACACTAATGCTGCGTGATAGATTTTATTTTTATTAAGATACTCCAGGATAGGTTGATCTTAGTTTCATGCTGTTCCAGAACTGGGCAGCTTCTTTAGATGTTGTTTGGCAAAGTCTAATCTGGCCTTTCTTTTTTTTTTTAGGCTGATTAATGGTTTGCACCTTGTGGTGAACCCTCTGTAGTTGCTCTCATGAAGTCTTCTCTTTATGGTAGACTTAGATACTGATACACCTACTTTCAGGAGAGTGTTCTTCACTTGGGTAGATGTTGTGAAGGGGTTTTTCTTCACCATGGAGAGGATTCTGCGATCATCCATCACTATTGTCTTCCATGGACGTCCAGGCCTTTTGGAGTTCACGAGATCACCAATGCGCTTTTTTCTTTCTTTCAAGGTACCAGACTGTTGATTTGACCGCTCCTAACATTTGTGCTATCTCTCTGATGGATTTATTCATTTTTTTCAGCCTAACGATGGTCTGTTTAATTTGCATTGAGAACTCCTTTTACCTCATGTTGTGAGTTCACAGCAACAGCTTCCAAATGCAAATGCCACACCTGGAATCAACTCCAGACCTTTTACCTGCTTAATTGATGATGGATTAACAAGGGAATAGCCCGTGCAGCCCATTAAATAGCTTTTGAGATAATTGTCCAATTACCTTTGGTCCCTTGAAAAAGAGGCAGCTACATATTAAAGAGCTGTAATTCCCAACACCTTGCTCAAATTAGGATGTGAATACACCCAAACTAAAGCTGACAGTCTGCACTTTAAGCCCATATTGATTATATAACTGTATATTCAATATATTTTGGTAAACAGTTAAAATGCCAAAACTTCTGCCACTGTCCAAATAATTCTGGACCTAACTGTATATGACTTGATAGAGTTTTAGAGTTAGAGGTTAATTCTAACCTCTAACTCTAAAACTCTATCAAGTCATATATTCATAAAGAGGACTATATTATTATAAAGGACCTAAAGTAATATCTTAAAATCTGTCTATGTTTTGAAGAACCTTTCCCCAGTGGTACCGTGCAGGTTAATGTTTAAGACCTCCTTCAGACACTATTTTTTCAGCGTTTTTAAATGCTAGTAAAAAATGGCATGAATTTCAAGCGTTTTTTAAAAGCGTTATTGGTCGCATTTTATTTTTTATTTTTTTTGTAACATTTTAAACATGCGTTTCAAAAATCCTATAGAGAAGCCTATGAAAAAAACAAAGAAAAAATGCTGCGTTTTGAAAAAAGGGCACTGACCACACAAATACCACAAGCCAAAATGCTTTGTATGTAAAGTTTTCGTTATTTCATTATAAACTATAAAGTAACATCTGTCCAGGGCGTTTTTGACCTAAAAAATGCAGTGAAGAATGTCTCTAAAAATGCAGCAAAACGCTGTGTGTGAATCCAGTCTTAGGGAAGCAGAGAGCCAAAAGCAAAACAGGATGATGTCAATGGCAGTGATCACATAGGTGACAATGACCAAAATGTAAACTAAAATTTGGCAGCCAACAAACAATAAAAAAAACCTTCTGTAGTCTTTGAAGAAATCTTCTGAATTAAAAAAAAAATGGAATCAAATTTTAGACCATACACGTAAGATCAATGTTAATCTTGTTTGGTAAATTGGTTGGAACACTTACCTGGATTTTCTTTATCATTAGTGGTAAACTCTACAGTATAATGATCTATCATCTGAAAAAAATGCATATTGGGCAATGCAGAGACAAAATTTCCCACCATACCAATGTTTTTCTGTGGGAAAAATCATTCACATTGTTACTCCTCTCGCTCTGATAAAAACATGGAGCGGCACCTTTAAGCTGGAGGATCCAGTTGCGGGACCCTGGTTATGAATCAAGGTACTTTCTCTTGTGTTATTTTACTTGTAGTTTTTATTCGGTCTCTGACCCTGACCTTGTTACTAGCTTTTGTCTTGGATTTGTCGCTTGGTATTTGTTTTTCAATCTCCTGGTTTTGACCACCTGGTCCCTCTTCTGATTTTGTCTTAGTCTCATCCTCTGTCTTCGCATCTGCCTCCACTCCAAACCTTCTTATGGGGGGTGAAGGGTGACGAACTGGGAAACTCCTTAAAATCCACACCTCAGTTTAGCCAGCACCAAATCGATTGTGGCTCAAGGATCCGTTTTCTGGTGAGACCCGTAACACGCATTGTGGGAAATATGATTGTGTATGGCCCTTCTCCCCATTGTAACATTAATAGAATGTATCAGGATTATCATAGCATATCATATCATAACATATCATAGATTGTAAGCTCTTGCGAGCAGGGTCCTCACTCCACTTATTTGAATTGCAAATTAGTGTTGTTACTATGTAATGTCTGATATTGTCTTTACATGTTCCCCCTGAATTGTAAAGTGCTGTGGAATATGTTGGCGCTGAATAAATAGAGATTATTATTAAAGCTTAATAAGGTTTAAAACAATTGTGCCCAATGTTTTTGAAATAAATGTATTGGAAAAAGTTATTGCAACAGATAATCAACCATTCAGATATTGAGTTTAGTCAAACTAATCTGGAATTTCTGAATATAAACCTTGATTAATACTATGTATACGGTGACATGGCTGTTACATCACCGACAAGTTCAGGACTAAAGCAGATAAATGGGCCTAAATGTCATCAGTCCTCGGTGATCATTTTGCCCCACAGTATATTATTAATTTTCAAAAATTATAATACAGAAAAACTCCATGCCATCTGTTAAGTAGCACATTTTATTGTTTTATTCTCAGAAGTGTCAGGAATACTTTTTTGGCTAGAAAGAAAAGTCTGAGCTGTAAAGTGACAAAGCAAAATGGGCTCCACTATAGATAATGATGGCTGATCACTAGGATGACCTCATTGTCTGATCAGTGGAAGTCTGAAGTTTTGGGAGCCATAGAGCTAGGTAACACAGGATGTGAAGGGGGAAAAAAATGCAGTATTCGGGACACGGCGGCTGACAGGTAGATATTCAAAACAGAGTATGTTATAGTAGGCTTTATTTGTAATAGATACTATGCGTTTCAGGACCGGACAGGTCCCTTCCTCAGGTATGTACCTGAGGAAGGGACGTGTCCGGTCCTGAAACGCGTCGTATCTATTACAAATAAAGCCTACTATAACATACTCCGTTTTGAATATCTACTTGTAAGGCGCTGTGTCCCGAATACTGCATTTTTTTCCCCTTCACATCCTGTGTTCGTTTTCCCCGGGAACAGAACTTTTTCTCGTGGGATAGCAGCGGGTGGCAGCCGACTTCCACAACGATCTTCAGGTCATTCTACTTTCCATGCTCAGCAATAGTGTTGTGCCTATCCTAGCACAACACTGCCAGGTGAGTACATCAGCTCGCCTTTTGCTCACATTGTCCCACGTTCCTTACAATATTACCTTAGAGGAGCGCCGTGTCCTCCTCTCTTCGTTTTTCTTTATCCAGATATCATAGAGCTAGGTAAGGCACAGCAGCCCCTTTGACGTTAGTACTACAGAGTACCATTTTATCATGGCACCGTGCAGTGACTATAGCACAGGTCCATTCACCAGACATAATGCCAAGCCAGTAGCACTGCGGTGTCTGAGAAAAAAGCAAAATAAGCCACACACCCTTTGTTCTCTGGATTGAAGGGGTTTTTAGTGATTTGCTATAACGGTCAATGGTAGGAAAGCCACTTAAATAGGCTCTGTCACTACTTTAATAATTCCCTATCTCCTAACTAATCTAATAGGCGCTATGATGTGGATAACTACAGTGTGATTTGTTTTCAAAAACGTTTATTATTTGCAAAGTTATGAGCATTTATCTAAATAAGCTAATGTGGCTCTAATAGCCAAATAGGAGGTGACATTTTCTTTTCACTCTGGGCGGTGTAATGTTTTCTGTATGATGCTGTCCAATCAGCATACAGCTTCTCCCCCTTCCTGCCCAGCATCACAGCGTGATCATATAGCACACAGCTTCCATTCCGACTGTGTATTCAACTGGCGATATCTCCGGTTGTGTCACAGCTAAAACTGTGATCCTGGTGTCATATGAAAGATTAGAATCTCATCTTTCATGTACCACCACTGTTCTAGGTGGTCCACAGCCCAAGATATGGCTGTTCGAAGTGATCCTTATTCCCTCCAGCCTCAGTCTCTCACACTGTGTGGCAGCTTCATGCTGATTGGTCAGATCAGAGGCGGTGAGGTAGCTCCACCTCAGGAGAATCGCTGCTGTTACCTCCCACTTTGTCTAATAAAAGCTCATTTACATATTTAGAAAAATGCTCATAACTTAAAATAATAAACGTTTTGGGACACAATTTTTCATTATCATTATCAGTGTGACAGCACCTATTAGATTAGATAGCAGATAGGGATTACTAAACTAGTGACAGATCCTCTTTAAACTGCCACATTATAAATTTGTACATAAATGATACAGTATATAAATTATGCATTATAATAATTTTTCAGGCGTGTATCTAGAAGAAAGAGAGGCAGCACACCAGCATAAGTATGACATAAAGCTTGATAATGCCTTCATTGAGAAGAGGAGACGTCACCTCTTGCACTAGGTGAATAAACACCTTTATTTCATACTTATGCTGGTGTGCTGCCTCTCTTTCTTCCGGATACACTCCAGGGAACTTTGCATGACTTTGTCTGGTGGGATCCATGGTCCAGATCCTTGAGGTTCAGCACCCATCACTCTTCTTGCTCTGCAGCTCCTACCTTGTTCTATTTGGACTTTGTATTTTAAATGGGATTAATGAAAACGTATTATAGAGATATTGATATTCAATATTAACCCCTTCAGGACCCAGCCACTTTTTGACCAAATGACACAGCCTCATTTTTTTAAATCTGACGTGTGTTACTTTATGTGGTAATAACTCTGGAACGCTTTTACCTATCAAAGCGATTCTGAGATTGTTTTCTCGTGACATATTGTACTTTAAGTTAGTGAAAAAATTTGGTCGATATATTCAATATTTTTGTGTGAAAAACACCAAAATTTAGAGAGAATTTGCAAAAAATTAGCATTTTCTAAATTCAAATGTATCTGCTTGTAAGACAGATGGTTATACCACACAAAATAGTTACTAGCTAACATTTCCCATATGTCTACTTTAGATTGGCATCATTTTTTGAACATCCTTTTATTTTTCTAGGCCGTTACAAGGCTTATAAGTTTAGCAGCAATTTCTCAAATTTTCAAGAAAATTTCAAAAGCCTATTTTTTTTAGGGATTAGTTCAGTTCTGAAGTGGCTTTGAGGGCCTTATATATTAGGAACCCCACAAATCACCCCATTTTAAAAACTGCACCCCTTAAAGTATTCAAAACAGCATTTAGAAAGTTTCTTAACCCTTTATGCGTTTCACAGGAATTAAAACAAAGTGGAGGGAAATTTGCAAATTTCATTTTTTTTTGCAGAAATTCAATTTTAATCAATTTTTCCTGTAATACTGAAGGTTTTTACCAGAGAAACACAACTGAATTTTTATTGCCCTGATTCTGAAGTTTTTAGAAATATCCCACATGTGGCCCTAATGTGCTACGGGCCTGAAACAAAAGCCCCAGAAGCAAAGGAGCACCTAGAGGATTTTTGGGCCTTCCTTTTCTTAAATTATATTTCAGGCACCATGTCAGGTTAGAAGAGGTCTTGTGGTGCAAAAATAAAGGAAACACCCCAAAAAAAAAGACCCCATTTTGGAAACTACACCCATTGAGGAATTCATCTAGGGGTGTAGTGAGCATTTTGACCCCACAGGTGTTTCATAGATTTCATTAGAATTGGGCAGTGAAAATGAAAAATCACATTATTTTCCAATAAGATGTAGCTTTACCTCAAAATTTTTATTTTTTTCAACAAATAAATGATGAAAAGCACCATAACATTTGTAAAGCAACTTCTCCAGAGTACGGAAATACCCAACATGTGGTCATAAACTGCTGTTTGGGCAAGCAGCAGAACTCAGAAGGGAAGGCACGCCATTTAGCTTTTGGAGTACAGATTTTGCTGGTTTGATTTCTCGGCACCATGTCGCATTTGTAAAGCTCCTAAGGTACCAGTACAGTGCAAAAATAGTGACTCCATTTGGCAAACTACACCCATTGAGGAATTCATCTAGGGGGGTAGTGAGCATTTTGACCCCACAGGTGTCTCATATATTTTATTAGAAATGGGCAGTGAAAATGAAAAATTACATTATTTTCCAATAAGACAGAGCATTGGTTCAAAATCTTTCATTTTCTCATCAAATAAAGGAGAAAAAGCACCGTAACATTTGTAAAGCAACTTCTTCAGAGTACAGAAATACCCCACATGTGGTCATAAACTGCTATTTGGACACACAGCAAGGCTCTAAAGGGAAGGAGCGCCATTTAGTATTTGGAGTGGAGATTTTACAAGGTTCGTTTTTTGACCCCATGTTGCATTGAGCTATAGTACCAGTACAGTGGTACCCCCGATAAATTACCCCGTTTTGGAAACTAGATCCCTCAAAGAATTTATCTAGGGGTGTAGTGAGCATTTTGACCGCACAAGTGTTTTGCAAAAATGAGTAAACAATAGATGTTGCAGATTGAAAATGGCTGTTTTCCACAGATATGCCATTTCAGTGCCCAATGTGTTGTGCCCAGCTTGTACCACTGTAGACACACATCCCATAAATTGTTAAGCGGGTTCTCCAGAATACAGTAATACCCCATATGTGGTCATAAATTGCTGTTTGTGTACACGGCCAGGCTCAGTTGGACCACCATTTGGCTTTTGAAGCGCAGATTTTGCTTGGTGTTTTAGTGGTATTTTATCTTATAATGTGGGGGCATATGTAAGCTGGGAGGAGTACATCAGGGTATATGTAAGCTGGGCGGAGTACATCAGGGTATGTGTAATCTGTGCGGAGAACATCAGGGTATATGTAAGCTGGGCGGAGTACATCAGGGTATGTGTAAGCTGGGCGGAGTACATCAGGGTATGTGTAATCTGTGCGGAGAACATCAGGGTATATGTAATCTGTGAGGAGTACATCAGGATATATGTAATATGGGAGGAGTACATCAGGGTATATGTAAGCTGGGCGGAGTGCATCAGGTCATAATAGGATGATGTAATAATGGGGAGAATGAACCATGGATTGGTGTGGTATGCTTTGAACCTTTCCTTTATGCACAGGCCGGGTTTATTGGGTATTATACAAAATATCTGCGCTCACTTATTGCCTAATCTTTGACTTCTTCACTAGCCCTATAAGCCGCACAAGGCCCTAAAGTTTCCTCATCACCGCTGTGTCCATGGGGTCCACCTGGGGGGTCCAGCAAATGACGATGTGGGGTATTTAGTGAAATTCTACTGGACCTAAAAAATTAGTCTGGGCCGTCATTTAGAATCATTTTGCGTTTTGAGAGTCATAACGTGTTATTTTTCCGTTAGGGCGTGTGTGAGGGCGCGTTTTTTGTGGAACGAGCTGTAATTTTTATTGGTTCCATTTTGGGGGACATGAGATTTTTTTTATCACTATTTATTAAATTTTTTGGGAGATGAGGAAACCAAAAAACAGCCATTCCAGCACTTTCTTTTTTGTTTTTTTTTTTAGTGTTCACCGTGCAGTATAAGCAACATGTTAACTTCATTCTGCGGGGCGATACGATTACAGCGACACCAAATTTATATCGTTTTTTTACGTTTCACTACGTTCCCACAATAAAAATACTCTTTTCTAAAAAAAATCATGTTTTAGTGTCGCCATTTTCTGACAGCCATAACTTTTTTTTTTTTTCGTTGATATCGCTGCGGGACGGCTTGTTTTATGCGTAACGAACTGTAGTTTCTATTGGTACCATTTTGCGTTACTTGCAACTTTTTGATCACTTTTTATTAAAAAAAATTTGAGACAAGATGAACAAAAAATAAAATACGGTCATTGTTTTTTATTAAAAATTTTTACGGTGTTCACCGTGCGGTAAAAATAATGTGATATTTTTATAGATCAGGCCGTTCCGAACGCGGCGATACCTATTATGTATAGTTTTTTTTCATATTTTTTCTAATAATAAAAGGAGTTGATCAGGGAAACAGGGCAAGTGTTTTTTTTTATTATTTATTAATTCACATTTTTTTGTACATTTTTTACTTTTTCTTTAAACTGACCTGGGGACTTGAAGATCTGGTCTTCTGATCCCCGCTACGATGCACTGCACTACTTATGTAGTGCAGTGCATCATAACTGTCATTTTTCATTTGACAGTTAGCCTCGGGCAGGACCTAATAGGCTACCGTACCTTGGCAACCAGGAAGCCTAGTAACGGCTTCCTGGTTGCCATAGCAACAATCGCCACCCGCGATCCATCGCGGGGGGGGCCCGGGGGTTACAGAGGGAGCTCCCTCCCTCTGTAAACCACTTCAATGCGGCGGACGTCATTGACAGCCGCATTGAAGGGGTTAATTGTCTGCGATCGGCGGTAACAGCCATTGCAGCGGCATGTCAGCTGTGTATAACAGCTGACAGCCGCTGAAGATAAAGCGCGCACAGCTCCTGTGCTCGCTTTATCTGCCGGGCGTAACTGTACGCCCGAGTGCGGGAAATCACTTGGAATTTGGACGTACAGTTACGCCCAATCGCGGGAAGGGGTTAAGGAATAATTCTCACGGGTCTAGGACTAAACCAAACAAAACTGTCAGAATTGCTACTGGAGGCATCGAGTATAAAAAACACAAATGTGAACAGAGCTGTACATTCATTATGGTAAAGCGTAACTGGCAAATTAACGTTTTGGCAACCACTGTTTTGCGGCTGAATTGGATCCACATAGTAGTTAATAGTTGTGTATGACGTCAATATAAAACCACTGTATAAAAACTAAAATTATGCCATGATACATTCCGTAAAATATGTATAGAGTACCAGACAGAACAAAAAAAAAAAATGAAATCGCATTTTTTTATTCGACCATTTTGTGAATATACTGCAAATGTCTCAGGATCTCAGATGTCCCATACATTAAAAGAAGAAGCAAAAATCTACAGTAACTTATCTTATTCAATGTTGTGTCTAAATGTTCTCTAACCCTAAGCACCCTGAGTTTAGCAGTCTTTATTTATGCAGCTTTTCAGAAAGTCAAACGAACATCTGCATGTGAGCTGAGTAATGTCAATTCAGACTTTAAATATATAGTAGATAATAATTACTGTATAAACTTTAGATCATAATGAACACTCATACTACATTTCTTCTAAGGCCACGTTCACACGTGACAGAATTTTCCTGCTGCAAATGTTGGTGCAGATTCAGTGGTGCAATTACGCAACGAATTTGCGCCAAAATTTGCATATTTGACAGGTAATTCAGATATCACAGCGGACTTGGCACAGATTTCAGTTTTTGCATTGCAAAGGCTGAAATCCGCAGTGAAAGTCCGCTGCTTCTCTGCAACATGCTGCGGAGGGAAAATTCCGCACCGCAGCCTGATTTCCGCAGTTATTTTCTGCAACGTCTGAACTAATTTCCTAAAAATGTTTAGAAACAAATGTAAAAAACGTCTGCTGCAGAATTCCACTGCGGACAATTCAACAGCAATTCCGCCACGTCTGAACGTGGCCTTAA
The DNA here is from genome assembly GCF_050947455.1 of Rhinoderma darwinii. Lineage (NCBI taxonomy): Eukaryota > Metazoa > Chordata > Amphibia > Anura > Rhinodermatidae > Rhinoderma > Rhinoderma darwinii. Next base: position 46,326,378 of record NC_134693.1, read on the forward strand.
AGGGGTATCCCGGTTTCAGAAAATTAAGGTATTTTATTGTATGATAAAAAGTTATATTCCAGTATACTTTCTGTATTAACTGTTTTAAAGATCTCTGCTTGCAATCTTCAATAGGAAGTTCATTGTTCCTATTTATTTGCTGAAACCGTAGTACCACTTTAATTATAATGTGAAGATTAGCAGTGGTTAATATGAAGTTTAAGGGCTCATGCACACTAGCTTGGAGCCTGTACGGTAATGTACAGGCTTTGTTGGACTCTGTTTATAGAAATATTCTCTACTAGAAGCTTCTAGGTGAGTAATATATATATAGTCTGATGGAACATACCAGGATTTTGTTTTCGCTGTATGCCCATGTATCAAATCAGAGGCATACGGAGCCACAGTAGACACATGCACCTCTATGGAAGTCCTAATGGAAGCTGTAATACGACAGTGTGCATGAGCCCTTAAACTAAGAAATCAATGTTCCCAATTATTGCCAATCCTGTCTTAGCTGCATATGTTAATACAACTACATTGAAATATAGATAGCAGCAAAAAGAATCAGAATGCCAAGGAGCTTAAAAACAAATCTAAATGAGCCATGAGAATCGTTTTTACTCATGCTCCGTGTCTTTATGGGCTTGATGATTCGTTCAAGCTGGGTTACAATGGCTTTCCTGGCATCTTTCCACTGCCCCGGTCCACTCAGGCGGTACTGGTATGGAGTGCATGGGCCAAAGAACATCTCCCAGGCCAGTTTAGGATCAGACAGGAATAGCTTCTTCAAATTAGGCTTGCAGCCTATCTCTTCTGCTACTTCATCCATATAATTCACATAGTCAACTTGTATTGTATGACGCTCGCTTTCGACATACCTGTATAAAAACAAATCGTAGATTATTAATAGTGGAACACGATAATTTTTCCAATAAATCGACTATCACACACAAAAACAAACATTAACTTATCAAGGAAGATAAATGAGGCAGCTGGAACAACATTATGATGTCAAGACAGAAAAGACCATTAGGCCCAGTCTAACAAGATCATTCTCAAAATTCCTGTTAAGCCAGGTTTGCACAGGGCAGTTTGGTACAGGTGTTATTCCCTTAGGCTATGTTCACACGCTTAACAAAAAACAGCTGTAAAATACAGAGCTGTTTTCAAGGGAAAACAGACTGATTTTCTGCCATTTTTTAAGCATCAAGCGTTTTTTTACGGCCGTTTTTGGAGCCATTTTTCTATTGAGACCATCAAAAACGGCTCAAGAAGTGACATGCACTTCATTTTTACTGGGCGTTTTTTTCACGCGCCGTTCTTACAAACGGCCATGTAAATAATGCCCCGTGGAAACGAAGCACCGTTTTTACTATTGAAATCAATGGGCAAATGTTTGGAGGCGTTCAGGCCCCATATTTTCAGCCGTTTTTCGGCCCGAAAAACGGCTGAAAATAAGCCGTGTGAACGTACCCTAAAGGATCATATGTGCAGTTTTGATGCAGTTTGTGTTTCAGCTTTTTGAGCCAAAGACAGAAGTGGATTCAAAATGAAGGAAAGTTATAAAGAAAAGACCGATGCATTTCCTTTTGTGTCCACTCCTGTTTTTGGCAAAAAAAAAAAAGCTGCACCAAAAACAGTATCAAGGTGGAATATGTGATCCTGGCCTGAGGCTGAATTCTTTTAGCCCTTGAGGTTTTTTTTAAGACAGATACAGGGTGGATACAAAAGAGAGTAGGCATATCAGTCTTTCCTTTAGGGTATGTTCACACACTTAATAAAAAACATCTGAAAATACAGAGCTGTTTTGGATCTTGTTGGTTCCTGGGGCTTCTCCCCAGACAGAAAGCTACTTATCTGTGCTTCTGAGATCAAGTGAAACCAAAAAGCCCAGAGACAGGACTGGTTTGTGGTTAAGCATCTATTAGTTGCACTAAATTTTAGGCAGCAGCTTCTCTCCATGTCTCTGTAGGAGAAGTAGATGCCTGCCTGGGAGAGGGCAATAGAATATAGACATATTGCTTTCTCCTGGTATAGTGGCATGTATACAGGGCAAATAAAGTAGATCTGATAACATGCTTCCTTTAAAAGTTATCGATTTCAAAAGAATGAATGTAAAGGAAAGAATGTCATGAAAAATTGTCAAATTTTAAAGTGAATGTACTCCAGATACAAAGCTCTGAATCCTCTGCATACATATAGATCTCAATAATAAAACAATATGCTCCCTCTAGAGGCAGCTGCAGGGAGCCAGAATTTTATTTTTTATTACTATGTCAATGCAGGTGTTTTGGAGCTCTGTATTAGAAATAATGAGCACCAACTAATATAAAGATATATACAAAAAATATAATCCCACAGAATTTTGATCTAAAAATGACATGGTATTAAAAGGCGGAAATTTACTTTACGAAAAGAATATTGAATGTGACAATTAAAACTGGAAGAGCTATTAAGTACCAACCTCTTCTGCATTTCTTCTTTTCTCTTTGTGATCTCAGCCTTCATTTCACTCATAGATGGCAACGTATTTTGACCTAGAAACACATTACAAATGCTTAAAAATTTTTTATCAGAAAACACCTAAACCTTATATATGGTCAGAAGTATTTTAGAAAAATTAAAAAATGGCATTACCTTTGAAGACTCTTGTTGCCCAGCGAGCCTGAATCTCAGAAATGGGCATTATAGCCCCAATTGGTTGGATGTAGCCAATGAAAGCTAGAGTTGATTTTTCCAAATGTGGTGGAAATATCATTTTATACAAAGGGGCTTGGTTGTTTTCTACTTTCATGACCGAATCATCAAAAAAAGAGAAAGAAAATTTGTATCCTGTAGCAAAAATGACAACATCTATGTCTTTCTCCACTGTGCCATCTTCAAATATGACATCAGTCTCCTCAAACCGTTTAATGTTGGTCTTTATCAGCACTTTGCCAGACATAATGCGATTGGGGAGATCATCGCTGATTGTTGGATGTTGGCTGAGAATCCTGCATAGTAGCAAAAAAAAATAATATTTTAATCAGTTATTTAACAAGAAAAAACGGGCATGGGACTGACATTTTCATGAAAACAATTGTCAAAATTAATTAAATTTCAGAAATTATTGACGGTGCCACTTTAATATTTATGTAACATAACGTTTTGAAGTGGATCTGTCACTAGTTTAGTAGTGCCCGATCTCCTAGCTAATCTAACAGGCGCTGTCACACTGATAATGCTAGTGAAAATGGAGTCCCAAAACATTTATTATTTTAAAAGTTATGAGCTTTTTTCTAAATATGCAAATGAGGGAACACTAGACAAGTGGAGGCAACAGCAGCGATTCTCCTGAGGTGGAGCTACCTCACAGCCGCTGACCTATCAGCATGAAGCTGCTTCACACAGTGTGAGAGACGGAGGCTGGAGGGAAGGGGGATCACTTAAAATAGCCATATCTCCGACTGTGGACCACCTAGAACAGTGGTTCCGGTGGCATATGAAAGATAAGATTCTAATCTTTCATATGGCATGCAGTTTTTGCTGTGAAACAAGCAGAGGTATCACCAGTTGAAAACACAGTCAGGAATGGAAGCTGTATACTATATGATCACACTGTGTTGCTTGGCTGGAAAGAGGAGAATTGTATTACGCTGATTGGACAGCGTCATACAGAAAACATTACACTGTCCAGAGTGAAAATAAAGAGTTACCTCCCATTTGGCAAGTATATCCAAATTAGCATATTTAGAAAATGCACATAACTTTTCAAATAAATGTTTTTGAAAAAAAATTACATTATTATAATAAGATTAGTTAGGAGATAGTGAATTAACAAACTAGTGACAGATCCTCTGTAAATGGATTGTCGAATTACAGGTCATCATCTATTATCCAGACTGGAGCACCCGATGCATCCATGCATTACAAGGACAGCCCATTGATCTCATTGGGAGATGTATAATGCATCATTTCCCGTTTTGGCGCTGCAGGGAAATTAAATACTTAACACACAGTTTACAGATGATTTTTGATAGACATACTGTGATTAGCTTATCATATTGGGACCTTTCTAACAAAATTGGACTGTCCAAAGTGGTCAACTTTAAAAGAAAAAAAATTCTAAAGATTGTGTAGCTATTTGATGAATGGAATATAACGATTCTAGATTGGATGCAAAAGGAGGAGTCACTTGCACAAACTACAAGAATATGCAAAAATATCTCCCAATGATTGTAGCTATATTGGGGGAAAGGAGGGGTATCATACACATGTGGTGGCCTTTGGTCTATTGCAGAGAAACAAAATAGAACCACAAGGGATCCAAATGTTATCAAGTACTGGTTATCAAATACTCCATACATAATTCTTTTGTGCAATTCCGTCAGAATTCTGGCACATTTTGCTCAGTAAATCCTTGCCCCTGTGTTTAGGTCTGAGGACTTTGCATTTTTCTATTAACTACCAGAAAACATCTGTACACTATAAAAAAAAAAAAATCAAAGTAATTAAAAATGCCACGAAAACCTGATCTTAACACTACGTGTAAATACAGCTTGAAGAGACTCTGTCATCAGTTTATAACTGCCCTATCTCCTACCTAATCTAATAGGCGCTTTGATGTAGACAACTACTGTTTTTTTTTTTTTCGTTTTTTTTTAACGTTTATTATTGACCAAGTTATGAACATTTTTTGATTTATGCAAATTTTTTCTAAATGCCCAACTGGCCGTTTTTTTCCTATTCACCAAGTGGGTGTTGTATAGAAAAGTGTATGACGCTGACCAATCATTCCAGCCCAGGTTGATTCACAGCACAGCGTGATCTCGCGAGATCATGCTGTGACATCACTTCCTCCAGCAGGTCCTCCACCGGAGCGAGATCACGCTGTGCTGTGAATCAAGCTGGGCTGGAATGAAGAGAAGTGTATGACGCTGATTGGTCACAATGCCCACTTGGTGAATAGAAAAAAAACGCCCAGTTGGGCATTTAGAAAAAATTTGCATAAATTGAAACATTTTCATAACTTGGTCAATAATAAACGTTTTTTTAAAAAAACAAAAAAAAACAAAACAGTAGTTATCAACTTCAAAGCGCATACTAGATTAGGTAGGAGATAGGGAAGTTATAAACTAGTGACAAAGCCTCTTTAAATCATAAAGTAAAAAAACAAAACTTTTTCACCTGTGCTGGGGTTTTAGACCAAAATTTTCATGGTTGACTCTGGAATTAACTTTATATTCCAGCAAGCTGTTTACTAGAGATGGGAAAGTATCTGCAATTATTCCGTGAAATCGTGAAAAAAGGACAATATCCAATGGAAAGCCGCTATCAAAGACACGATTCCACAGCCACGCTCCTCTCCTGGTGCTGAGAAAAACCTGTAAATGAGAACAGAAATACTCATATTTTACTATTATTTTATCTTTTTTAGTATATACACAGTATAACATGTATGTTCCAAAACCATGAATGAAAATCATTAGCAAGTACCTTCCAACAATGATGCTTACCTTTGTATTTCTTAGTGCTGGAAAGTTGTGATGGAAAGGGGAGTCAAAACATAGTGTCTGTGTGTTCATTTACAGAAACAGTGCCACTCTTGTCCATGGTCTGTGTCTGGTATTGCAGCTCATCTCCATTAACGTGAATTATGCTGAGCTGCAATACCACATACAGCATATGGACAAATTCGGCCGTGTTTCTGAAAAAAAAAACAGAGCTTTTTTCTAATCTCAAATAATCCTTTTAACTGCTACATAAATGATTGATCATCAAACACCTAGAAAGTCAAATAATCAGGTGCTGGCATGAGACCTTTGCTACTAGAATATCAGGCAGCTTTCATGTGATGGCAATATGTTTTCAAACTTAACCGAATAATGTTCTGTTAAGGCCTCATGCACACGGCAGTGCCCGTAATCACGGCCCACGATTACGGGCACAGCCTGCCACAGGCGGCCGCGAACAGCAACCCGCATTTTCGGCCCGTTCTTCCATTCAAAGTATGGGAGCACAGTCCGTAAAAAGCAAAAGATAGGGCATGTCCTACCTTTTGCAGTGTCTTTCTACGACCCGGACACCTTCCCTTAAATATACGGGAAGGTGTTCGTGGTCATTAGGAATGAATGGGTCCATAATTGCAGACCGCAATTACGGCCCACAATTACGGACGAATTCTACAGTCGTGAGCATGAGGCCTAAATCTGTGATGAGCCACTATTTGGGGATCATTGTTTTAGGCCAGGGCTACACCTAGATTTTTGTAGTACTACATAATTGATTATTTTAACTATTGAGATACAGTAGTCAATATAAGTCCAATAAATTGCATGCAATCTTGGACTGCAGATGTCACTCATCAGTTAAAATCAATTACGTAGCACTACAAAATGTCTAGGTGTAGCCCTGGCCTTATACATAAGGTATTGGTTTGTCTTGTAACCCCTTAGTCACGAGCGATGGATAAATCTGTCGCCAGCGAGTGTTACTTCCCACAGAGTGATGGATATATCAGTCATTCACTTTAACTGTCACTGTGTGACGGGCATCGTAATCGGCATCGAGGGGTTTAGGGAGGAGGACTTTTTTAAAATATTTCTCTCAGAGGAATTATTAGTCCTAATGGTTGAGCAGACCAATTTATACGCTGCTTAATTTATTGCCAGCCACCCCACCTCTTATTATGGCAAAACTAGCATGTGGCGACCAGTAGTTGGGGCAGACATTTTAACATTTTGGAACCTCCTATTGAACATGGGTTTGGTTAAGAAACCCACGATTAGGTCCTATGGGACATCTGATGTCCTGTACGACACCCAAATGTACAGGGAAGTGATGACAAGTCAGTGCTGTGAGACCATACTGCGCTTCCTTCATTTCGTGGATAATATACTTTGCCCACCCCGCAGTAACCGCCTTTTTAAAAATTAGGCCACTTTTAAATGGCAAGTTTTCACAGACCAATACCCTTGAAAAAAATATTGCCGTAGATGAGTCCCTGGTCCTTTTCAAAGGCCGGCTTCAATTCAGGCAATATTTTCCAAATAAAAGGGCCCGATTCGGGTTAAAAACGTACATCTCATATTTACCTGCTTAGCCACAGCACTGACTTCCACAGCCAGATCAACTCCTGTGTTTCCAATACCGACCACAATTATTCTTTTGCCCTTAAAAGCTTCAGGTGCTTTGTAGTGACGACTATGAAAGTACTGGCCTTTGAAATTTTCAATGCCTGCAAATAGAAACAATCTTAACCAAAAACATACTTTACTGTCTTTTTCTAAGGTTGCGTCTTTTATTTAGGCTCCTCCTCAAGAAGGATCAGAAACCTAAGGGTATGTTCACACAAGCTATTTTCAGACGTTTTTCGGGCCGTAATCTGGCTGATAAATCGGAAGCAGAACGCCTACAAATATCTGCCCATTGATTTCAATAGGAAATATGGCATTCTGTTCCAACGGGGCGTCTTTTTACGCACCGTTATTTGAAAATGAGGCAGTTTTTCATTGACTCAACAGAAAAACAGCTCCAAAAACGTCCATAAAAACGCCGCAAATTACGCGAGTTGCTTAAAAAAAACGGCTGAAAATCAGGAGCGGTTTTCCCTTAAAAACAGCTCCGTATATTCAGCTGTATTTTGTTAAGCGTGTGAACACTGTGGAATTTCCAAAAAGTATTGAAATCAGCCAAAAGATTTTAATAAATTGACCGGCAGTACGTTTTTTTTAAGCTGCAGCATGTCAATTTATGTTGGGGTAACGCTGCTCTTCTGTTGCGGGTTTTATCCATTGAATTCAATGGGAAATGTAAAACCCACAAACAAAAAGCTATGTGTTGCAACTTTTGTGACTCCGCCGCAAAAATTGCAAGTGAAAAAAAAAGAACCTTTGAGTTAAAATGAATAGAAAAAAAGTTCACTTACCCTGGTCGCTGTCCTAGCAACGCAATCCTCTGCTCTGAGCGCCTCCTAGGATGACATTTCATCCCATAGGACTGCTGCAGCCAATCAAAGGCTCCAGTGGCCATGTGGACTACAACGTCATCCCAAGAGGCCGGGCTATGCTCAGAAGAGATGCGTCGCCATTACTATGGCCGGGGTAAGTATAAACTTTTTTTCCTGCAGTATTTCCACAGTGGACATGTCGGCCGAAAAACTGAACTACAATTATCCCTCCTGTGTGTTTGTACCCTAAGGGCTTGTCCACACATAACGGAATTGCTGCAGAAAAAAAGAGAAGACGACCTAAACCCTAATAGGCAATCAACCAGACCAGTCTGATTTCTAGTATTGTCTCTAAGCTACAATGTTCTTAAAAAATAGTTTGTGTATCCTGCTTACATAAATCAAAACTCCGGGGCATTTAGGTTAATTGAATTACCGGTACTTATGACTTAAATAAATAATATAGTCCATTACTATATTTACTTTGCAAAACTTATCCTACCTAAATAATCCAATTTTAATGGTATAAGGAGCGTTCAATGATTCCCAATTATATACTGTCCCAGTAGAACATAACAGGATGTGTTGTCCATAGCACCTAGTTTTGGCCTTTCGCCACCTCTCTAGCAATATTTAAAGGCTATGTATACCTTCGAGGGCATTTTTTAAAATTATTTTAATGAATAGATTAGTCAGTGTGTAAAGTGTAACTTTGTAATTAGTCTTTATTAAAAAATGGTTTTACTTTTGGAGATACAGCTGTTCTGTATTCTCTATACAGAACAGCTGGATCGCTCGTTTTACACTGAATCCGTCAGTCCGGCGGAACTGACAAGTTCAGTGTCGGTGGGTCCTGTGTGTCTGTAACTTAACTTAGATGGATTACAAGTGGATCCTGCGTGTTAGAGACACGCAAGACCCACCGACATTGAACCCGTCAGGTCCGTGGGACTGACGGATTTAGTGTAAAGTGAAAGATACAGCTGTTCTGTATAAAGAATACAGAACAGCTGTATCTCCAAAAGTAAAATGATTTTTTTAATAAAGACGAATTACAAAGTTACACTCAACACACGGACTAATCCCTTTATGAAAAAGAAAAAAAATGCCCTCAAACGTGTAGATAGCCTTTAAAGTACATGCAACTCATATTCATTAACAGAACCTTATAAGCAGTACAGCATTCTGGGTTGACAATTTTTTTTGTAGTACCTGGAAAAGAATGAAGTGGTAGGTTTGGAGATGTATGATGACCAACACACACCAGTATGGCATCAAAGACATATGTCTCCTGTTTTCCTTCATGTTCTGTGATAACATCCCATTGACCGGTAGTTGCAAAATTTGCATGTTTCTTAACACTGCAAACTGATGTCTTGTAAAAGAAGATTAAAAAAAAAATAATTCAATATTTTATGTCTAGCTAAACTTTGCCTAAAGTCCAGATTGATAAAAACAACCATTTAAGATGCCAGGAAGAACTGCCAGGGTATTGTAGAATAAATTAATGAATGAATGAAAAACACAGAGTGCCTATACTCCTTTAGTGGAGGTTTAAGGGTAAAAACACGCCCACTTGGGCATTAAGCAACTCATTAGCATAAATCTAAAATCGCTAATAAAGTGGTGAAAACAGATCGTTTTTTAAATAAAAAGCACTGCTGTCACCCACATTACAGCGCCGATCTCCTTATGTAGGAGACAGGGCACTTATAATGTGGTGACAGAGCCTCTTTAATCCAGAAGTTGTAATGCCTTGTGTGCACCTGACCTAAGATTTTCAATATCCCTATAAAAGTCTCTGTACTTGGATAATAACCTTTAGGCCTCAAGCGCAGGGTTATATTATGGCTCTGTTTTGTACGGAGCCAAAATACAGCGCATAAAGAGGGACATGGCCCTTAACTATAAGGGTATGTTCACACAGGGCGGATATGCCGTGTAAAAGCACACAGCATATCCAAATTCCGGCTGAAAAACCGCACCAAATTGTGGTGCAGTTCTTCGACCAATACTGCACCTGAAACCAAAAAAGATTGATACTTACGTAGCCATGGCAACGCGTACCTTCGCTGTCCTGCAGCCCGGCCTCCTGGGGTGACGTTTCTTCCCATGTGACCGATGCAGCCTGTGATTGGCTGCAGCGGTCACATGGGATGAAACGTCATCCCAGAAGTATGGCATGGATGAAGAAACAGATCTCTGGGTAAGTATAAGATTTAGATTTTTTGATAACTTGCTGTTTTTGCGGCGGAATCGCAGCTTTTAGCCACAAAAAACGCAACATCAACATCTGCTATTTGTCGAGGGTTTTATCTCCTCAATGAATTCAAATGGGGAAAAGCCGCAACAAATCAGCAGCATTTCCGCAAATACAATTGACATGCTGCAGACTAAAAAACGCAATGCAGTTCAATTTCGGAGCGTTTTTTTCCACTCATCATTTATGCAGCGTGTGGATGAGATTTGTTCAAATCTCATCCCCTTTGCTGCTACTGTATTATTCTGCGGATTTTCCGCAACAAAATATGTTGCAGAAAATCTGCAGTATTTACACTACGTGTGAACTTACCCTAAAGCGTATGTGCACACTACCAATTTTCAGGCGTAATGGAGGCGTTTTACGCCTCGAATTACGCCTGAAAAGACGGCTCCAGTACGTTGGCAAACATCTGCCCATTGCTTGCAATGGGTCTTACGATGTTCTGTGCAGAAGAGCTGTCATTTTACGCGTCGCTGTCAAAAGACGGCGCATAAAATTACGGCCGCGTCAAAGAAGTGCAGGACACTTCTTGGGACGTAATTGGAGCCGTTTTTCATTGACTCCAATGAAAACCAGCTCCAATTACGTCCGAAAAAGTAGCCATTGAAAAACGCGTGTACTTCTCCTGAAAACAGCTACGTCATTTCAGACGTTTTTGGCGTTGTCGTGGGCACCAATTGCGGATTATAATATGGGCGTTTCGGGCAGTCGCCCGGGGCCCGAGGCTGCCAGGGGGCCCATCGCGGCCCGAACCGCGCTGCCCGCTTCCAACTGAATCTGCATCCACAGGACGCAGATTCAGTTGGGTTGAATGCTGGAGCCTCGCTCCAGCATTCACTCTGTCGTGAGCGGCTCGGTGCAGGCAGGCGCGATGTAGTGACGTCATCGCGCCTGTCTGCACGGAGTCACTCACAGCACAGTGCATCGCATCCCCCACCGTCGTGGGAACCGGGATAGGTAAGTAATTATGTTTTCTTTTTTCTGTTCAATCATTTTTATTAATTTTCACGAAAAGAGTAGATGCACAATATACATGTCGCAGCATGCTGAATATATATAGAAAAAAAATAACAGCATCTTATTCATCGTAACAGCTTTGTGTCGGTGAAACAGTATAACATAACATCGCTATGTTTTCTTTTTTATTAGGTACGCACATATGGGGCATTATGCGGTGTCAGCTATGGGGCATTATGCGGTGTCAGCTATGGGGCATTATGCGGTGTCAGCTATGGGGCATTATGCGGTGTCAGCTATGGGGCATTATGCGGTGTCAGCTATGGGGCATTATGCGGTGTCAGCTATGGGGCATTATGCGGTGTCAGCTATGGGGCATTATGCGGTGTCAGCTATGGGGCATTATGCGGTGTCAGCTATGGGGCATTATGCGGTGTCAGCTATGGGGCATTATGCGGTGTCAGCTATGGGGCATTATGCGGTGTCAGCTATGGGGCATTATGCGGTGTCAGCTATGGGGCATTATGCGGTGTCAGCTATGGGGCATTATGCGGTGTCAGCTATGGGGCATTATGCGGTGTCAGCTATGGGGCATTATGCGGTGTCAGCTATGGGGCATTATGCGGTGTCAGCTATGGGGCATTATGCGGTGTCAGCTATGGGGCATTATGCGGTGTCAGCTATGGGGCATTATGCGGTGTCAGCTATGGGGCATTATGCGGTGTCAGCTATGGGGCATTATGCGGTGTCAGCTATGGGGCATTATGCGGTGTCAGCTATGGGGCATTATGCGGTGTCAGCTATGGGGCATTATGCGGTGTCAGCTATGGGGCATTATGCGGTGTCAGCTATGGGGCATTATGCGGTGTCAGCTATGGGGCATTATGCGGTGTCAGCTATGGGGCATTATGCGGTGTCAGCTATGGGGCATTATGCGGTGTCAGCTATGGGGCATTATGCGGTGTCAGCTATGGGGCATTATGCGGTGTCAGCTATGGGGCATTATGCTGTGTCAGCTATGGGGCATTATGCTGTGTCAGCTATGGGGCATTATGCTGTGTCAGCTATGGGGCATTATGCTGTGTCAGCTATGGGGCATTATGCTGTGTCAGCTATGGGGCATTATGCTGTGTCAGCTATGGGGCATTATGCTGTGTCAGCTATGGGGCATTATGCTGTGTCAGCTATGGGGCATTATGCTGTGTCAGCTATGGGGCATTATGCTGTGTCAGCTATGGGGCATTATGCTGTGTCAGCTATGGGGCATTATGCTGTGTCAGCTATGGGGCATTATGCTGTGTCAGCTATGGGGCATTATGCTGTGTCAGCTATGGGGCATTATGCTGTGTCAGCTATGGGGCATTATGCTGTGTCAGCTATGGGGCATTATGCTGTGTCAGCTATGGGGCATTATGCTGTGTCAGCTATGGGGCATTATGCTGTGTCAGCTATGGGGCATTATGCTGTGTCAGCTATGGGGCATTATGCTGTGTCAGCTATGGGGCATTATGCTGTGTCAGCTATGGGGCATTATGCTGTGTCAGCTATGGGGCATTATGCTGTGTCAGCTATGGGGCATTATGCTGTGTCAGCTATGGGGCATTATGCTGTGTCAGCTATGGGGCATTATGCTGTGTCGCAGCTATAGGGGCATTATGCTGTGTCGCAGCTATAGGGGCATTATACTGTGTCGCAGCTATAGGGGCATTATACTGTGTCGCAGCTATAGGGGCATTATACTGTGTCGCAGCTATGGGGGAATTATACTGTGTCGCAGCTATGGAGGCATTATACTGTGTCGCAGCTATGGAGGCATTATACTGTGTCGCAGCTATGGAGGCATTATACGGTGTCGCAGCTATGGGGCATTATACTGTGTCACAGCTATAGGGGCATTATACTGTGTCACAGCTATGGAGGCATTATACTGTGTCGCAGCTATGGAGGCATTATACTGTGTCGCAGCTATGGGGCATTATACTGTGTCATAGCTATGGAGGCATTATACTGTGTCGCAGCTATGGGGGCATTATACGGTGTCGCAGCTATGGGGGCATTATACTGTGTCGCAGCTATGGGGGCATTATACTGTGTCACATCTATGGGGCATTATACTGTGTAGAGGCAGCTATGAAGGGCATTATACTGTGGGGGCAGCTATGGGTCGCAATATACTGTGGGGGCAGCTACGGGGGACATTATACTGAGCAATTACAAGAGCTGCAGGTCCAAGGGGGGAGACGCTGTGTAGCACTATATACAAGAGGGGGAGGGCTATGTGACGCTATTTACAGAGGGGGAGGACTGTGTAGTGCTATTTACAGTGGGCTGTGTGTTGTGCTATCTACAGTGTTTGACACAATTATATTCAGGGGCGCAGTCTATGGTGCTATAATATTTAGGGGCACAGTGTTTGTACTATTTTATTCAGGGGCGCAGTGTTTGGTGCTATTATATTTAGGGGCACAGTGTGTGGCACCATGATAATATTATCTTTGTTTATAGGTGTGGAAATGTTGGAAAAGTGAGGAGCCAAAGACATCTGAGTGGCAAATTCTGCAGAAATGGGTCATGGCCGGGAAAAGTCGTCATGAAGTCTGGACTGGATGGAGAAGAGGAAAAAAACTACGTCGTCACCTGTGAGTCACTAGATTTATAGACAACCTGTCACCTCTCCTGACATGTTTATTATAGGAAATCCTTGTATTTCACAAAAAGTCTTTCTGCAGTCCAGGACTGATAGACAATTCCCCTTGTCAGGAGGATGTGTCCCTGCACAGTGTGATACTGTCAGTATGTAGGGACACAGCCCTGTGACAAGGGGAATCGTAACACTGTTAATGCTTGCCCAAAAAAGTAGTGTTAAAAATAGTTACGGTGCGGCAGGGCGGCGGTGAGGAAGGGGGGCCCAAGTTTGGGTAACAGCCCAGGGCCCATGGTCTACTTAATCCGCCACTGGTGGGCACATACCCTAACACTGTATGCATCCGTATGAAAAAGAAAAGCATTCAGAGTTTTTCCAAAAAGATGTTTAATGCAAGCATTACTCTAGGGGAGAATAGCTCCAAACATACGGTGAATTGTATGGCGGAAAACAAAGTATGGGATACCATGTGCCACCATATAGCCTCCATGCCATGTGCATGAGTTCTAAAGACCTTCAAATTCTTTGAAACATTGTTTTGTTAGGCTATTGCTTATGGCAACTGATACTGATTATTACCTTGAACTTGATATATTTCTGAAGTTGAAACTTTTCAATATATTGATAGAAATATTCCAGAACTTTGGAGTTATGCATATAGTTGGGATACTCTTCAGGTATCGGATAATCACTATAGGACATCATTTCCTTTGATGTATTGATAATAACAGAATTGTAAATGCTCGCTCTGCTTTCTTCGGGATCTTTCTGCAATAAAAAAAAAACAAAAAAAAAACAATATATTTGCCAGATTTATAATTCAACATAAATATTATCAGCATCTAAAACCACACAGAGATTGCTGAAGCGGAACACAAACAGCAAGACATACACAATTTAGTCTCAACCGATATGTAAAAATTATTACAAATGGCTATGTCAACCAGGACAAATCCCTACCTCCAGATAAGGGCATGTTCACATCAGCGTTCGGGTTCCATTCATCGGTTCTGACAGAGGAGACTGCGCTATTGATTCCGCCAAAAAAACGGAAACCATTAGCAACGGAAGCATTACCATTGAAATAAATGGTAATGCAAACGGAAAGTTATGGTTTCCGTTGGGTTTCTTTCATGGGTTCCCCTGACGGAAAGGTCTGACGGAACCCATGAACAAAACCCCGACGCAGATGTGAATGAAGCCAGGGGCATATACTCAGGAGACTTTTATTTGAACTGGTCCCCATATAAAATAAGGGAGACTTTGTATATTTTAACAATTTCTAATAAAATTTATATTTTACACTCTTGTTTACAGTCAAACACTTTTCCCTTCCTTTTCTCTGCCCTTATGTATTTCTCTTGTTAATTGTCTGGTGGTGTAAAGCTTGTGTAATGATCCCCATTATTCAATTTAATAAAATAGGAGGGTTATAGCACCCCTAACTTTACTGCTAAGCTAAAACACCAAAAAACTACTTAAGGGTATGTTCACACGGCAACGCCAAATACGTCTGAAATTACGGAGCTGTTTTCAGGGGAAAACAGCTCCTGAATTTCAGACGTTTTGACAAGTGCAGGCGTATTTCGCGGCGTCTTTTACGGACGTAATTGGAGCTGGTTTTCATTAGAGTCAATGAAAAAAGACTCCAATTACGTCCAAAGAAGTGACATGCACTTCTTTGAGGCGGGCGTCTTTTTACGTAAAAAAAAAAAAAGCCCGTCTGCACAAAACACCGTAAGACCCATTGAATTCAATGGGCAGATGTTTGCAGACGGTTTGGAGCCATTTTTTCGGGCGTAAATCGAGGCGTAAAACGTCTGAATTACGTCCGTAAATAGGGCGTGTGAACATACCCTAATACTGCAGCAGTCTAGTCCTTTAGGAAACTCTAGTACGTGAACAGGTTGTATAAAATGCCTACTCAAAACTACTGCCTCTTCATGCCTGTCCCACAGTTAGGCCTTATTCACACGAACGTGTAATATGTCCGTGGGATGGCCGTTTTTCATGCAGCGTGTTTTCGGTTGCGTGAAACTCACTGCATTTCCTATTCTTGTGCGTTTTTAGCGCATCACGAACCCATTGAAGTGAATGGGTGCGTGAAAATCATGGCGAGCACACGGAAGCACATCCGTGTGCTGTCCATGATTCATGCACAAGTTCATAAGAAATGAAGTAAAAAATAAAGAAATGGGAACATAAGCAGACATCAACAACTGATGACACATGGAACTGCAACGCGGATGCAAAATGGACACGTTCGTGTGAATAAGGCCTAACTGTGGGACAGGTATGAAGGGGCTAAAGGGTTTGTTCAAAAGTTGGAAAAAACTCTAGCAGCAGAATATGTAATAAAATAACACATTGCTCACCTGTTAAATCCCCCGCTACTCCCGCTCTAATCCTCACATTGTCACTGGTGATTTAGTAAGTACTGCATGTGACCACTGCGGCCAGTAATTAAAAACGCAGCAGTCACGTACTGGTGTGACACGTCATCGCTGCTGTTCATTATGGCCCCCTGCCCACGGCCGTAGCCATGTGTACGGTCCATGATTACGGCACGGATGAGCCACGGACTGTCCCACGCATTTGCGGGCTGTACTCACTTTATAAAGTATAGGAGCACGGTCCGTAAATGCATAAAACAGGACATATCCTATTTTTTGCGGATCATTTCTACGGCCTGGATACTTACCCATATGAATATATGGGAAGGTGTCCGTGGCCCATAGAAATGAATAGAGCAGTATTTTTAGCCGCAATTAAAGATCCGTATTTGCGGATTAAAATTACGGTCGTGTGCATGAGGCCTAAGGCCCCATGCACACAAACGTATTTTTACGGCTGCAATTCACCCGCAAATCTGAAGGTGAATTGCGGCCTCATTCATTTCAATGGGCCCATGCACACGACCGTGCATTGAACAGGAGCTGGACCCCAAAAAGATAGGACATGTCCTATTACAGCCATGTTTTGTGGTCCAGGCTCATATAAATTAATGTGCACGGCCCACGGATGACACTCCGCGGCTGTCCGAGCCAAAAATCAAGGCCGTGCATACCACTACGGTCGTGTGAATGAGGCCTTACTCTCATGTGCTGTTAAGTTATAGTTGGAGATTTCAAGATTTTTATTTTGTAGCAACAACATTACAGCTTATATACATTACACAGCTTTGGCAGAAAAATTTGTATCAAGTATAAAGTACAGATTATGACAGTTTATAAACATTAAGAAGATGCATAAACCCAAATAGGCGGTAACCTCCCACCCATCTAAAGAGCAAATGAATTAAAGTACAGTAGAATTAACTGTACCCCATACACAATAATATAACACCATATCCAAGAGGACCAGGCCTCTATAAAGTAAACATTGGTACATATAAGTGCCACAGAAAAAATATAACACCAACACAAGACACCAGACAACAAAGGGAAACACAAACACACATAGCGCATAAAGAAAAAGATCACATAATTTGCTCAGAACCTACCATCAAGCCATAGAGGTAGATCAGTACCACCCCGGAATCCAGACCATACTGCCCAAGTTTGGACAAAGAGCACAGACTTGCCCCTGTCTGCTGACAGTAATTCCTCCATTCTCATTATCCCGTTCACCTCTGTTACCCATTCCGTCAAAGAGGGAACCGTATGAGATTTCCAATGCCTAGGTATCACCGTTCTCGCCGCAGTCAGAAAATGTCGAAAGATACCCCTTTTGAGGTGTGTGAGAGATCCAGGAACCATGGAGAGTAACCCAATAGAGGCCGAGGTCGGAACTTCAATGTGCAAGAGCTTCTTGCCCAGATCAAAAATCTTCCCCCAAAAGGTACGTATCCTGGGACAGTCCCACCAAATATGTAACATGGTTCCAGGAGCTTCCCCACACCTCCAACAATCAGCAGACACATCCGGAAATATCTTATGCAACAAAGCAGGGCAACGATACCACCTAGTGAGTATTTTGTAGTTTTTTTCCTGAGCAAAACAAGACATTGGCAGTTTATGAGCTAACAAGAAGGCAGTACCCCATTCCTCTTCAGTATGTTGAACCCCCAACTCTTCGTCCCATGCATTGGTGAAAGACAGTTGAGAAAAAGAACAGCTGGGCAGAAGAACTCCATGCAAATAGGACAATACATGCGAAGGGGCCGTTGGTAAAGATAAATACTTTTCCAAAGGAGTCTTATCCTGTAATAACACCAGACAGTCCCCCATAGAAGAGAGATAAGAACGCAACTGTAAGTATGACCACCAGGTTGATCTTCTCCCCGGGCAAGCCTCAGAGACTGCATTCATTGACAACATGACACCTTCAGGAGTAAGGGTCTCAGACAGATATCCACCCTCTCTTCTCTCCCAGCAGAGGAATGTATCAACACCCACCGCCGGAGGGAACGAGGGGTTGCCGAAAAGAGGAGTCATAGGACCCGGCCGATTCACCAGGCCCGCAGCACCCATGATCCACTCCCATACCACAAGAAACTGACATGTGAGGAAAGGCAGAGATAGACTATGGCGCTGTGGGACAGTCAACCACGGCAAAGAGGACAATGCAAGAGGAGACATATCTCTTTCGATACGCACCCATTGCTTACCTGTTTCCGAGCGGAACCAATCCACTACCCTCATAATCAGTGCGGCTTGATGGTATCTTTTAAAGTCTGGAAGACCCGCGCCCCCGTCTATTTTTGGGCGACTAAGGACAGCAAAACGAATGCGGGGCTTAGAGGATCCCCACACAAATTTGGTTATGGCCCTATGTAAGGTCTTGAAAAAACCCGCTGGTATTACAATAGGGACGGTCTGGAAAAGGTATAAGAATTTGGGCAAAATATCCATTTTGACCGCATTAATTCGCCCAAACCAGGACATGCGGTTCCCTCCATATTCTGCCAACTCCTTCAAAGTACGTTGAAGAATAGGTGTGTAGTTCAACGCGAACAAATCTGTCTGTTGTGCGGGTACCTGCACCCCCAAGTATTTTAAGGATGTAGATTGCCATTTGAATGGGAAAACCCGAGCGAGATGGGCAGCCAGAGAAGCATCCAAAGATATATTCAATGCCTCCGATTTGGAGTAATTAACTTTAAAATTGCTTAGATGACCAAAACGCTCAAATTCCTCAGTCAAAGATGGCAAAGAAATCATGGGCGTTGTTATAAATACCAGGAAATAGTCTGCGTAAAGCGCTAATTTATGATGCTGTGATCCCACCCGTACACCATTAACATCAGGGTTGCCCCGCAGTGCCACTGCCAGGTGTTCCATGACCAGAACATACAATAGAGGCGACAGTGGGCACCCCTGTCTCGTGCCATTAGCAATAGACAAGGAATCAGAAAGGAGTCTTATAGTTGGAGATTGATAAAATAGTGGAGTTGGGTAATCGGGGTGTTACATGCAGCCGGCACCTATGGGTTAGGGAAGATGGTGGTAGTTATAGATTGGTCAATATTTAAAATAGAAATAGAAATTTTTTGCATTTGCATTTTTCACTCCCTGCTTTCCGAGAGATAACTTTTTATTGTTTTAGTCAATAGAGTGGTGTGAGGGCTTATTTTTTTCGGGAGGATTCGTAGTTTCTATTGGCACTATTTAAAGTACCATATAATGTACTGGGAAACAGAAAAAAAAAAACGTTGTGGGCTGAAATTGGTGAAAACTGATTCCTCCATTATTTGTTTGCATTTAGTTTTTACGGCTTTCACCAAGCAGTAAAAAACTATAACTTAACCTTATTCTGCAGCTCAATATGATTACTGTGATACCAAATTTATATATTTTTTTTTTTTATCATTTTACTACTTTTACAAATAAAAAACTATTTGTTAAAAAACATTGTTTTGTTTCACCACATTTTGATAGCCATAACTTTTTATTGTTTCGTCGATTGAGCGGTGTGAGGGATTATTTTTCTGTGGGACGAGATGTAGTTTTTATGTGTAGAATTTTTGGGTACATACAACTTTTTGATCACCGGTTTGAATTTTTTTTTTACAGCGTTTAACGTGCGAGTTAAATAATGTCATATTGTAATAGTTCAGACTTTTGGGAACAGAGAAGAAGGTCCCACTACATCTTTTAGGGCAGTCCAGGGTTTGGGCTGTTTAATGAGCCTCGTTAGGTTCCAGCTGCAAGGCTCCTAAAAGACACGGACAGACACACACACACACACACACACACACACACACACACACACACACACACTAGGGTATTATACTGTATGGGCATTTTACTATATGGGGCAGCTATGGGGCCATTTTACTGTATGGGGGAAGCTATTGCAGCATTTTGCTGTATGGGGCAGCTATGGGTGCATTTATACTGTATGGGGAAGCTATGGGGGGGCTTTATACTGTATGGGGGGCTTTATACAGTATGAGGGCAGCTATGGGGCATTATACTGTATGTAGAAGCAGCTATGGGGTGTTATACTGTGTGGGGCAGCTATGGGGACATTATACTATGTGGGGCAGCTATGGGGATATTATACTGTGTGGGGGCAGCTATGGGGGCATTATACTGTGTGGGAGGAACTATAGGGGCATTATACTGTATCGGAGCACCTATAGGGTATTATACTGTGTGGAGGGAAGTTATGGGGGCACTTTACTGTGTAAGGGCAGCTATAGGGGCGCTATACTGTGTAGGGGCGTATACTGTATGAGGGCAGCTATGGGGAATTATACAGTGGGAAGCACTATAGGGGCATTATACTGTGTGGGGGCACTAATCGGTCACTATGCTATGGAGAGACCTCTATGGGGGCATTATTCTGTGTGGGGATGCACTATAGGGTCAATATACTGTGTGGGGGCCAATAAGGGGTCATTATACTGTGTGGGGGCCACTAAGGGGTCATTTTATGTTCAGGGGTCAATGGGGGGGGGGGGGTCATTATACTATGTGGGTGGCACTAAAGGGTTATTATACTGTGTGTGGGCAGCTATGGGAGCATTATTCTGTGTGGGGGAAACGATAGGGGAATTATCCTGTGTGGGAGCAGATATTAAGGCATTATACTGTGTGGGGGCTACTAAGGGGTCATTATATTGTATGGGTTAGGGCCCACTCAGATGTGTCCCCCCCCCCCCCCCCCCCGAGCTAAAATCCTAGCTACGCCACTGCCCCAGAGATGGCGATCCCATGGGCTAACTTGCCACCAAGTTGTAACAATTGTTACAGATTACAGACAAACCCTGTATAGTCTGATCCTGCAGTCCTTCCTATCACCTATCTCTGCCTACCAATTGTATGCTAGCAAGAAGGGAATATATAGAAGGAAGTAAAACTGCAGGATCAGACTACCCAGGGTTTGTTTGTAGTCTATAGCCATGGAGACACGTAGTTCAGCAGATATAAACCAAAATATTTTTAATCAAAACGATTTTGCAAAATAGGTAATTTTTATTTATTTTAGATACAATGGAGCAATAAATACAAAAATATTGGTTGAATGTGGACTTACTTTTTTAAATTGTCTGGTATAAACATCTAAATTTCTAAAAGCCGTAGTTACATCTGCAGTGTGGTAAAATTACGAGGTTACTGTGACCACAACAATACCTTTAATGTTTATGGCTGGGTAGGACTTTTTGCGTTGCTTACAAGGACATGCATGACCTTATTTACCAAAGGGACATAACGGTTGTGTCATGATCACGATACGGCTGTGATTTTACGGTGACTCCGAAGTGACCAAATGTTCCTGTGTAGCCTGAGCCTTAGACCTCTAGTTGCCTAAATAACTTGACTTAACTTTAGTTTGCTTTTACACAATTAAAAACATCATGATGATTACACACATTCTGCAGTAACAGACTAAGGCCAAATGAACAAGGCAGAGCCATGTGGTGGAGGCTGTTTGGTGGCATACAGAGTTCTGTGCGCCTCCATACTACACGGACTCCATGCTCCGTCAGGTGCTGCATAAATATAGATATTATCCATTAAAAGCAATGCTTCTAGAGAAGAGAACTTTTGTAATACAGCATCTCATGGAGAATGCTGCAATGTTTTCTGTAGGATTCATATGAAATCGCACAAATACAAGCCCTGTTTGGAATCAGTCATCTGGAAGTACAGAAGAGGCCGCACGCACCCCCTATGGCAGCTCTGAAGTACAAAGAGGAGCTTACACCAGAAAAAGGTATTTAGAGAGAGAGATGTTACTGCAATGCGGAGATGGTTTAAAAGGGCTATCCACAACTTAACAATATAAGGTCATATGGCCTGGCTTCATTTATGATGGTCTCAAAGTCTTTTCTTTCCCTGTAAGGTTGCTGCATGTTTTGTACACCATTAACACAATTGATGTAGTTATGTAGGAAGAATAAATGTGTGCAAATAGGTTACTACCTTAAATCTCCAGAGTCCTCCAATATCGTCACTCCTTTCAAAGCATGTGGGCTCTAAACCTTCTTCAAGACAGCACTTAATCGCAGGTAGTCCACTGGCACCGGCGCCAATCACAGCAACTTTTTTAACCATGTTGGTGTGTTTACCTAGACAGGACAAAGAACTGTTAGGATAGTAACTATTGGATATTAAAATTAGATGAATTAAAACACCTTTCTCTAGCCATAGTTTATTTTGGGGTTTAAATATCATGTAATTCGTGTGGTCAAGTCTAACACTATGGATTTGAAAATGAATGTGTAAAGTTATCACTGAATTACTGAGATGATGTGCACTCATAGTAAAACTGGTTCAATGGGATACCACCCCAACTGATATTCGACAAAGGAAACATGAATAAACGCATAAGGCCTATTTCCCACAAGCGCATTGGTAAACATCCGTAATACAGATTTTTAGGCCCCATTCAAGCAAGCGTATTTAAAAACAGAAGTGGAACTGAGCACTATGGATAAATACGCCACTTATTTGTATGTGAATGAGTTTTAAGGTCCGTATTTGTTCAGTATTTTGGCAGTGTTTAAATTTTAATCTATATTTGATTCCGTATATTACTTCCTGGTTTCCAAAACCCCTTCCGGATGTTGTTTTGAAAAGTAAAAGTCACAAAAAATGCAATGACATACGTGCTAAAATCAATAAAATATGCAAATCACGTACTTTACACATCCTGTTGCGGCTGCGGACCATGGGGATTACTCGCCCCCCGACGGCCGTAGCCATGGATCTGTGAGCGCTGGCCCACATCTCCTCCTTAGGAGACGCCAGCGCTCACTTACGCTCCGTTCTGTTGTGTCCCCGTAGGGTGCGCGTGCACGCTCGTGCCCGGCCTTAAAGGACGAGCGCACGCACATGAAAATAATCATCTATTAGCCCATGATCACGCTGGACTATAAGAATGGCCCCACCCCTTTACTCCTTGCCTGAGCGTTGTTGTGTTTACCCGTGTTAGTCTTGCAAATGGTCCCTTAATGTTATCCTATTCCCAGTGTTCCCGTACCTGCTATCTGTTTCATGTATCCCGTGCTACCTTGTTCCTGTGCCTTAGAAAGTTGGAGTCGTGTTGTGCCACCGGTCATGCCTGCTGTGTTACATCACGCCTGGTGTCTGCTGCCAAGGTCCCATCTGAGCCTAGCTGTTGCTACTGTCTGAACTACTACAGGTACCCTTGTGCTTGGACTATATATATATATATATATATATATATATATACATACATACACACACACACACACACACACACATTGACTTGGTACACTGTTTGGCCAGCTTCTATCCCGCTACGGCGGTACAGCCCAGTGGGTCCACATACCCACAGATCGTGACACATCCCATTAACTTCAATTTCTGTAGGTGTAGACATCCGTAATATGCCAGGCCCAGACTGACAATCGGCTCCATCTGACAGATTCTTGGTGGGCTGCTTTACTATTGGACCAGGTCCCCCCTGTTAATTCTATTATATTGCCTGACTGCCAGTGTGGTGGACAGTGAAGACCTCCACTCCTCTACTCTCTTCAGTCTCCTTCGCAAGTAGCCTGGTTGGACCGGCCACTTATTATCTGAGTAAGCCTATCTATAAGATTTGTCCACCATGATATTATATTTTTATATAACAGTGCCTAGTTGGTCCCCTGGGCCATGCCTGTATAGTAAACTACTTTTAATAAATTTTTTATTTAATCCAATTCTGTTGTCAATGGTCATTCTAAGCTGAATGTGCCTGCTCTCGTCAGATCGCAGAAGTTACATGGCTTAAGGCCTTGCTAGTACCAGTGTGGGAGACTGTCTGGGAATCCGTGGTACCACAATAAATATTTTATTAATACCCAACTAATTTATTTTCCACCCTCTGGATGAAGTAGCACTTTTTGACTTCCCCCTATATAAATATATATATATTTTATATATACTTTTTCTCACACTGATCCAATATTGCACGGTGGAGCCTTGTGGTCCCATTGGCCAGGAAGCAGCAGCAACTTCATCAATTGTATGCTTCAAACAGTGTTGTGCCTGGATACTGCACAACCTTCCCAGATATTTCTTACACCTGGTTTACCCATTCACCTTTGTTTTGGGTTTCTGCACTATGAGGCTCTTTTTGATTTATTTCAGATACAAAGCGTGGCTTACATGCAGACTTTTTTTGATGTAGAGAACTAATGAGCTACGGCTGAAGTACAAAGTCATACATTGTGTTTCATGCAACCTTGTGGACTGCTGCTGTCACTCGATATTTAACATCTATCAGTAGTGCTACAAGAAGTCTCCATGTAGTCCCAGGCCTAATTGACCGTTGAGTGTCACTATTTTCCTCGTCCATAGAATGTGTCTTACCAGGGTGGAATGGTTACCCCCAGTTGTTCATTTATTCTTTAATTTCCAAGAAAAATAACAGGAGTGGCACAATGCAGAGTTCTAAGAAAAACAGGTCTTCTTTAATAGTAATGCATTCTGCCTGTAACTTTGTCTGATCAGTGGTATACTCTCTTGTGTAGTCTGCAGAACGATAATACTCTGCAGAGTGTTGCGTAGACCTAGTGTCGTACCACTATATGGCATGTATTATTGGTTATATTGTTGCTTATATAGTGATAGTGTACACTTGTCCCGGACTGAAAAATCAAGTGTATGTCTGGCTATGTGATAAGAGGTTTCTATATTCCACTTTTATTTTCCTTCTTGTGTTGGTGATGTGGTTTACATGTTTAAAGGAGAGACGTGACCAAGTTATGCAAGTTTTCCTAGAGTGTGCAATGCGCGCAACTATTTCTCCACAATGAAGGGCAGGGGTTCTGCGATATTGTATGTGGGGTTTGTGTGCCAGGGCTGCTTTTTAGTCCCAGTCCGACCCTGCACCATGCTATAGGGCATCTGAATGAGGCCTTATGGATGATTTTGCATCAGTATTTGATCAGTATTACAAATCTGTCTCGTTGGAAGATAATGGAAAGACATAAGACTGCTTCTTTGAATAACAGATGCAATACGAATCACATAGGGATGTGGTCCGTATTATAATCCCTCTCCATAGTTTTTAATGGGCATTTTCCATCTGCAAAATGGTTGAAAGTAGTGCATGCTGTGTTTTTTAAAATACACGCATATTTTATACGTCCATCTGAATAGACTCAGGTTTACATTAGCATCATTTTACGGACAGGAAAAAAAGGATGGAATACTGCTGAAAATTAAACTCATGTGAAAGCAGCCATACAAACATTTGACATTTTTGGGCCAAATTTACCACAATGTGCACTTGTCTCAGACAGTGAAACAGGGGGCAGAAAAAGCATTAGAGCTCGTACTTGTTTTGTCCACCCCATTCCAAATATCCAAAAATAAGATGCAGATCAACACACCATTCCCTATATTCAAAGAATAGCTTTCTTCCAGGAAACCCCTAACTGGTAAAAAGCAACAACAAAGTACTGATTTAAAAAGGTCATCTACCATTCATATCAGCCATGTGAAAAAGAAAGCAGCCATAATTACAGAACACTAAGCTGTCTTACCAAGATTACTTCAAAGGTGTAGCGATAGATCAAAATAATGTTCTCTAAGTTCAGCTAGAAACCTGGGAAATATGAAAAAGAATTGGTTTAAAATCATGAAAGTGCAGCAAGACATAAAAACAGATGTCCAATAATAAGGGTACTGGAGGAACTCCATAATTCATATTAATTTCAGGCCCACATCCTCAGACTCTTCAGCCTATTCTCTCTGCAGGTGGCCGTGGTCTACCGCCGCCCGGGTCACCTCGCCAGTTCCTTAATTACTTTGCTGCTTGGCTCCCTCATTTCCTATACTGTGAAATAACTACCATCATTATGGGGGACTTTAAACATCCCCATTGATAACCCAACTTCCTCATCTGCCTCTCCGTTTCTATTTTTAACCTCCTAGACAAAGATGCGCCCCCTCTACTCAGAAACTACCGACCTTGGCACACATCTCAAACCAGTTTTCCTCAACATTGCTCTAGGTACTCCGAACGTCTATGGAGACAACACATATGTCAGTAGACACTCTCCATTACAAGTTTGTCTTTTTTGACAGCTCGTTGATCAGCGCTTGTTTGCTCCTTTCACAAGGAGCAATGATTGGTTCTGTATGAGGGCGAGCGATCTTTACTACAATTGCTCGTCCCCATGCTTTCCATCATGTCGGCACCACATCTCCCTGTGTAATGTGCTGCCGACAACGATAATATTTTGTGCTGTATAAACGATACGATCAGCAGATGAACGAGCGACTCCTCATTCATCGGCTAATCATTGCCCTGTTCGCATAGGGCAATGACCGGGAACAAGCATTCACATGAACGCTCATTTGCCCGATCATTGGGCAGTGTAAAAGGGTCTTTAGTCCTAAAGTGCAGATGCCTATCACAAATCTAAGTGCTAAAACTCTTAGAAAACGCTTAGCCTCTTATCTCAAATTTATAATTGATAATCATCTCCGGATTGAAATCCTATCCAAGTCCCCAAGTAGCAACAATCTCCTTATCTTCTTCACTTTCAACATTTAACCCAATAACAGGAGAAGCTGTCTTTGGGCTCCTCTCTTCTTTCCATACTAAAACCTGCATTAGTGATCCTGTTCCCTCGAACACTGTACAGTGTCTCTCCCCAGCTGTCACTACACGACTAACTAAAATATTTAAAAACTCTCGTTCCTCTGGGACCCCTTACAATCTGATTCCCTGACTCTACAGAAATTGCTCTTTCTAAAGTCCCAAATGATCTCCTGGTGGCTAAATCTTACGGCAACTACTCTCGATTGACAGTAGGACCTCCGTAATGCAAGGCAACAGTGATAACCACTGAGACACCTTGCTGACTATATTTGTTATAGATGAAAATTCAATATCGCATGTTACCAATAGTTATAGTTGCATGTGGAGTCACTGTCCCAGTATCATTTATAAAGGATCATGGGACATCCGAGCTACACCTCCTTTAAAAGTTTCATACAAAGAACATAAGAAAAGGGGGCCAAGACAAACCGCATTAATCACATTCTTCTTCTTCTGGCATACAGATCGCTGGAAGCAAACCTTGCACAACTGGTAAGCAAAAAGCTGGCTATACACAAAGAGGCTCTGTCCCCACATTATAAGTGGCCTATCTTCTACATAACGAGATCGGCGCTGTAATGTAGATAAGTGTTTTTTATTTAGAAAAACGATTTTCACCAAGTTATGACCTATTTTAGCTTTGCGCTTTACGCTGACCAAAGTAAAAACATGCCCAGTTGGGCATTAAGAAAGTCATTAGCATAAAGCTAAAATAGTAAACCTACAAAAAACCTCAAACAAAAGAACAATGGAGTCCCCACTGAACTGTAGAACAACCCAAAAGCACAAGGAACATAACACCCTAATGAAATATAAGGATATAAGTCTACCACGTATCGTCAAAAAATATAAGTCTTTATTGGTAATAAATAACAGTACATGGTAACACATAGATGTATATAGATAGACTGAATAAAAAACAGGTCATATACGGAGAACAGCATCAGTGTGGTATAGATCTCAACCAGAACGTCCCATACTCTACCTCACCATAATATACAAAGCATTTATAACTGGACAAAAATGGCCAGGTAGCCAGATGAATACTATAGTTACGTGAAAATAAATACTGAGATGTGCAAAAGGGCAGACCTAAATACAGATTCACTGTATTAATTAATATATATAATTGTGCTCCCACAATATAGAAAAATTGGAAATTCACTGAAGTGACATTTGAGTAAAATATACCTTTTATTATAGTAACTCGCTAAAAACAGGGGTAACACACCACTGTGAAAAAAGCCCCACCGTGTATATTAAAAATGTATTAAACAGTAAACACTGAATCATTTAGATAAGTATATCTCAGTGTTTATAACAATATTCACCGGAATCAGCATTTAACCTGGGCACAACAATAGTACGAGCCCCAAGAACACACCAGGGTCCGTGGTCAACACCGGAATCTCCTAGCGCTGGGTCCACCACAATGCTACTGTCCCCTATGCAACAATCCCATATACAAAAACGACCCTACGCGTTTCAAATACTCATCCTCAGGGGTCTGTATCTTGGTCACTCTGGCCTGATTACCAGCGATAAAGATATTCAACAGCAGATATTCTGCTGCACATCACGGAAGGATGCTCGCGTCGATGTCAGCGGCATACTTCATTTTGGGCACTGAGTTGCTATAAGCACCAAACTCCACCCCTCGTTCTTGGCGGCGTTGTACGAACTAACCAGTCACAGCACCCCCTGAATTCGTGACACCTGTCCATGTGACTCCCGGCCGTCAGCTGATAGCCAAGAATCATCATCGACCGCATCTGAACGAACACGCAGGCGCAGTGGAAGCCACGGACGTATCGCCCATGCTGCCAAGAAAAAGCAAGGTAAGAGCAGAACGATATAGAATATGGGGTATATCTTGCGGGACAGTTACCCACCGCAAGTGGACTACCTCAAAACAACTCTTTTGTTGTAAACACATATTAGATAGATGAATGCGGTGTCCCTCACATTACGAAATTTGGATTAAAAACCTGTTGTACACGACCTAGCCAGATGGGCCATATCAATCAAAATGCACTATGCAGAACACCCACCCACCCACTAAAGCAACCAAATATTGGCCCGGCTGCTTAAAGATGGATGATATTGCATGTTAAATAAAGCACGTGTAATTTGCCTGCTCGTTTAGACCCGCTGGTTGTATACATGCCAGTCTGTGGATCCATTGGGCTTCCTTGCGTAGAATTAGGTTGTCCCAATCGCCTCCTCTTTTTGGAGGTCTAATAAGTTCAATTGCTTGAAACTTTAAACATTCTGCACGACCCTGGTGTTTAGCATGTACGTGTTTCGATATCGGGGTATCCCTAGCATGGACAATATCTCCAACGTGTTCCCTTATCCGGCGCCGAAATTGTCGCACCGTTTTGCCCACATAATTAAGGGGGCATGGACATGTGATAAGGTAAACCACCCCCGCTGTTTTGCAGTTAACAAAATCACGAATGTCGTACTCCTCTTGTGTTGTGACACTCGTAAATCTGCTCCCTTTGAGGATGAAGTCGCAGGCCTTGCAGCTACCGCATCTATATGTACCTGGTGTTTGTCTATCCAGCCATGTGCCCCTCGGTATAATAGGGTCAAAACAACTATGCATGACTCTATCCCTAATGTTCTTCCCTCTCCGATACGTAACTGAGGGCCATTGTGTGATCTGGTCTGCCAAATCTGTATCTGCACTGAGAATACGCCAGTACCTTTTAAGGATTTGCATGATGTCATTTTGTTTCGAATCATAAGTACCTATGAGTCTTGTAACTCGTCGTTCTTTACGTTTTTTAGGGACAAGGAGACTTTGCCTGTCTGCGTCCCTCGCTCCCTCATAGGCCTTCCTGATTACACCCATGGGGAAACCTCTGTCCTTCAATCTGATTTTGAGCTCCTGTGCCTGACTCTCAAAATCACCCATGGAGCTACAATTCCGGCGTACTCTCATAAATTGGCCTTCCTTAGATCTAGGGGCACTCAGTTTGTAGCCCACAACCAGTTTGTTTTGCAGCTACTACATTTTGTTCTTGAAAAAAATATATTTATCTTAAACATTTAGTGTGTGGGTGATTAAACATTGTTCAAATTTTTTTTATTTTTTTCACGAGTCAGGAAATATTATAAATTATTTCTAATTTATAATACTACCCATTTTTGGTCACTAGATGGAGCTATTTCCCAAAATTGCAGCATTGCAACA
This sequence comes from Rhinoderma darwinii, assembly GCF_050947455.1. NCBI lineage: Eukaryota > Metazoa > Chordata > Amphibia > Anura > Rhinodermatidae > Rhinoderma > Rhinoderma darwinii. The sequence goes on from NC_134693.1 coordinate 46,356,367, forward strand.
TTGGGTTAAAAGCCCTCGCTCTAGTGAGCTCTCAGCATCCCCCCCTCCTTTATCCTGGCTTGTGCCGGGATAAACGAGGGGTTTGAACGGTGTAACCTCCTACACTGTGTGTCGCCATTTTTTGAGCTAACACACAGCGTAGTAGGTTTACATACAGTAGTAAACACACACAAACACGAACATACATTGAAATCTCTTACCTGCTCCTGCCGCCGCGGCTCCCTCCGGCCCGTCCGCTCCGTTTGCTGCCGCTGGTCCAAGTGCACAAATCCGGAAGCCGCGACCGGAAGTAGTAATATTACTGTCCGGCCGCGACTTCCGGTCCACAGGAAAATGGCGCCGGACGGCGCCAATTTCGAATTGGACTGTGTGGGAGCGGCGCATGCGCAGTTCCCACGCAGACGCCGTACACTGAAGTCAATGGGACGGGAGCCGTTCGCAGTCCCTATGGGACTGTGGCTGCCGTATTCCATGTCTGTATGTGTCGTTAATCGACACAGACAGAAATGGAACAAAAAATGGCAGCCCCCATAGGGAAGAAAAAGTGTAAAAATAAGAAAAAGTAAAACACAAACACACAAATGAATATAAAAGTTTTTAATAAAGCACTAACATCTTTAACATATAAAAAAATAATTTGTGATGACACTGTTCCTTTAAGATTGGGATCAGACACATTTGTATGAACGATCTGATCATTAACATGCCAGACTAAACTGGCAGATCAGGGACCCATAAAAAACACACACACACACACACACACACACAAAATGATCGGTCATAATTGTAGGAACATGCCATGCACACCTAGATTCAGCCGACAACGGACTAAAAAAAAACAACATCACAGATGACCTTTTTGGCATACAGCAGTCTGCCATCTGCCATGGCAAACGCTCGTTCGTGAATTATAGAAATCGGCAGTTGGCCAAAATGGTCAACATCGGCCATTTTTTGACAACTTTCATCTTTGTGTATATCCAGTGTAATACAAAAAACCAAGTATCAAATTACACATGTATTTCAACAGAGACAGGCAGATAAAATGCTGCCAGATGCCCCTAGCAGTGTTTACAAGCGGAATTTGCTTGTTACAAAGGCCACACTGTTATCTCTTTATTTACATATAGAGAGAACAGAGCAGTTGGAGAAAACACACTATGAAAGCCCTGATATGGGCTCAATATAGAAGTTTCGCATTGCAGTATTTTTGTTCCTACGACGGTATATTGATTTTAGATCTTCATTAGACACCATGAACTCCATTGCTGCCAATGCTGCTCAGTGCACATCCTGTGCCATGTATGCTCTCCTTGAACAGTCGTTTGAGGGACCATACTGATGTGCAGGGTGTGGGAGAATTGCCGATTTGGAAGTCCAGATTCTGGATCTAAGTGAGCAACTTTCAACACTGCGGGCAATTGACAATATGGAGAGGAGTTTGCTGTTCACTGAGCAAGTACTCACTGGGGCAGCTGCAGGGAAGGATGGTAGCATGGAAGTTAAGGCTGTTGAGGCAGCTAGCTGAGTAACAGTTAGAAGGAGGGGTAGAGGGAAGAGTGTCAGGAGGCTAGTCCTAAACTGAAACACGCCAATAAGTTTGCCAATTTGGTATATGAGGGGCATGTCAATTCAGGGATATCACTGCTGCAGCTAGACACCTCCTCTAGCAACCAGGGGGAGGTCTGCTCCAATAAGAAGGGGAATGGGAGCATAGGAAAGGCCAAACAGGTCCTACATTATTAGGGGAACAAATAGGGAAATCTGTCCCAGATCGGGCATACCAGTTTGCTGTCTTCTGGGTGCTCAGATTCGGCATATCGCGGATCGGGCTGACAGATTATTGGGAGGGGCTGGTAAAGACCAGTCATGGTGTACATTGGCACAAATGTACGTAGCTGAAATGTCCTAAAACATGATTTCAGGGACTTGGGTAACAAGCTCACGGCAAGTACCTTAAATGCAGTATTTTCAGAAATACTGCCTGTACCACACCAGAGAGAGCTAGTAGGAGATCAGGGAGGTGAACAAGTGGCTAAAGAACTGGTGTAGGAAGAAGGGGTTTGGGGTCATGGAGAACTGGGCCGACTTCTCTTTTGGCTACAGACTCTACGATAGGGATGGGCTGCACCTAAATGGGGAGGGCAAATTACTGTATAGAAGGGGAGGACAACATAGCTAGTGAGCTGGGGCTAAGAAATGAACAAGGGATGGAATAGAGGAATGGGTTAGAACAACTAATAGGAATAAGAAGAAAAATGATACAGATAAACATATAAAGTGCATGTCTACTAATGCCAGAAGCCCCAACAATAAGATTGAGGAATTAGAGTAGATAATGATGGAGGAGAATTCTGACATAGTAGGGATAAGTGAGACATGACTGTATAATAGATATGACTGGGCTGTTAATTTGCAGGGTTACAGTCGGTTTATAAATGATCGTACTAATAAGAAAGTGGGAGGGGTTTGCGAATATGTAAAATCCTGCCTAAAGTCCATCCTGCGTGATGATATCTATGAGGGAAATGATCATGTGGAGTCCCTATTGGTGGGAATAAGGGGAGGGGGAAAGAATAATAAAATACTGATAGGGATTTGTTAGAAGTCTCCAAGTATAATGGCAGAAGCAAAAAATCAACTAATAAAACAAATAGATGAGGCAGCAAATCACAATGAAGTAATTATTATGGGGGACTTTAACTACCCTGATATAAACTGGGAGGCAGAAACCTGCAAGTCCTACAAAGGAAACAGGTTTTTGACAATAATTAAGCACAATTACCTTTCACAACCTGTACAGGATCCAACAAGGGGGGGGGGGCACTTTTAGACCTAATTTTAACCAATAGGCCGGACAGAATATCAAAAGTACAGGTTGGGGTCACCTAGGTAATAGTGACCACAACATAATAAGTTTTCATGTATCCTTTAATAAGATGTTTGTTAGAGTACCTAAAAAACACCAAACTTCAGACAGGCCAATTTTTATGGGCTAAGAGATTTTACAATTATGCATTAAATGGCAAGGCACTGGGTAAAACTGCTAATGAAAAAGACTTGGGGAAGCAACCAGTGCCAGACAGCTGCTGCCAAGGCAAATAAAATCATGGGATGCTTTAAAACAGGTATATATGCTCATGATGACAATAACATAGTTTTGTCTCTATACAAATCACTAGTCAGACCACACATGGAATATTGTGTACAATTTTGGGCACCTGTGTATAAGGACAAGGCTGAGCTAGAGCGGGTGCATAAGAGGGCGACCAAGGTAATTAAGGGAATGGGCAGATTGCAGTACCAAGAAAAGTTATCAAACTTGGGGCTATTCAGTTTAGAAAAAAGACGGCTTAGTGGCGATCGAATTACAATGTACATAATTAATAATTGGACAGCACAGGGATCTCTCTAATGGTCTTTTGACACCTAGGCCTGTAACAAGGACAAGGGGTCATCCTCTGCGTCTAGAGAAAAAAACCGAATCACGATCATCACAGATGGGGATTCTCTACTTTGAGAGCAGTGAAAATATGGAACTCTCTGCCACAGGATGTTGTGATGGTTGATTCAAGAAGGGCCTTGATGCCTTCCTTGAAAAATATAATATTACAGGTTATGAGTACTAGATTCTGGAGATGGGACGCTGATCCAGGTATTTGTTCTTATGGCCATATTTAGAGTCGCGGAGTAATTTTTCCCCTAATGAGGCAATCGACATCAACCTCATGGGGGTTTTGCCTTGCTCTGTATTAACACGGTAGGATTATTGGTTGGACTTGATGGACCAGTGTCTTTTTTTTTTCAACCTGATCAACTATTTAACTATGTAGGCTGGCTGTAGGGATACTGAGCATACCCAGTAGCGCCCCATTGGCTTGTATTGAGTTAGAGAGAGGGAGGTGGTCAGGCAGGGAGTTACTGTGCATGCTCTAGCATGCACGCTCCCAAGATCCCAGCCACACGAAACAAAATTCATTGCTAGAACTACGCAAGCACGGCCGCCGCTACTGGACCGCAGCGGTGACCGTAACCATGGGAAACAAAGAAACCATGAGTGGGGACACACAAGAGATAAAGGTCTCAATAACAGTGCAGTATGGTAAAATAAAATGTATTTGCAAAAATTTGTATATTCACATTATCTAACTATTTAACTATGATTGCGAAGATGGGAATACCCCTTTAAGAGCTTGCATTCGAAAGACCGTAGCAAACTGTGCATTACTGATAGTTAACTATTAATCCTAAATCCTTTTTAACAGTATTATTCTATTGAATTCAAACCACTTACCCTAGTTGTTCCAATAGCGACTTCTTTCTGAATAATGCTCTACTTAACCAGTTGCCAGTTTTTAATACTCCTCCCTCTGACTTTCGCATGCATAACAGACGTAGAAGTTGGAGGGTTGCCTAGTTTTGTATGAATGTTCAGCGTGATACATTGACCTTGCTTGAGGATGAAGAATAGAAAATAAAACTAACAGTGACTTATGGGCATTAACTTGAAACCAGAAATCTTACAAATTGTGTACATATAGTTTTCAGCAAATATTGAAGAGAAACTAAACTTATGGGTCAAAATTGCACATTCATTGAAGCATTTTATAATACATAGAATTGGGTCCAGAAGTGTTTGGACAGTGACAAGCTTCGTAATTTAGCTTCTGTACACCACCACAAAACAATCGTAAATGTGATGGAAGTGTAGACCTTCAGCTTTGATTTACGGGTTTAACAAGAATATTGCATAGACCCTAGAGGAATTACAGCCCTTTTTTTTTTTACATAGTTCCTCCATTTTCACAGGCTCAGAAGATATTGGGTAAACTTTCCTAATTATAAATATTAGGCTTACTTTTAATAATTGGATGCAAATCCTTTTCAGTCAATGACTGCGTGTAGTCGGGAACCCATGGACATTACCAAATTCTTAGTTTCCTCCCTTGTCATGCTTTGCATGTGCTTTACTGCAGCTGCCTTCGCTTGCTGCTGGTTTGTGGGTCTTTCTGCCTTCAGGAGGTGAAAAGCATGCTCAATTTGGTTGAGGTCAGATGACTGCCATTGAATAAATACTTAGTTTCTTTGCCTTAGCGGGAACCTATCCTTACATATCCTCTAAACAACCACCATAGCACTATACAGGATAGTAACGCACGCTATCTGTGAGCAGTCATAGGGGTGGTCCCGGTCTCCGCCGTAGTCCTGGCTTCACGGTCGTCCCTCAGGCCGGGATATCTCATTTCAAGCCAGATCCATCGGCAACCGTCACATGCACAGCGAAGCGAAGTGTAATGGCCTGAGCATCATCTGTGCACTGTATAAATCCATAATTTGACATTTTAGGCCTTATTGTAATATTCTACACTATGAATAGGACTATACCATACCAGTATTTGAGATCTAAATAAATTTAACCAGTACTACTGGGATTATATTTAGAAAAAGTGGAAATGTGTGCAAAGAAAAGAGGTAATGCTTGGTCTGTGGGTAATAACGTTTTTCAGGGGGATCACCTTTACGAATGTACCAATATTGGGGGGTAGAGCCAACTGCTGAACTGCATGGACGCACGTTGCTGAGCTCTGCATACTTACCGACCAACTAATTAAGCCTACGATAGCCTGAATTATCGCACAATGGTGATATATGGCAGGGGCAAGACCAGGGAACACACGGGTCCACAGAAAGTGGCAGAATCGCCGGGAGATCTTCACAAATATGTCAAAAAGCAGCCGGTGGCAGCGGCGGTCTGAGATGCCAAGATGGAGCCTACATCTGCACTGTGCAAAGAAGACATGCGCTCAGAAGGGGAGAGTGACTCGGAGGAGATCATGGAGACTGGAGATCTGCCCTTATCCAGGTAATTCTTCAAAAAAGTGCTCCATAAGGCACTGGAACCGTTAGTTAAAGAATTGACTGATATTAAGAAAGAATTTAAACACATAGGTCAGAGAGTGGAATTGATAGAAAATACTCAGGCCTCACTCCTGGAATATAATGTGGTGGCATCTCACAGTTTTTCAACCTGCCAAGATCATCTTAATTCCCTTTATACTGCTCTTGAGGATCAAGAGAATAGGGGAAGAAGAAACAATATCAGCATCCGAGGTATTCCGGAGACTGTAACTTCGAACGCCATTTTGTCTGCGGTACGGCAGATATGCCACTTTGTGGTGGGAAATGAATTACCTCCTCTGTTATTGAATGAGCAGATAGAGCTCTCCGACCGAAACCAAAACCCACTGATCCTCACCGTGATGTGATTTGTCGCTTTCTTAATTTTTGGGACAAGTATTTGGTCCGGACTAGAGCGAGAGACAACACCCCTCATGTATGAAGGAGAACAGATTGCTATTTTTCAAGACCTTGCCTCCATTACTCTTCAAAAAAGGAGGCTAATGAAACAGCTAACTGACTGGCTTCGGAACAACAAGATAGCTTATCTCTGGTCATTCCCTTTTGGGATCTTTTATTCATCGTGGCCAATGACTTTCGATTTCCAAGTTTCAAGACCTCACTGAAATATACCAACATTTGGAAATAGCTCCTCTTCCTATAGAAAATTGGGATATGGTTCGTGACCTGACCTCTCTTCCAGCAATATCTCCAGCTACACCTTGGGAGATCGCTCCTACTCCGAACCAGCAAAGGATGAAGAAAAGAGCTGATCATCCTCACCCCTAGACGGATTCTCCCAGAAATGTCCTGAATATGACATATGGATTGTCCTGTTTCACCTTCTTCCGTGGGATTTAGCATCCTAGAGATCCCATACCCACTACCAGACCTAGAAGTGTAACTATTTATGTGACTGTCCTCTATTATACATGCAACTAAGCTTATGGACTGTCTTCCTCACTGTCATCACTATTTTCTCTGTTCCTGTAATGACTCGGGGTAGGGAGACGGACAGGTGAGCCCTAATCTACCCGCAACTTAGTCCCTGCCTACTTGCACGGCCCGTCCTAAGTGACGGCGTACAACTGGGCGACGGTCCCTACGCTCAATAAGTGCAAGACAGATAACACAAGACAAGGGCACACAGAAGCAAAGGGGAAGTAGGGGCAGTTCCCCACTGAAACACTGTGAGCAACAGGCAGTGGTGAACGAGCCAAATCAAACAAGGAAAGTACGTAGTAGCAAAATCAGAGCAGAAGAATAGTCAGTCAAGCCAGGGTCAATAAGTAACAGCGGTCAATCAGGTAAATAGCAGGAATCGCAGAGCCAGGAAACCAGACAATCACAGGCAAGGAACATGTTGCAAGTGAGGGTATAAATAGACCAAGGGCAGGAGCTAGGACCGTCAGGCCAGGCTGTGATAGGCTGGCAGGCTGAGGAGAGGGAGAACCTGAGTGGTAACAGATCGCGTCACTCTAGCAGACCTTGGAGTGGATTAACCCCGGGCGTCGACACAGAACCTGTGTCTGGCAAACTCTTTACAGTTCCCTTGTGATCTGCCTCCCACTCCCCATAGATCATAGCATTGTTATCGTATATGCTGTTGTTTTCCTACAATGATATGGACTGTCTTCTAATGCTTGCTTGATTGAATCAAGGAGATACGGTGGGGAAATCGTGGTGACACACCATTCCCCCCCTCAGCCTCCTACCACAAATGCGGTTTGTCCTGTAAAAAGGATGTTCTTACTTGAGATGTTACTCATTGTAACGTCCATGGCCGTGTCCGTCAGAGGGTAAGTATGGATGACGGTCCGCGGCCATGGACGTTACAATGAGTAACATCTCAAGTAGGAACATCCTTTTTACAGGACAAACCGCATTTGTGGTAGGAGGCTGAGGGGCGGGGGGGGGGAATGGTGTGTCACCACGATTGGACGAGTGAGTTCTCGGCGGCATCTCCCTCCTGAGAGACGCCGGCACTCACTTCCTGGTCCGGACATGGTCTCCCACAGTTCGTGTGCGCCTGCGCGTGCACGGCCTTAAAGGGCCAGTGCGCGCACAGTTGCAGAATATCTGCAATTAGCCCAGAATGCTGCTGGACTATAAAAGGGGCTCTGCCCTCTTGATCATTGCCTGAGCACTGTTGTGTTACCTTAAGTTTGTAATTGCAAATGGTCTCCTAGTGTTTTCCAGTTCCCAGTTTTACCCGTTCCTGCTGCCTGTACCCTGTATCCCGTGCCGTCAAGAGTTGGAGTCGTGTTGTGTCACACCCCGCCGGGTGTCTGTCTACTGTCGGAGCCTCATCTTAGCCTGAATCCACCGCTACTGTCTACGTTGCCTCAGGTACCCTTTCTGGACTATAGACATTGCATTGTACCTGTTTGGCCAGCTGCTATCCCACTACGCGGTACGGCCCAGTGGGTCCACAGCCCGCGCCGTGATACTCATATTGTTATTGTTTTTAATGTTGTATTGTATGTCCTACAGGAGATGCTCACTTGTGACTCAGTCAATACTAGCTTTTAGTGACAAATTGAGACTGAGCTACATAATCACTACTCTTTTGCGCAGATTCACTTTAGTTGTGCATACTGCTTACCAATTACTCCTACATGATGGCTGACTTAACTATAACATCTTAGAACGTTAAAGGGCTTAATTCCCCTTCAAAGAGAAGACAAATCTTTTCTTTATTGAAGAAGCAATTTTTCTCCGTCTTATTTCTACAGGAAACACATTTTAGGTTTAACAAATATCCCAAGCTTTCGTTCTCCCAATACCCAACATGGTTTCACAACGGCTCTGATAGCGCTGCTGCGAGGGGAGTGAGCATTGGCTTCCAAAGGAATGTACCATTCTCTTACATTACACACTTGCGAGATGCTGATGGCAGATAATTATTTCTCAAAGGGACTGTAGGTTCGCAACTATTCACCTTTGTCAATGTGTATGCTCCTAACGTTAATCAAATACCATGGTTGCTAGAGGTCTTAGTTTTTTTGGACACTTTTAAAGGAGGGAATGATAGTGTTGGGAGGTGATCTGAATGTGACTCTAGACCCGTATACTGACTTCTCCTCCAGAAGGTCCACTACGTCTTACAGAGCCCTGAGTAAATTGAAAAAAGCTTTAAATAATTTACACTTGATGGATTCCTGGAGAAGTATCACCCTTAATCATTGATTAAAGCTTCTATTCAGTGGCACGTGGGTCATATCAACATCTTGACTATTCATTTCTCAGGAGCACCATCAATACTGCTCTAAAGCAAGTATAGGTACACAGTTGCATTCAGATCACTCGCCTATTTTTCTGTCTCTACAGGTACCTAACTGCATGAATAGATCCCCTAAATGGCGCCTAAACAAAACGCTCATCAGTTCGGAAGCCGATAAGGCCTATGTAGTTTCCCTACTTGAGGAATACTTTTGTGTGAATGCTACTCCTGATATTTCCCCGCATGTATTGTGGGATGCCTACAAGGCTTATATTATGGGTCTTCTTAAAGGGAACCTGTCACCAGCATTTCACCTAATGAACTTTACTTATCCGTCACTGGCCGCTGCTATAAAAAGTTCATTGCCGTTATCCCCTCTCCTAAACTCCTCCTCCGACTGTAAATAACGGTCTGCAAACATTTTGCGCCTTTTATCGTAATAATCCGATGTCCCTTTGTGTGCACACACCAGAAGAGGACATCAATGCCCAAGTGCAGGATTTTGTGTGCTGGGGGAAGGCGAGGAGCTGTCAATCAAAAGTAAGGAGGCGGGGTAAACTAGGAAAGACTTGAGGAATGAAGATATGACTCTTTTCAAACTAAGATTTGACTCTTTTCAGACGAAGATATGACTCTTTTATGCTCATTAGCATACGGTGTGGGAACACTAAAAAACGGAATACTAAAGCTATACAAGCAACTAAGAAGACAATTATAGGTTATATAGAAATGATTTTTCACCCACTACCACCAGGTATTGCTGGTTTAATAGGTGAAATGCTGGTGACAGGTTCCCTTTAAATGCCTAGGTTCTCGGCAAAAGAAAGATAGAGAGAAGCAAATTGCTTGGTTACCTATTCAGATTCAGAAGCTGGAGAGTCTACATAAACAGTCACTAGCTCTGCAACAACAGACACAGTTGCAATCTCTCCGAACGGACCTAAAAAACATACTTAAAGGAACAGTGTCACGAAACAATTTTTTTTTACATCAGTTTGGTTTTAGTGTTCTATTAAAAACTTTTATATTTGTGTGTTTGTGTTTTACTTTTTTTTATTTTTACACTTTTTCTTCCCTATGGGGGCTGCCATTTTTTTTTCCATTTCTGTATGTGTCGATTAACGACACATACAGACATGGAATACGGCAGCTACAGTCCCATAGTGAATGCGAATGGGGCCCGTTCCATTCACTATGCTGTACGCCGTCTGTGCGGGAACGGCGCATGCGCCGCTCCCACACAGTCCAAGTTGAACTGCGCGCCGTCCGGCGCCATTTTCCTGTAGACCAGAAGTCGCGGCCGGACAGTAAGATTACTACTTCCGGTCGCGGCTTCCGGACTTGTGCACTTGGAGCGGCGGTAGCAGACGGACCGGAGGGAGCGGCGGCGACTGGAGCAGGTAAGTTATTTCTATGTATGTTTGTGTTTTACTGTGTTTACTAGTGTATGTTAACCTACTACACTGTGTGTTAGCTCAAAAAATGGCGACACACAGTGTAGGAGGTTTGACCGTTCAATCCCCTCGTTTCTCCCGGCACCAGCTCAATAGAGCGAGTGAGTTTTCCCAAATTTTGCAGCATAAAGCAATGTGGTTGCTTTACCACATGCAATGCTGCAATTTTGGGAATTGCTCCATCTAGTGACCAGCACTGGGAAATATTATAAATTAGAATCTAATTTATAATATTTCCTGACTAGTAAAAAAAAGTAAAAAATTAGAACACTGTTTAATCATTTTTACACTAACTGTTCAATTAAAAAAAAAAAAACACTCGCAACACATTCCCTTTAACTCTCTGCAAAATATTACTAGCACTCCCAAAACAAGTTTTTTGCCCATGGCAATAAGGCGTCAAAACGTATGATGCAATGTCTGAAAGAGAGGAATTCTCTTAACTGTATCCCTTTGATTAAAACATCCTCAGGGCGTATAATCTCTTCCTCCACAGATATTGCGGAACAGTTAAGACTTTTTTATAGTGACCTATATAATTTAGATAGTGTCTCAGACCCTGATCTTCTTTTAGACAAACAAAATAGGATAGATTCCTTTCTACATTCCTTGCGACTTCCAACTCTCACCTCTGACCAATCAGAAATATTAGCCACACCTTTTACATTGTCAGAACTAGAATCTGCAATTAAAAGCACACCGACTGGGAAGAGTCCAGGACCAGATGGCTTCCCTATATATTATTCTACATTTCAACACCTCCTGCTCCCTTATCCATATGTAACTTAGCATTACAGGGTTTCCCTCTTACACAATCCATCACCCAGGCATACATATCCCTAATCCCAAAAGACGGCAAGGACCCCACACTCTGCTCTAATTACAGACCCATATCCCTCCTAAATATAGATTTAAAACTCGTAGCGAAGAGGATATCCAACAGATTGAGGAACTACCTCCCCCCAGGTTGGTTTTACTAAACATAGGGAGGTTAAAGATAACACAGCCAGAGTTTTGAACTTATTACTAGCAGAAAAGCGCAAATTACCATTAGTACTCCAGGGAACAGACGCTGAAAAAGCTTTCGATCGGGTTGAATAGGGATATATGAAAAAAGTTCTACATAAATTTAACTTCCCAAATTCTTTGATTTCAGCGATATTCACAATGTATGACTCCCATTCTGCTTCTTTGTCTGTAAATTGCTTACTATCTTCCTCTTTTAAGATTTCCAATGGAAAGAGACAGGGATTCCCATTATCGCCAATGCGATTTGTGTTGGTGATTAAAACTCTCCTACAAGCAATACGTCAAGACTCTCTTATTAGAGGGCTCCTGGTGCAGGGTACGGAACACAAATTAGTGGCATATGGCGATGATCTATTGAGCCTCACATTGAACCCAGAAATAGTTCTTCCTAGAATCTCTACATTATTCACGGAGTTTGGCTCCTTATCTAATTTTAAAGTTAACCCCAGTAAGTCCCAAGCTGTATGTTATAATATTTCAACTAGACGTCAAATGAGACTGATTAGAGTTTCTCCTTTTGTCTGGAACTCCCAACATCTCACATTCCTGGGGGTTAAGATAGATAATAATGTATCACATCTATATCGATTAAATTATAATCCCTTATTTCATGCTTTACAATCCTCCATTGAAAAATTAGATATTCCGGTCCTTTCGTGGTTCGTTAGGAAGAACATGGTTAGGTCATTGATAATGCCTAGACTCACTTATTTGCTGCAAGTCCTGCCTATTCCAGTACCCAAGACCTGTTACCACTCCCTGAGTTAATCCATTTCTCACTTCATATGGCAAGGTAAAAAAGCTAGAATTGCTCGGTCTACGTTATCCAGGCCTAAGGTGGTATACAGTGAAGGAAATAAGTATTTGATCCCTTGCTGATTTTTTAAGTTTGCACACTGTCAAAGTCATGAACAGTCTAGAATTTTTAGGCTAGGTTAATTTTACCAGTGAGAGATAGATTATATATAAAAAAAGAAAAAAAAGAAAATCAAATAGCCAAAATTATATATATTTATTTGCATTGTGCACAGAGAAATAAGTATTTGATCCCCTACCAACCATTAAGAGTTCAGCCTCCTCCAGACCAGTTACACGCTCCAAATCAACTTGGTGCCTGCATTAAAGACAGCTGTCTTAAATGGTCACCTGTATAAAAGACTCCTATCCACAGACTCAATTAATCAGTCTGACTCTAACCTCTACAACATGGGCAAGACCAAAGAGCTTTCTAAGGATGTCAGGGACAAGATCATAGACCTGCACAAGGCTGGAATGGGCTACAAAACCATAAGTAAGACGTAGGTGAGAAGGAGACAACTGTTGGTGCAATAGTAAGAAAATGGAAGACATACAAAATGACTGTCAATCGACATCGATCTGGGGCTCCATGCAAAATCTCACCTCGTGGGGTATCCTTGATCCTGAGGAAGGTGAGAGCTCAGCCGAAAACTACACGGGGGGAACTTGTTAATGACCTCAAGGCAGCTGGGACCACAGTCACCAAGAAAACCATTGGTAACACATTACGCCGTAATGGATTAAAATCCTGCAGTGCCCGCAAGGTCCCCCTGCTCAAGAAGGCACATGTACAGGCCCGTCTGAAGTTTGCAAATGAACATCTGGATGATTCTGAGAGTGATTGGGAGAAGGTGCTGTGGTCAGATGAGACTAAAATTGAGCTCTTTGGTATTAACTCAACTCGCCGTGTTTGGAGGAAGAGAAATGCTGCCTATGACCCAAAGAACATAGTCCCCACCGTCAAGCATGGAGGTGGAAACATTATGTTTTGGGGGTGTTTCTCTGCTAAGGGCACAGGACTACTTCACCGCATCAATGGGAGAATGGATGGAGCCATGTACCGTCAAATCCTGAGTGACAACCTCCTTCCCTCCACCAGGAGATTAAAAATGGCTCGTGGCTGGGTCTTCCAGCACGACAATGACCCGAAACATACAGCCAAGGCAACAAAGGAGTGGCTCAAAAAGAAGCACATTAAGGTCATGGAGTGGCCTAGCCAGTCTCCAGACCTTAATCCCATCGAAAACTTATGGAGGGAGCTGAAGATCCGAGTTGCCAAGCGACAGCCTCGAAATCTTAATGATTTACAGATGATCTGCAAAGAGGAGTGGGCCATAATTCCATCTAACATGTGTGCAAACCTCATCATCAACTACAAAAAAGTCTGACTGCTGTGCTTGCCAACAAGCGTTTTTGCCACCAAGTATTAAAGGGAATGTGTTGCCAGCAAAACATGTTTTTTTTTTTTTTAGTTAAACAATTAGTGTATAGGTGATTAAACATTGTTCTAATTTTTTATTTTTTTTCACGAGTCAGGAAATATTATAAATTGGATTCTAATTTATAATATTTCCCATTGCTGGTCACTAGATGGAGCCATTCCCAAAATTGCAGCATTGCATGTGGTAAAGCCACCACATTGCTTTATGCTGCAAAATTGGGTAAAGAGCCCTCGCTCTAGTGAGCTCTCAGCATCCCCCCTCCTTTATCCTGGCTAGTGCCGGGAGAAACGAGGGGTTTGAACGGTCTAACCTCCTACACTGTGTGTCGCCATTTTTTGAGCTAACACACAGTGTAGAAGGTTTACATACACTAGTAAAACACACTGAAACACAAACATACATAGAAATCCCTTACCTGCTCCAGTCGCCGCCGCTCCCTCCGGTCCATCCGCTCCGTCTGCTGCCGCTGTTCCATGTGTACAAGTCCGGAAGCCGCGACCGGAAGTAGTAATCTTACTGTCCAGCCGCGACTTCCGGTCCACAGGAAAATGGCGCCGGACGGCGCGCATTTCAAATTGAACTGTGTGGGAGCGGCGCATGCGCCGTTCCCACACAGCGGCGTACATGTTAGTGGATGGAACGGGCCCCGTTCGCAGTCCCTATGGGACTGGAGCTGCCGTATTCCATGTCTGTATGTGTCGTTAATCGACACATACAGAAATGGAAAAAAAAATGGCAGCCCCCATAGGGAAGAAAAAGTGTAAAAATAAGAAAAAGTAACACACAAACACACAAATTAATCCAAACGTTTTTAATAAAGCACTAACATCTTTAACATATTAAAAAAATATTTGTGGTGACACTGTTCCTTTAAGTCTTGTTTGCCAAAGGGATCAAATACTTATTTCTCTGTGCACAATGCAAATAAATATATATAATTTTGACAATGTGATTTTCTGTTTTTTTTTTTTATATAATCTATCTCTCACTGGTAAAATTAACCTAGCCTAAAAATTCTAGACTGTTCATGTCTTTGACAGTGGGCAAACTTACAAAATCAGCAAGGGATCAAATACTTATTTCCTTCACTGTAGGTCTCCCAGACCCTGAAAGATACTCTAGAGCGATTCATCTCTCGAGTTATTGACTGGTTTAGAACACTGACGCAGAAGGCCTGGGTGACAGTGGAGGAACATTTTGCCCTATGACGTTACGAGCTTTAATTTGCACGCCTCTACATCAGGTTGATACTAAACTTTTTTGCAAACCCACTTACCAAAGCCACTTGGTTAACTTGGTGCTGGTTTGTCGATTCTGACAGTACCCATTCTCATCCCTCCCCTCTGATGCAGATACGAGATATTGTAGAAGGTGCTCCTAGGGAATTGAGAGATGGTACCCCGGTACAGACGAAGACATCCACACTCTCTTATGAATCTGCTATCCTCTCTGGGAACCCCATTACCTCTGTCTGATTTGGCTCAACAATTACATATACCACCCATGCATTTGCCTATCCTCACATACCTGAGAAACTATATGTTACAACTTTGTAAATTACCATCTTTCAATCGAACATCCTCTTGGTTTGAGACTATGCTTTCCTGCCCCATGTATCCAACCAAGCGGATATCCTCGTTGTATAGGATGTTGTCGTCTCCCTCTGAGGTCTCCATTCCGACGTTTATTCGCACATGGGAAAACGATTTGGGAAAGAAATTTACTGACCCAGAAATTGTAACGATTCTCCGTGCCCCGCACAAGGCATCTAGGTGTGTGAGGATACAGGAAAATGGCTATAAAATCTTGACGCGCTGGTCCAAAACCCCAGATAAGATTGCACATTCCTGCAAAATATGTTCCAATTGTTGCTGGAGATGTATTGAGGAGGAGGGCTCTTTTTACCATATTTGGTGGTCGTGTAAAAAATTGCAACCGTGGTGGTTAGAGATTTTTGAGAAATGCAATTCTATATGTAACACTGATCTTTCCCCTCACCCTGAGTTGGCTTTGCTTTCCATTTTTCCCAGAGACACAATTTCGTTTTGTTCAGGCAATTGCTGAATGCAGCCAAGCTACTCATACCACGTTACGGGCTTTCAGCGAATTTGCCCAAAAAAAATGCAAATTTTTGCAAACTTTCTCTAAATTTTGGTATTTTTCACAAATAAACACTAAGGCCTCATGCACACGACCGTAAAAACTCCCGTTATTACGGGTCGTAATTACAACCCGTAATAACGGGCTCATAGACTTCTATTGGCCACGGGTACCTTCCCGTTTTCTTACGGGAAGGTGCCCGTGCCATTAAAAAAGATAGAACATGTCCTATTTCAGGCCGTAATAACGGCACGGACAGTCCATAGAAGTCTATGGAGCTCCCGTAATGACGGGTGGCTACATGTGTGCACCCGTCATTACGGCAGCGTTGCTAAGCGACGTCAGTAAATAGTCACTGTCCAGGGAGCTGAAAGAATTAACTGATCGGCAGTAACTCTTTCAGCACCCTGGACAGTGACTACCGATCAGAATAAAGAGCAACCTGTAAAAAATAAAAGTTCATACTTACCAAGAACTTCCTGCTTCCTCCAGTCCGGTCTCCCGGCCGTTGCATTGGTGACGCGTCCCTCTCGACATCCGGCCCGACGTCCTGGCCGTCCCTGGATGACGTTTCAGCCCATGTGACCGCTGCAGCCAATCACAGGTCAATCACAGGCTGCAGCGGTCACATGGACTGTCGCGTCATCCAGGGATGTCGGGCTGGATGTGAAGAGAGGGACGCGTCACCAAGACAACGGCCGGGTAAGTATGAATTTCTTTAACTTTTATTACAGAAAGGGCTGTCCCTTCTCTCTATCCTGCACTGATAGAGAGAAGGGGCTGCCGATTAGTGCAGTGCTATTTTGCCGCCAAAAACGTGCCCGTAAATACGGGTGGAATACGGGTGACACCGGACCCATATTTACGGGCACGGGTCCGTAAATACTGGTGCAAAACGGGTCGAATACGTGTGACACCGGACCCGTATTTACGGGTGGGAAAAAATACAGTCGTGTGCATGAGGCCTTAAACTTATCAACCAAATTTTACCACTAACGTGAAACATTTCTGAAGGACCCCGGAAGTCAACTACAAAGAAAGAAAAAAATGTGTATAGTTCTTTTTTGTATAAATGTTAAAAAAAAAAACAAAAAAAAACAAAAAAAAAAAACAAAAACACAGCAAAAATAAATACAATACAAAAAAAATAAAAATGTACCAATATTTTTGCAGAATAACAGGTAATAAAACTAGCATCAAAACCTTTTATATCTTTATTCTCTCCAGTAGCCTCATTCATTTTGGGTCAAACACTTTGCTCTTATAAATTCCTCGGTTATCCTTTGGATTTAAATCTGGCTTTTAAGATTTAAAGAGGCTCTGTCACCAGATTTTGCAACCCCTATCTCCTATTTCAGCAGATCGGCGCTGCAATGTAGATTACAGTAACGTTTTTGTTTTTTTAAAACGAGCATTTTTGGCCAAGTTATGGCCATTTTTATATTTATGTAAATGAGGCTTTCTAAAGTACAACTGGGCGTAATTGTTAGAATCAGTGGGGGGTGCCCCCTCAAACACACGATCGGCCATTTACAGTGGTTGTTATGGCAGCCTGGAGGCCTTTATAAAAGGCCCCCAGGTCTGCCATCTTTGTACAACAATGAATTCCTCAAGGTGAATAGTTTCCACAATGGGGTCACTTAAAGGGTTTCCCCTGTACTGGTACCTCAGAAGCTCTGCAAATGAGACATGGCGCCCAGAAACCAATCCAGCAAAATCTACATGTCAAATAGTGCTCCTGCCATTATGAGCCCTGCCGTTTGTCCAACCAGCAGTGTATGACCACATATGGGGTATTGCCGTAATCGGGAGAAATTGCTTTACAAATGTTGGGGACTTTTTCTTCTTTATTGCTTGTCAAAATTAAAAATTCATACCTTTTATCGGAAAAATGTGATTTTCAATTGCACAGCCTAATTCCACAAAATGCAGCAAAAAACCTGTGTGATCTAAATGCCCACCATACCCCTCGATAAGTTCCTTGAGGGGTGTAGTTTGCCAAATAGGGTCACTTTTGAGGGGTTTCCACGGTTTTGGCACCACAAGACCTATTCAAACGGGACATGGTGCTCAATAAAAAGGAGGCCTCAAAATCCACTAGGTGCTCCTTTGCTTCAGAGGCCTGTGCTTCAGTCCATTACCACGCTACAGCCACATGTGGGATATTTCTCAAAACTGAAGAATCTGGGCAATAAGTATTGAGTTGCTTTTCTCTGGTAAAACCTTCTGTTTTACAGACAAAAATGGAATAAGAAGGATTTTCTGACAAAAAAATGAAATTTGTAAATTTCACCTCTACATTGCTTTAAATTCCTGTGAAACGCCTAAAGGGTTAATAAACTTTCTAAATGCGGTTTTGAATACTTTGAGGGGTCTAGTTTCTAAAATGGGGCGTTTGATGAGGGTTTCTAATATATAGGCCCCTCAAAGCCACTTCAGAACTGGTACCGAAAAAAAAAAAAAAAAAGGTTTTTTACATTTTATTCAAAATATGAGAAATTGCAGCTTATGTTCTAAGCCCTGTAACATCCTAGAAAAAAAAAAAAAGAATTTTCAAAAAGTGATGCCAACATATAACAGACATATGGGAAATGTGAAATAGTAACTATTTTGGTTGGTATAACCCTCTGTCTTACAAGCAGATGCATTTAAATTCAGAAAAATTCAATTTCTTTCAAATGTTCTCCAAATTTTGCTATTTTTCACAAATAAACATTGATTATATTGACCAAATTTTACTACTAACATAAAGCCCAATGTCTCATGAGAAAACAAATCTCAGAATCGCTTGGATAGGTTTAAGCATTCCGAAGTTATTACCACATAAAGTGAAATATGTCAGATTTGAAAAATGGGCTCCGAGCCTGAAGGATGACAATCGTATCTCAATGGCATTCGAAGATAAACTGTTCCTAGACATAATGGAGCAGAGAATGGTGCAGAACGAAATGAAGAGCTGGGTTGCACCTCTACCATTTAGGCCTCAAAGACAACGCTTACCTAACAACAGAGAACAAGTTTACAAACGATTCGTCTCTCTCAGACACAGCATGCGAAGTAAACCAGAGATGAGAGACCACTTCTTTACCTTCATTGAGAAGATATTCAAGAACGGTCATGCAGAGTTAGCACCTATACTTCCAGACTCTGAAGAGCACTGGTACCTGCCCCTGTTTGGAGTAGATCACCCGAAGAAACCAGGTCAGATCAGAGTAGTATTTGACTCAAGTGCAAAGTGTCTGCACCGCTTTGCAGTGAAACAAGCTGGGCTAGAATGAAGAGAAGTGTATGACGCTGATTGGTCACTGATTGGTCAGCGTCATACACTTCTCTTTAGGGCAGATACAGACGGACGTTGCGTTTTTGCGCGCGCAAACAACGCAGCGTTTTGCGTGCGCAAAAACCATTTGACAGCTGCGTGTGTCATCCGTGTATGATGCGCGGCTGCGTGATTTTCGCGCAGCCACCATCATAGAGATGAGGCTAGTCGACGCCCGTCACTGTCCAAGGTGCTGAAAGAGCTAACTGATCGGCAGTAACTCTTTCAGCACCCTGGACAGTGAATGCCGAACACAATATACAGCAACCTGTTAAAAAAAAAAAAAAGAAAAAGTTCGTACTTACCGAGAACTTCCCGGCCGTTGCCTTGGTGACGCGTCCTTGGTGACGCGCCTCTCTTGACATCGGGCCCCACCTCCCTGGATGACGCGGAAGTCCATGTGACCGCTGCAGCCTGTGATTGGCCTGTGATTGGCTGGAGCTGTCACTTGGACAGAATTGTCATCCCGGGAGGTCAGACTGGAGGAAGAAGCCGGGAGTTATCGGTAAGTCAGAACTTCGTTTTTTTTTTACAGGTTCATGTTTATTGGGATCGGTAGTCACTGTCCATGGTGCTGAAACAGTTTAACTCTTTCAGCACCCTAGACAGTGACTATCTCCGGACGTCGCGTACCGGAATTTTTTTTGCCGAGTTCGGCCGAACCCGGTGAAGTTCGGTTCGATTGTCCGGGTTCGCTCATTTCAAAGACACTCCATTTGGATGTTTGGAAACAGAAAAGCACGTGGTGCTTTTCTGGTTACATTCATCCTTTTGACAGCTGGTGCGCTGTTTCAGTCGGTTCGCACGGAAGTGCTTCCGTGCGACCTGCGTGGTTTTCATGCACCCATTGACTTCAATGGGTGCGTGATGCGCGAAATACGCGGAGATATTGAACCTGTCGCGCTTTTTGCGCAGCTGACAAACGCTGCGCAAAAAGCACGGACTGTCTGTACTGCCCCATAGACTTGTATTGGTCTGTGCGTGGCGCGTGAAAACCACGCGGCCCGCACGGACCGAATACACGCTCGTGTGAATCCCCCCTTACAACGCCCACTTGGTAAAAAGTTAAAAAAAGCCCAGTTGGTCATTAAGAACTAATTAGCATAAATCTAAAATTGTTCAGAACTTGCTCAAACATGATCGGTTTTCAAAATAAAAACTACTGTAATTACATTACAGCGCCGATCAGATTATGTAGGAGATAGGGCACTTATAAACTGGTGACAGAGCCTCTTTAAGGAGACAGGGGGTTTAGCTACATGTCAGATTACACACCGTGCTAACGTGTATGAGGACAGAATACTGCAGATTGAGATTCCACACCACAACTCAATTTCTGCACTTCTTTTCTGCGCAGAAATCTAACACAACAGACTTAGGCTTGATTCACAGGGGACGGAAATGTTGCAGATTTTCGTTGCAGAAAATCCACACTGCATGTTACAGTCCCAGCCATGTGGATGAGACTTGAAATTACAGCCACATACTGCTGAATATTTTCCAGACAGAGAACAGAGCAAAACTGCAGCATGCTCATTCTGTTCTGGGTGTTCACTACAGATTTTAGCCTTTTCAATGTAGAATGGGAAAAAAATATGCAACAAAATTTGCACATAAAGGGTATGTTCACACATGGTGAGGGGAATTCCATCCGAAAAACCGCAACAAATTGTGGTGCAGTTTTTTGGCCAGAGTGTCCGCAGCGTAAAATAGTTTCATACTTGTAGCCATGGTGACGCGTCCCTCTGACGTCCTGCAGCCCGACCTCCTGGGATGACGTTTCATCCCATGTGATGGCTGCAGCAGTCACATGGGATGAAACGTCATCCCTGGAAGCTGGACTGGATTTAGGAGCAAAGAGTTTTGGGTAAGTATAATATTTTTTATTTCTCTGAGTTGCGGTTTTTGCAGAGGAATCGCTGCTTTTCCACTGCATTTCTGTCCCGTGTGAATCCAGTCTAAAAGCGGTTACTGCAGACAAAGGTGGTTATTATCAAGTACTAGTCTAAAGGGGTTGTATACTTATGCAATCAGCATTTTTCAGTTTTACTTTATTAATTAGCTGACAAATCATGAAATGAGAATTTAAGATTTTATTTAGGGGTATTCTGGTTTGACTTTTTAGGTGGTTAAAGAGGCTCTGTCACCACATTTATGTCTCCTAAATAAGGAGATCGGCGCTATAATGTAGGTGACAGTAATGCTTTTTATTTAAAAAGACTATCTATTTTTACCACTTTATTAGCGATTTTAGATTTATGCTAATGAGTTGCTTAATGCCCAAGTGGGCATATTTTTACTTTAGACCAAGTGGGCTTTGTACAGGGGAGTGTATGACGCTGACCAATCAGCACATGAACTCCTCTCCATTCATTTACTGCTAGATCCTTATGTGCTGTCTTATACTAACACATTAACGATAGAACCGATAAAAACAAGGGGCCATATACAAAAACACAGAAAAAGGCCATACTTACAAACGGACACAGCCAGGTCAGAAACGCTGATGAAGGAGTGAGCAGGTGCTTTAAATAATAATAGCCACTCCCACTAGTCTTGAGGGGAGTGGTGTGTGGTGCATGGAATGTGTAGTAAGAAATAATAAATGAATAGTGTGTGTGCAAGTGTAATACTATAAGTGAAATATAGGGGGCAGTAATGAGTGAAGTGCCTCAATAGAAATAAATGGATAATGGGGTGCAAGTGTGTGAAACATGGAGGGATAGTGTGTACGTTATGAGGCACAACGTGTATAGCCAGGTAGAAGCCTATTTGTGACGCCTTGATAGTTCATAGAGCGGGCTACCCTGCTTGCTATGCCAAACAACAACACACCATGCTCTCCCAGCATCAAAGACCCGGCTGTGTCCAAGAGAAGCGAATATACGTAATAATGAAAAATACCTGGGGTATTAGTGATTATTTTGGCCAAAAGGACGCAAGCTTGCCTCATAACGTACACACTATCCCTCCATGTTTCACACACTTGCACCCCATTATCCATTTATTTCTATTGAGGCACTTCACTCATTACTGCCCCCTATATTTCACTTATAGTATTACACTTGCACACACACTATTCATTTATTATTTCTTACTACACATCCCATGCACCACACACCACTCCCCTCAAGACTAGTGGGAGTGGCTATTATTTAAAGCACCTGCTCACTCCTTCATCAGCGTTTGACCTGGCTGTGTCCATTTGTAAGTATGGCCTTTTTCGGTGTGTTTCTAACACATTAACGATACTGAAGTGTTTAGACAGTGAACAGGCATCCTCTGCTGTAACTACCATAGAAACAGTAACAAAGTGCAGAGATTGTGAATAGACATCCCGTGGAATGTCTGTTCACTGTCTAAACACTTCAGTATCGTTAATGTGTTAGAAACACACCGAAAAAGGCCATACTTACAAATGGACACAGCCAGGTCAAACGCTGATGAAGGAGTGAGCAGGTGCTTTAAATAATAGCCACTGTTTCTATGGTAGTTACAGCAGAGGATGCTTGATCTCGCAAGATTACGCAGTAAATGACAGGTTACAACGAGATTACGCCTCTTCTGCTGTAACTACCATAGAAACAGTAACGAAGTGAAGAGATTGTGAATAGACATCCCATGGAATGTCTATTCACTGTCTAAACACTTCAGTATTGTTAATGTGTTAGTAGAAGACAGCACATAAGGATCTAGCAGGATCCCTATGCGCTGAGTAAATGAATGGAGAGGCGTGCATGACACTGATTGGTCAGCGTCATACACTCCACTGTACAACGCCCACTTGGTCTAAAGTAAAAATACGCCCACTTGGGCATTAAGCAACTCATTAGAATAAATCTAAAATCGCTAATAAAGTGGTGAAAACAGATCGTTTTTTAAAATAAAAAGCACTGCTGTCATCTACATTATAGTAGGAGATAGGGCACTTATGTGGTGACAGAGCCTCTTTAAATAATTTTGCAATGCACTGTATATGAATACGTTTTACATAGTTACTTTGTCCCTTTGGCCAGTTTCCCAGAATTTGCTCAATACAATCCAACATCTTCCAAAGATCTGCAGTGTTTGTGAAAGACATACAAATAAAAATCCATCTGGTTTAGATTAAAATTCACTTTTTGTTAGCAAAAGTAAAAATGCTGAACTTCAAAGCATTTAGCGTCTATTTAACCCCTACAGACTTCCATATTTAAAACATCCTTTGGCCTACTGAATTTTACGAACCACAGAGATCTGCAACACATTCCTGTGAATACTCACTTTATTTGAATAGAGTAACATGTTGTCAGGGCCGGCCTTTGGGGTGTGCGACTTG
Organism: Rhinoderma darwinii; assembly: GCF_050947455.1. Taxonomy (NCBI): domain Eukaryota; kingdom Metazoa; phylum Chordata; class Amphibia; order Anura; family Rhinodermatidae; genus Rhinoderma; species Rhinoderma darwinii. Next base: position 46,379,948 of record NC_134693.1, read on the forward strand.
TGCCATTGCACAGGGCGCATCACTCTAGCAGGTGGGCACTGCACAGGCTCCCTTCCCCTGCTTGTGTTTCTGAAGCGCGTGGGCTCGGCTACTCTGCAGCTGCTTTTCCTCCTGGGTGCTCCTTCTCCTGGGCGCTCCTACTAAGTGACGTAATAGCGGCTGCTACAGGGCCCGCTCGCCGGGGCGGACACCCCATGCCCGGTGGCGCCACTAACAGCCGATATTGCTGCTACAGTGGTAGCGACGCTACATTCAATAGTATCTGCGTCCTTAGGACGCAGATACTATTGAACACTATGGCAGAGCAGTGAGGTATCTCCCTGCTCTGCCATTTAGTAGGCTAGAGGCCGTTGGACATCACTGGATCACACCGGCCTATGCAATGATCTCGTCGGGGTTGTGGAGCAGCTCCGTTCGTCGTGGGACCGGGGCCTAGGTGAGTATAATTTTTTTGTTTTATTTGTTCCCTATCTACAAGTGGGAGGTGGCGGGTTTTATGGCACTGTCTACAAGGGGGAGTCGGGGGCACTGTCTACATGTGGGGTTGTGTGAGGCACCCAGGAGAGGAGAGACATTATACTGTGGGGGGCCCCTAGTGGGGCATTCTACTGTGTGGGGGCTACCAAGGGGCCATTATACTGTGTAGGGGCACTACAGGGGGCGATATACTGTGTGTGGCACTTAGGAGGCATTATACCGTGTTGGGGCAATATACTGTGTGGGGCACTATAAAGAGCATTATACTGTGTGGGGGCACTATAAAGGGCATTATACTGTGGAGGGGCACTAAAAAGGGCATTATATTGTGGTGGGGGCATTATACTTTTTATATGGGTAATTTTTTTTTATGATGGGGTGGGGCGCCAAAAGAAAATTACGCACACAAAATTACAGCAGTTTTTTATTTAGAAAAAAACAAAACATTTTTGACTGAGTTATGATCTATTTTAGCTTTATGCTAATGACTTTATTAATGCCCAACTGGGCGTGTTTTACTTTTTGACCAAATGGGCGTTGTGGAGAGAAGTCTATGAGACTGACCAATCAGTGACCAATCAGCGTCATACACTTCTCTCCATTCATTTATTCTGCACATAGTAAACCTGCGTTCACTATGTGCAGTTACTCAAGTGTCCTGACAGTGAATATACATTACCTCCAGCCAGGACGTGATGTCTATTCAGAATCCTGACACTTCTCTAACGTTTGTGGTTGATTGACAGCAGAGCAGGCGTAGTCTTGTGAGATTATGCTTTAAACGGTCACTTACAGCGAGACTACGCCTGCTGTGCTGTAAATCAACCACAAACGTTAGAGAAGTGTCAGGATTCTGAATACACATAACGTCCTGGCTGGAGGTTATGTCTATTCATTGGCAGGACACTTGAGTAACTGCAACACAGGTTTACTATGTGCAGAATAAATGAATGGAGAGAAGTGTATGACGCTGATTGGTCAGCGTCATACACTTCTCTCCACAACGCCCATTTGGTCAAAAAGTAAAACACGCCCAGTTGGGCATTAATAAAGTTATTAGCATAAAGCTAATATAGGTCATAACTCCGTCAAAAATTATAGTTTTTCTAAATAAACATTGCTGTTATCTACATTACAGTGCCAATCACATTATGTACAAGATAGGGCACTTATAATGTGGTGACAGAGCCTCTTTAAGCTGGAAATAGGAGTTGTCATCTGGCTTGGAAGGTGTGCTGTTCTGGATCTTGGTGTTCAAGTTCCAGCTGGAGAACGCCACGACGATTCTCGGTTTCTGGAAGTCCTATGGCTTCTAGAAATTCTGCTTCTGCTATGACGGCGGTCGTCTCTCTCAACAGGGTGTTTCTCTAGAGTTGCTTCAAGGCGCGCCTTCTCCATATTCAGGGAAGCTTCTCTTAGCCTTAAAGGAACAGTGTCATCACAAATTATTTTTTTATATGTTAAAGATGTTAGTGCTTTATTAAAAACGTTTATATTCATTTGTGTGTTTGTGTTTTACTTTTTCTTATTTTTACACTTTTTCTTCCCTATGGGGGCTGCCATTTTTTGTTCCATTTCTGTATGTGTCGATTAACGACACATACAGACATGGAATACGGCAGCCACAGTCCCATAGGGACTGCGAACGGCTCCCGTCCCATTGACTTCAGTGTACGGCGTCTGTGTGGGAACTGCGCATGCGCCGCTCCCACACAGTCCAATTCGAAATTGGCGCCGTCCGGCGCCATTTTCCTGTGGACCGGAAGTCGCGGCCGGACAGTAATATTACTACTTCCGGTCGCGGCTTCCGGATTTGTGCACTTGGACCAGCGGCAGGAAACGGAGCGGACGGGCCGGAGGGAGCCGCGGCGGCAGGAGCAGGTAAGAGATTTCAATGTATGTTCGTGTTTGTGTGTGTTTACTACTGTATGTAAACCTACTACACTGTGTGTTAGCTCAAAAAAATGGCGACACACAGTGTAGGAGGTTACACCGTTCAAACCCCTCGTTTATCCCGGCACTAGCCATGATAAAGGAGGGGGGGATGCTGAGAGCTCACTAGAGCGAGGGCTTTTTACCCAATTTTGCAAAGCTGCAATTTTGGGAATAGCTCCATCTAGTGACCAAAAATGGGTAGTATTATAAATTAGAATTAATTTATAATATTTCCTGACTCGTGAAAAAAATAAAAAAAATTTGAACAATGTTTAATCACCCACACACTAAATGTTTAATTTAAAAAAAAAAAACATGTTTTTCTGGCAACACATTCCCTTTAACTGGATTTCCTTTTCTGCGACGCTGGCTTTAGCTTTTGCCGCTTCAGATTTTGCGCGGGCACTGGTGGCAGCTTCTCTGATCGATGTCCTGTTAGAGCCGCTTGTCAGGGACATTGTCTTGACCTAAGATGCTCGACTTTGAGACATGATGCGACCATTAGGAGACTGCTGCGATATCCGTATGCAGGCTCTGCGTGGATAATGGCGAGCTCCGTATGGTCTGATCTCTTGGACTTTTTCTCAGCAGTCGTTTAACTGGTGGTGTCCACATACACGTTAGCACGGTGTGTAATCTGACATGTAGCTAAACTCCATTTCTTCTTAAGAAAAAGGCTGTGAAACTGTAATATTTCTCTTTTATTGCTTAGATTGTGACAGGAAAGGGTGAAACTATAGGATGAAATAACAGTAGTATTCAGAATATATCAAACTGAAAACATGATTACAGTACGGGACAGTTGTCCTGCAGCGAGGCAGGGACTCCTAGCGTCGTACATAACTATGATGCTAGGAGCCCGGCTCCCTGCACTGTGTTCGGTCCGGTACTTGCGGCCAAAATACGTTCCGTCCATTACGGACGTAACATGCTAGTGTGAACACAGCCTAATACATGAGGTAATACTGCAAGCTGACAATGTGCTATCTGATGCAGCAAACATTACAGTGAACCACAGGATATAACATATAGATAGTGCTCTTACCAACTATGCTTAGAACAAGTAATGAATAGTGGCTCCTCACACAGGAGTGAGGAGGATAATGGCTGCTATTCATACACAAACGGAAAATAACCCAAAAATGCCTCAGGAGCTTTCCCATAATATATAGAAAACTACAAGCTAGAAATACACTTAACCACCAGTAGATGGTGCTATAACCATACAATATAATATAGATGAGATTCAAGGCAATTGCTATATCTGAACTGGTAAAAATACACAAGAAAAATATATTATTACGTAAATAACTGGATTCGCTGGTGAGGCCAGAACATGCAGCATGTTAATTTCGCTTGTGAAAACACTGCAGCATTTTTGCAAAGAAAATACGGTCAAAAGTTTGGTAGAAGTTTACAGTACAATAGCAGCAAAGTGGATGAGATTTCTGCAAATCTTAGCCACGTGCTGCGGGGAAAAACAATGCAAGAAAGTTTTGAGGAAAGTGCCCTGCTGTGCGGCTTTCAAATCTGCGGCATGTCAATTTATGCTGCATATTCTGAGCGGAGGTGCTGCTATAGACTTGAATGGGGAGCATAAATTCTGCACCAAAATACACAAGTTGAGATTTGTTGCGGTTTGTACAGCGTTTACGTAGCGGAAATGCTGTAAAAATTGCTGGAAATCCGCAGGTGCATATAAAGTTTGCTACAATCAATGCTTCACACCAAGGTCGGCTCCCACGTAGCGTAAACGTTGCGGAATTTCTGCAACTGAATTCTGGGTGGAAATTCTGCAGAATTTACAGTAGAAGCAAAGAATAGGAGATTAAGAAAATCTCATGCTCACGCTGCGGAAAAAACTCAGCAAAAACGTTAATAAAATTGACCTGCGGTGCGGATTTTAAATTTCAGCATGTTAATGTATGCTGCAGATTCGTTGCTTTTCTATTGCGGTTTTTCCCGAATTGAATTCAATGGGGATGCAAAACCCGCAACAAGTAGCCAAGTGTTGCAACTTTTTAAGCAGAATTGCAGCCACTCCGCCTCCTTTCCTTGAATTACTGCTCCCAATAAAACCCATGTTAACCTTTCGCCACACCCCTACACTTAAAAATCTGTTAGCCCCAAGCAGAGTTCGACAATGGGATTCTCCAAACCCTTTTACCTCCTTGACAATGAGAAAAGGGAGCTACAGATGCGGTCAAAAAAGATGCCTATGCTGTAACATCATCAGACATAAACAAAACACATTTTCATCCATTTATTCAGGGGATACTTTTGACATCCAATATGAGCTCACATGCAAGTCCAAATCAGTAATTTATTTACTACAATCTTCCTGCCCGCTACAATATAAAATCGGGAGAACTACACAACCTCTACATTGCAGGCTTAAAGAGGCTCTGTCACCAGATTAGAAAATCCCTATCTCCTATTGAATGTGATCGGCGCTGCAATGTAGATAAAGTTGTTATGTTTTTTTAAAACGATAATTTTTGCCCAAGTTATGAGCAATTTTACCAGTTTTACCAACTGTGCGTGTATTGTGTTTTTACCAACTGGGTGTGTTTACTCGTTTTACCAACTGGGCGTGTTTACTCATTTTACCAACTGGGCGTTGTGAATAGAAGTGTATGACGCTGACCAATCAGCGTCATACACTTCTTATCGTTCCCACCCAGCTTCTTTCACTGAAGACACACAGCGTCGGACGAGAGAAGGTACATCGGCTCCAGGCGTCCGAGAGGGTAATATGCTCGTCCCTAGGGTGTTCACTATGCTTACCTGCACACGGTGATGCTGCTGCAGATTCAACTGTACCCTCTTGGACGCCTGGAGCCGATGTGTCTTCTCTCGTCCGTCGCAATGGTGAAGGACCTGTGGGAGGAAGTGAAGTCACAGCGTGATCTCGTCCACATAAAGGGGGACAGGATCTCGTCCACATAAAGGCTTATGCCCTGTGTGAGACTGTCATTTCCCGACACTATAGGTCTGCCAGGAATAGGGCTTTTGTTTTTGTGAACCTTTGGTAGAGCATAAAAGGTTGCAAGAGTGGGCGTAGGATTGTATAGACGTTTAAATTCATCCAATGTGATAAGATTATTTCTCTTAGCATCGGTGAGAAGATCATACAGTTCTGACAAGTAGCTAGTGGTAGGGTTGCTTTTTAAGATAACGTAAGTTGTATGGTCACCTAGCAGCCTATGGACCATATCTGTGTAATCCACACGGTCCATCACTACAATGTTACCTCCTTTATCGGAGGGTTTAAGTACCAAATCCGCATTACCACATAAATCATCCAATGCCACCCTCTCATCACTACTAAGATTCCCAAAAGACAAAGATCTATCGCCTCTCAATTTCTTAAGGTCTTTACAGACCATTTTAACAAAGACATCAATATGTCCATACTGGGAGAAGGGAGGCGTAAGCTTGGACTTGGGACTTTCTGATAGAAGTACTGTACCCGCATTGCCATCATCGTCCAATGCCATTCGCTGTATTGGCACTTTCGACGTATGCTCCTCCCAGGTTGTTGGGGTTTTAAAGAAACATTGGTCTATCCTCACTGCTGACCCTGATTTAGTGGAAGTCATTCCTGCCAATCCTGCCATTACCTATCGTAGGGGAAAAAATCTACGTGATTTTTTGGTACATAGCCATTATTCCCCCACCTCGTCCAATGCATCATCCACTTGGCTGAAATCACCTGTCACTGGCTTCCATCCCTGTGGCAGATGTTCCTTCTGTCCCCTAATGCCTAGGGTTAGGAGTTTTACTAACCCCTTGGATGATAGACTTTATCATATTAAGCAGTTTCTTAATTGCCAAAGCAGTGGGATTATTTATTTAGCCAAGTGCCCCTGTCCGAAATTATATGTCGGTAAGACTCAGCAGGAACTAAGGAGGAGAGTATCTAGACATCTTCGTACCATCAATCTTAAGGAGGATACCACTCTCTCTAGACATATGCACAGGTTTCACCCCGATAACCCCAAGTTACTCCAATTTTGGGGCATTGAACAACTAAAATTGGGACCCAGGGCCGGTAATCTAGACCGCAAACTCCTACAGGAGGAAGCACGTTGGATCCACCGTCTTGGGACTATGACCCCTCAGGGCCTTAATGAAGGTTTCACCTATAGTGCTTTCCTTTGATTGGTCTGTCACTTCCCTTTGCGCTTTGTATGGATGTCTATGTTGTCTGTATCGTTTATCGTTTATATTTCTATATGATCAGCTGGTTTCTTGGACTATATAGCTCGCCTCATTTATGTCTATTACAGCCTCCCCTAATAGAGCGGCTGTATTTTGATTTATCATGCCTTAATTTGACTATTAAATTATTAATTATGACCATATATGTTTTATAATGTGCGACCGGTATTTTATATGTATTGTTCTATATTCAAATTTATTTATGTATTTAATATTCATTAATTCCTCAGAACCCTATTTGTTCTGATGGGGGTTTGGGTGTGCCTGTCATTAATAATTGTATCTCTATAGAGATATGCTGAGATACCTTAGTGGGGGGTAGCTATCACCATTGTCTGTGGTTCCGAGGGGCATCCTTGATATCTATTTCTAATGTTCTGTCTGACTGGTCTCTTCCTTACTATTGGCGCAGTTATGCCGACCTGGACTGTCTCTGCAGTCCTGACCGTGCACTTGCTGCTATTCTATGATGGGGGATATTATGGCTCCCTGCACTAAGTTCTAACGGACAGGTACGGCGCTTGCGCCAACCTGTCAAATTTTGTTTGTTGTTTTTTTTTTTCATTATCATTTTACTAAGTCCCTATGATTCGTCATTGCGCATGCGCGTCGCCTCTGCACTGATCTGTCAGTATCGGCGGTGCACCTGCACTAAGTCCTAACTGACAGCTACGGCACTTGCGCCGACCTGTCACATCTCCTTTCCCTCATTATTTTTCTAAGTCCCTTTTGTGTCTTATTGCGCATGCGCTTATCCTCTGAACTAAATTGGCCGTGTTGACAGTACGCCTGCGCGGCCCGCTGCCTCTCATTGGTCTTCTGCTACAGCGATCCCCATTGGTTGGATCGCTGTCTCTGACAGTTGCTGCGTCTTATCTTAGTTCATTGGCGGCCTGCCCTCACACCCTCCCTCCACGTCATCCTACATCCCCATAAGAGGATTTGTTTTTTCGCCGCGTCGCCATTAGCCCCGTGTACCCCTGAGGACGCTACTAGGTAGCGAAACATGTCGGGGGGGCTCAGTTTGTTTTAATCTCTTGCCTTAGCTGAATTTACTTCCCTCTAGGCCACATGGTGTTTACTGGCTGTAAATGACTCGCTGCATGTCGGCCAGCACTTATTTCTATACTCTGCTGGTTTCTCCAGTGAATTACCTTCACTTCAGTTTTAGGCAGTGACAGTTTTAAATCGTTATATATGTGGTCTGTTCTTGCTACAAGTAGCTTAATAAAAATTTAATTTGTTCTTTGCTATCATTGGGTAGTCAGGAAAATAGCAATTAGACCTACCGGTAATTGTATTTCCAGGAATCCATCATGACAGCACTACAGGAGGTTGCCCTCTTGACCTCTGTAGGGACAGGAAGACAGAGAGGTTAAAAGGCCCCTCCCACCACCCACTTGCCAGTGTTTTTCAATTACTACACCAGGATGGATGCAACCCTATTTTATTTCTAGGGATAATAACTGACATGTTAAATGCACAAATCAGAATTCAATAAGGGAGGGAATATAATGGTGCTGTCATGATGGATTCCTGGAAATACAATTACCGGTAGGTCTAATTGCTATTTTCCAGTACATCCCTCATGACAGCACTACAGGAGCAATACCAGATTATAATGCTCAGGGCGGGACTATGGATTGGAGGACTTTCCGTCCAAAACTTAAATCCGTATCGGACAGAACATCGAGCCTATAATGTTTGTAAAACGTATGATGGCTTGACCAAGTGGCAGCTTTGCAGATTTGGTCAATAGAGGCTTCTCTTCTTTCTGCCCAGGATGCCGAGACTGCCCTTGTTGAATGGGCTCTGATGCCTTGTGGGGCACATAGTCCTTGGGACTTGTAGGCTTCTTGTATGGTGGTTTTTACCCATCTCGCTAGAGAGCCTTTTGAGGCTTTCTTTCCTCTATTCTTTCCCCCGAATAGGACAAATAGATTTTTATCTTGTCTCCAGGAGGAGGTTCTATCCAGATACTGAAGAATTGTTCGCCTGACATCCAGGCAATGGAATTTTTCTTCTTGTTGGTCTTTTGGATCTGGATAAAAGGAAGGTAGAATTATTTCTTGTTCTCTATGGAAAGCGGTAGATACCTTTGGAATAAATGAGGGATCCAGCTTTAGGATAATCTTATCCTCTTGTACTTTTAGGTACGGTTCTATGATTGACAGAGATTGGATTTCTCCAATCCTTCTTGCTGAAGTAATAGCGACTAAGAATGCAGCTTTTAGAGTTAAAAAATGCATACTAATTTTGTCGAGCGGCTCAAAGGGGGGCTCACAAAGAGTCGTTAACACCACATTCAAATCCCAGGTAGGAACTGATTTCTTTAGGGAAGGTTTCAGTTTAGAGACCGCTTGGGTGAATCTTCTGATCCACCGATGTTCAGCCAGAGGAGTGTTAAAAAAATTACCTAAGGCTGAAATCTGTACCTTTAAGGTACTAGGGCTAAGTCCTTTTTTGAATCCCGATTGTAAAAAATCTAGGATTTTTGCAATGTTGGGAGAAAAGGGATCTGGTCCTGGGATTCCATGCCAGGAACAGAATTTCTTCCAAATCTTTTGATAGATTTTTGAGGTAACTTCTTTATGACTTGATAAGATAGTTGAAATTACCTCGTCTGACAGACCGTGGTTCCTCAAGATCTGCCTTTCAGGATCCAGGCTGACAATTTCAGAGTCTCTATTCCCTGGAAGAATAAGGGACCCTGGGAGAGAAGATTCTCCTTGACTGGGAGCATGATAGGATCTTCCAACGCTAGGTATTGTACGATTGGAAACCAACTTCTTTTCGGCCAATAGGGAAGAATAATGATGAGCTTTGTCAAATCTTCCTGGATTTTTCTTAATACCATTGGTATTAGAGGAAACGGAGGAAAGGCATAGGCCAGATCCATGTCCCAGTGTTGGGACAATGCATCTACTCCCAATGGGTTGTCTCTGAGATTTAGGGAGAAGAATGTCTCTACTGGAGTGTTTTTCCTCGTGGCAAACAGGTCTATTTGTGGATAACCCCAATTTCGGGTTAGGCAACGAAAGACTTCCTTGTTTAGGGACCATTCTCCTGGGTCTACTTTTTCCCGACTCAGGAAATCTGCTGATAGGTTCTCTGAGCCTTTTAGGTGGACTGCCGTGACTGATAGGACGTTTTCTTCTGCCCAACTGAAAATTTGTGCAGAGAGGCCCTGAAGAAGAGTGTGTCTTGTTCCCCCTTGATGGCGAAGAAAGGACACTGCTGTCGTGTTGTCCGATAAAATTCTTATATGCTTCCCTTTTATGGTGGGTGAAGCTCTTATAAGTGTCTCCCATACAGCTCTTAGTTCTTTGAAGTTTGAAGACATCATCTTCATTTGACCAGTCCATGTGCCCTGAAAGTGTTGGTCTTGGATTACTGACCCCCAGCCGTGTTTGCTGGCATCTGTGGTAATCACTACATAAGGAGAAGTTCTCCAGGGGACTCCCTTGTCTATGTTGTTTGTGCAGAGCCACCACAGGAGAGATGATTTCAGTGTCTCGGAAATTTGCATTTTTAAATTCAGGGAGTTTTGTTTTCGATCCCACCGGGACAAGATCAGATTCTGTAAGGGTCTGGAGTGAAATTGGCTCCATGGAATAGATTGGATGCAAGATGTCATCATTCCCAACATCCGCATACATTCCCTTATGGAACAGGCGTCTTTCCCCCAAAATTTTCTTACTTCTGCCAGTAGGAGTATTTGTTTCTCTCTTGGGAGGAAGGAATGTTGAAGGGAGGAGTCTAGCAGTACTCCTAAGAAGACCTTCTGTTTCTGGGGAGGAAGACTCGACTTCTGAAAGTTGATTATCCATCCCAATTTTTGTAGTAGGGAAAGAACCTGTGACTGATGACTGACTAAGATAGCAGGAGTATCTGCTGTCAACAAGAAGTCGTCTAGATATGGGATAATTACTATACCTTGACTTCTTATGAATGCCATGATCTCTGCCATAATTTTTGTAAAAATTCTGGGGGCGGAGGAAAGGCCGAAGGGGAGGCAGACAAACTGGAAGTGGAGAATGGAAGGACCGTCCTGAATTGCGAATCTGAGGAATCTCTGGTACGCGGGGTGGATAGGAATGTGATAATACGCATCCTTTAAATCGATCGTACACATTGATGCCTCTTCCCTTATTAGAGGAATAGTCGATCTGATAGACTCCATCTTGAATTTCCGATAATTCACCCATTTGTTTAGGAACTTCAGGTTGATTATTGTCCTGTAGGAACCATCTGGTTTTTTGACCAAGAAGATTTTCGAATAGTGGCCCTTGCATATCTCGTTGTGGGGAACTGGGGAAATGGCTCTCAATCTGAGTAATTTCTGGACGTCCTGGATAAGTACCTGATGAAGATCTTTTGCTTGGTACTGGGTTATTAGGAATTTCTCTGGAGGAATGGAGGAAAATTCTATTTTGTATCCTTCTTCTATTATCTTTAGAACCCAGGGGTTCTGGGTTATTCTCGACCATTCGGGATAAAATTGTAGGAGTCTTCCCCCCACACTCTTGGCGTCATTGCTTTGAGGGCTGGAATGAATTATTTGGGTTAAGGAGATATCCTCGACCCCTTTTCCCTTTGGGGTAACTCCAGCGACCGGACTTCCCTTTCCCGCTGTAGTTCTGTGAAGTAGGATCCCTCTGTTGGCGAAATCTTCCAAATTGAGGGGGTTTTTTTGGTTTCTCTTCAGGAAACCCCTTTTTTCTATCTGTTGCACTCTCCAGTATGTTATCAAGGAGAGGACCGAACATCAGAGACCCTGTAAATGGGATAGAACACAACTTGTTTTTGGACTTAGTATCTCCTGACCACATTTTGAGCCATAATGCTCTTCTAGCAGCATTTGAGAGAGCCCCATTCCTGGCAGCAAATCTAATAGATTCTGCTGAAGCGTCTACCAAGAATCCGGTTGCCATTTTTAGTAACGGTAGAGATTCTAGTAGCTCTTGTCGTGATGTCTTCATCATCAGATGGGTCTCTAGCTGGTTTAGCCATATGAACATTGCTCTTGCTACTGATGTGGCCGCGATATTAGTTGAGATCAAGGCAGAGGAAGATTCCCACGCTCTTTTTAGTAGTCCGTCTGCCTTTCGGTCCATGGCGTCCCTCAACTGAGAGGAATCTTCAAAGGGGATTGCGGTTTTTTTAGCAACCCTGGCGACTGGGACATCTACTTTTGGGATTTCATCCCAAGGCTTAGTGTCCTCTGGATCAAAGAGAAGTCTGTTCTTAAAATCTCTTGAAATGAAGAGCCTTTTTTCTGAATCTTCCCATTCAGTTGTCACCATTCTTTTAAGATTTTCGTTTACCGGAAAAACCCTTGTTTTCTTTCCCGTTAGACCTCCAAACATCTCATCCTGGATGGTATGTGGTTGGTCCACTTCGGGAATATCCATAGTTTCCCGTATTGCTTGAATTAGGGTATCAGACATCTCGGAAGAGAAGAAAAATTTTTTCTCTTGAGTGGAAGAAGTTGAAGGTAAGAGTTCGTCTCTTTCTTCTAACTCATCTTCCGATAGGTAATAGCACTCCTGTTCAGAGTCCGACCCCTGAGAAGGAGGCCAATATTTTTGATCCACTTCAATCCGTGGTCTTTTTGCCCGGGAGTGTGAGGGAGTTTCTTGCGGAGGGGCGAGGGAGGCTACTGACTGACCCACTTCCTCACGAATCATAGTCCTAAGTTCGGACATGAACGTTGGTTGTTCCTCCTTTAGTATTTTGGCAATACAATCCTGACACAATTGTTTTTTATGGGACTCTGGCAATTTTTTTGCACAAGTCGCACATTTTTTAACCTTCTTTTTATCAGTTTGTCTCTGAGAGAAATCTTTTTCCTAGAGAAAACAGAAGGTAGGTAAAGTATGGTGTACATACATAAGGGGTCATACCCTTCCCCAAGGGTGAGACTCACGTGACCCTGGGACATATCTGGAGTTCCATCAGGACGAGGAAGTTCCATATCGCGACAGGTAACAGGCAATGCAATATGCAAACCACAAAAAATAAATCCAAGTTAGGGCATGACCACACATGGCGGAATTCCTCCGCAACTGTCCGCATCGATGCCGCACAGAATCTGCGTTGCAGATTCTGCAGCGGATCTGCACAAAATGTGCAGTACATTGATGCGGACTAGCTGCTGCAGACTGCGGGAAAAGTGCTTCTCTTCTCCCTATCAGTGCAGGATAGAGAGAAGGGACAGCACTTTCCCTAGTGAAAGGAAACGATTTTCATACTTACCGGCCGTTGTCTTGGTGACGCGTCCCTCTTTCGGCATCCAGCCCGACCTCCCTGGATGACGCGCCAGTCCATGTGACCGCTGCAGCCTGTGCTTTGCCTGTGATTGGCTGCAGCCGTCACTTACACTGAAACGTCATCCTGGGAGGCCGGACTGGAGACAGACGCAGGGAGTTCTCGGTAAGTATGAACTTATATGTTTTTTTACAGATACATGTATATTGAGATCGGTAGTCACTGTCCCGGGTGCAGAAACAGTTACTGCCGATCGCTTAACTCTTTCAGCACCCTGGACAGTGACTATTTACAGACGTCTCCTAGCAACGCTCCCGTCATTACGGGAGCCCCATTGACTTCCTCAGTCTGGCTGTAGACCTAGAAATACATAGGTCCAGCCAGAATGAAGAAATGTCAAGTTAAAAAAGCAAGACGTATCCGCAGCACACATGACATGTGCATGACAGCTGCGGACTTCATTGCGGAACTTTGAATCTCCATTGAAGTCAATGGAGAAATTCCGCCATGAGTCCGCCACTGCTCCGCAACAGACAGAGCATGCTGCGGACACCAAATTCCGCTCCGCAGCCTATGCTCCGCAGCGGAATTGTACGCATCGTGTAAACGAACACTGCTAATTTAAAGTGAAAGTCAATGGAGAAACGGCTCCGCTGCGGATTAACGCTGCGGAGTGTCCGCAGCGGAATTTAAGTGGAATTCCGCCATGTGTGAACCCGCCCTTAGAGTTATCAGCTCTAACTACATACCTGTGCGTGTCCCTTTAAATGCGGGCGTTTTGAATTTCCCGCCTTCCAAGATGGCCGCGGACCGGAAGTAGCCCGACGTCATATCCGGTCGGCTATTCGTCCAGCGTGTACCTGGAGTGCAGCCGCCATAGCCGGCGCTAAGGCTTGCTATGCGGTGCAGCGAGGATCCCTGCCGGTGCGTCCATGCCTATGGAGCTGCCGGTCCCCGCCTGGTCCGCGGTCCGGCCGAAGCCTGCTTGGGAAACCCCAGCCCCCACACACTACCAGAACCCTGCCTAGGATTCCTCCGGTAGGTGTCTTAGGGAGGGAGCTAAGGGACCCGTCGTATGAGGGGTGTTAGCCTGGGCTTTAGGGGGAAGAGAAGGGGGAGTGCACAGACCCCCCGATCTTGCCCCCTGCCCGAGTTTTTTCCTGCACTAATACAGGAGCGACGCTCTCTGCTCCTGACCCTTGTGGGGACAGGAAGAACACTGGCAAGTGGGTGGTGGGAGGGGCCTTTTAACCTCTCTGTCTTCCTGTCCCTACAGAGGTCAAGAGGGCAACCTCCTGTAGTGCTGTCATGAGGGATGTACTGGAAAAAGGGTTTTGTTTGCCTGCAGGCATTCCTCCTATTGTCCATACTACTGTATGTTAACCTACTACACTGTGTGTTAGCGCAAAAAATGGCGACACAGTGTAGGAGGTTCAATCCCCTCGTTTCTCCCGGCACTAGCCAGGATAAGGAGGGGGGGGGATTCTGAGAGCTTACTAGAGCGAGTGAGTTTTCTCAAATTTTGCAGCATAAAGGAATGTGGTTGCTTTACGGTCCGTGTGTCGGCCGCATTTCCCAGACCGAACACACTGCAGGGAGCCGGGCTCCTAGCATCATAGTTCTCTATGACGCTAGGTGTCACTGCCCCTCCGTGGAACTACTGTCCCGTACTGAAAACATGATTACAGTGCGGGACAGTTATCCCGCAGCGAGGCAGTGACACCTAGAGTCACGGACCGAACACGCTCATGTGTATTAGGTCTTACTCACACATTAACTTTACTGAAGTGTCTGGACAGTGAATAGACATCGCTTCCAGCCAGGACGCGATCTCTATTCACAATCCCGAAACTTCGGTAACGTTTGAGTGGGACTTAATGACAGCAAGCGTGATCTCGCGAGATCACACTGTAAATGACAGCACAGTGTGATCTCGATATGCTGTGTGTGTAAGTGACACACAAATGTACCGCCGGAACATTATACTCACCGGCAGCCGCTACTGCTGGACACTTAGAGTTTGCCGGCGTCTCCTTTCCCAGAAACTCCAGCACACGCGGTTAAACTGCTCCACTGTTTCCCCTAGGGTACGCGCCTTAAAGGGCCAGCGTGCACCTGTATAATGGTCACTACCCAATCCCAATGCACCCTGGTGTATAAAAAGGTATTTGCCCTCTTCCACAAGACGTTGTTGTGTCTTCCCATGTTCGTTTGCAAATGATCCCTTAGTTGTATCCCATATTCTTTGTTCCCGTATCCTATATACCGTATCCAGGAATTGTGTTTGTTCCAGTGCAAAGTCTAGTGTTGGAGTAGAGTTCACCGTCTGTGCCAAGTGTCATTTGTGCCAAGTGTCGTCTGCAACGCCAAGTGTCTGCCAAATCTTCTATCCAGGTACTCTTGTCCTACAGACTATCACTGAATATTGTATGGCCAGCTGCTACTCTGCTACGGCGAAGCAGCCTATTGGGTCCACATGCCCCATGGCCATGACGAGTAACGCTTCATATCCCAGATTTTATCTACGTTTAAGGTGTATGATAAAACTAAAAGGACACGATAAACGTCTAAATAGGCCTCATTTAACATAAAGAGGAGAAAAGGAGTTTACGTTTTGTCATAAGTTGTATATGTTCGTGTACTTCCAAAAAATATATAAAATGAGTAGCATAGTAAAGTACTGTTTTTAAAATAACGAGCAGTATTGACTAATATTGTGTAGTATGGACTATGGCCCAATCCCAATTTATTAAATAAATGTGAATATTTGTGATATATAATCTTATATTAAAAACAACTATATCAAAATTCAAGCATAAAAATATTATGTATCTAAATAATATTTATTTATTTTAATAATTTTATTATTTTATTTAAAATGGGGAAAGGTTGTTCACATGTAGACTAACCGTCAATTTAGTTTACACAAAAGAATGACCAGTGTGTAATCTGTAATATCTGGGGGATTGTTATTTATCAGTAACCATCCCCTCCCCCAATGTAGGTTCAATTAACAATAGGATTGTTTAGACATAGAGACAGTAATTAGACAGTCTAGACATAGACTGGGTTCACACTGTGCGTTTTTAGCATGCGGTATTTGTTTTGGTTGATGAACTCCCATTGATAGACATGGGGGTTTATCAACCAAAACACAAAAAAAAAACACACAGTGTAAACCCAGCCATAGTATATCTAATGAGTGTACAAAAGAAAGATATCTATATATTTATTTTATGCGTATACTTAACCCTTTCATGACCAAGGGTCATGAATATCCGTGTCCAGGTCAAATTTTCCATTTTTGTGGCCAGGGATTCCGTTCTAGGAGTAGCCCCTGACGTCACCGTCCATATATGGATAGTGACGCCAGGGGCTTCTCCAGTAGCGGAATCTCTGGCACAGAGCGATCTGACACAGAGGATTCCGCTCCTAGAGAGCTGCTGACGTCACTGACTATATATGGATAGTGACACCAGGGGCTTCTCCAGTATCGGAATCCCCAGGCAGAGTGTCGGCTCTCCTAGAGAGAGCCTCTGATGTCACTGTCCAAATGGAAAGTGATGTCAGGGGCAATATCTAGAAGCGGAATCCCCGGCACAGAGTTATCTGACACCGGGGATTCCGCTCCTAGACAGAGCCACTGACATAACTGTCCATATATGGATAGTGACGCCAGGGGCTTCTCCAGTAGCGGAATCCCCGGTCAGAGTGTCCCTGAAGGTGGACTGCGACGTCAGGGGCTCTGTCTAGAAGCAGAATCCTCAGCACAGAGCCACCTGACACCGGGCATTCCGCTCCTAGTGAGTTTAGGTGGTGCCATCTACAGGGGGGCACTATTTCTAGTGGGGATGGAGAGACATCGGGGGCTCCCTCTAGGATTCCGGTCCTAGAGGGAGCGCTATCTACAGAGGTGTGTTGTGTGTGGCGCTATCTACAGAGGGGGGTGTAGTCTAGAGCTCTTAAAGAGGCTCTGTCACCAGATTATAAGCGCCCTACCTCCTACATAATCTGATCGACGCTGTAATGTAGATAACAGGGGGTTTTATTTTGGAAAACGATCATTTTTGAGCAAATTATGAAAAATTTTAGATTTATGCGAATTCGTTTCTTAATAGACAACTGGGCGTGTTTTTACTTTTCACCAAGTGGGCATTGTAAAGAGAAGTGTATGACGCTGACCAATCGCGAGATCACGCTGTGTTGTATGCAAATCCCATTAGTGTGTAAATCACATTACAGCACCGATCAGATTATGTAGGAGATAGGGCATTTATAATCTGGTGACAGAGCCTCTTTAAAGCCACGGCAGACATGATACACACTGAAGAAGCACTGCACTCATTAAACCCCGTTCAAGGCTGTCAATGTTTATACACGTGGCATTGGCAGTTGGAACGTATATAGCCGTATGGCAGTCGTGAAGAAGTTAAAGAGGATCTGTCACTAATTTAGTAATGCCCAATCTCCTAGATAATCTAATAGGCGCTGTCACACTGATAATGCTAATGAAAATTGTGTCCCAAAAAGTTTAAAGTTATGAGCTTTTTCCTAAATATGCAAATGAGGCTATACTAGACAAGCTGATGTTCTGCTCGGGTACTCCAGCGATAGGAAACCCCTGAATTGATGAAATATGGACGTTGGGAGCAGGGCTGGAGTCCCGAGCAAAGCGCTAGCTGATGCTCTGCTCGGAACTCCAGCAATAGGCCATGTGGCAGCCCCTTGCGGTCGTGTTCACGAACCGCGCATGAAGCAAGAGCTCAGTTACATGGGGCCGTGTCGGAGCGTCTTCATTATTAGAAAAGCTCCAGGACTTGTGGGAACAATTCACGTGGTTTGAACTGCACCATTTAGTACAGATTTTCAAATTAAAGGGAATGTGTCGCTAGAAATTATTTAAAAAAAAATTTCAGTTAAACTATTAGTATATAAGTGATTACACACTGTTTTAATTTTTTCACAATTCAGGAAATATAAATTAGATTCTAATTTATAACATTTCCATGTGCTGGCCACTAGAGGGAGCAGTTTCCAAAATTGCAGCATGGTCACTGTGGTAAAGCAACCTCATTGATTTATGCTCTAAATTTGGGGTGGACACACTCTCCTCAGGTGTGTCCTCACACAATCCTAGTGCCAGGAGAAGGAAGGGTTTCAATGTCTTCAAACCTCCTACATTGTGTGCCGCCATTTTCTGAGCAACTGCACAGTGTAGGAGGATTAGATTCAGGGCTCAGCAGACAGTATAACACGAACATAAATTACCTGCTCCTGCCGCTTCTAACTGGTCTACGCTCCTATTCCTTGCGCCTTCGCTTGAACATATGGCCGGAAGTATTCATCTTACTGTCCGGAAGCGGCTTCCGGTCCACATGAAAATGGCGCCGGATTTCGCTCTACGAACAAGCTTCGTTTTGGTCTGCGTGGGAGCGGCGCATGGGCCATTCCCACACAGACGGCGCACGCAACTGCGAATGGAACGGCTCCCGTTCGCATTCTCTATGGGGATGTATGTGCCGTATTCCATCTCTGTATGTATATCAGTAGTGTGAGAGACTAGACATGGACCGCACAATCCACAATATATACGTTGATCTTAGCCGCTAGGCATAATTTAGAAACATAAACATGAGGTTGTATAAGCCCACTTGCCACTTCACGGCGGCCTCTTTAACCCCTTCCCTCTTTAGCCACTTTTGACCTTCCTGACAGAGCCTCATTTTTCAAATCTGACATGTGTCACTTTATGTGGTAATAACTCCGGAATGCTTTCACCTATCCAAGCGATTCTGAGATTGTTTTCTCGTGACACATTGGACTTTATGTTACTGGCAAAATTTGCTCGATATGTTCAGTATTTAATTGTGAAAAACACCAAAATTTAGCGAAAAATTGCAAAAATTAGCATTTTTCTCAATTTAAATGTATCTGCTTGTAAGACAGGCAGTTATAATACACAAAATTGTTGCTAATTAACATCCCCCATATGTCTACTTTAGATTGGCATCGTTTTTTGAACATCCTTTTATTTTTCTATGACCTCACAAGGCTTAGAACTTTAGCAGCAATTTCTCACATTTTCAAGAAAATTTCAAAAGGCTATTTTTACAGGGGCCAGTTCAGTTGTGAAGTGGTTTTGAGGGCCTTATATATTAGAAACCCCAAAAAAGTCACCCCATTTTAAAAACTTCACCCCTCAAAGTATTCAAAACAGCATTTAGAAAATGTCTTAACCCTTTAAACATTTCACAGGAATTAAAGCAAAGTAGAGGTGAAATTTACAAATTTCATATTTTTCTGCAGAAATACATTTTTAATACAATTTTTTTTATAACACAGAAGGTTTTACCAGAGAAATGCAACTCAATATTTGTTGCCCAGTTTTTGCAGTTTTAGGAAATATCCCACATGTGGCCGTAGCGTGCTACTGGACTGAAACACCGGCCTCAGAAGCAAAGGAGCACCTAGTGGATTTTGGGGCCTTATTTTTGTTAGAATATATTTTAGGCACCATGTCAGGTTTGAAGGGCTCTTGCGGTGCCAAAACAGTCAAAATCCCCCAAAAGTGACCCCATCTGGGAAACTAGACACCTCAAGGAAATTATCTAGGGGTGTAGTGAGCATTTTCACCGCACAGGTTTTTTACAGAAATTATTGGAAGTAGGCCGTGAAAATTAAAATCAACATTTCTTCAAAGAAAATGTAGGTTTAGCGATTTTTTTTCTCATTTCCACAAGGACTAAAGGAGAAAAAGCACCGCAAAATTTGTAAAGCAATTTCTCCCGAGTAAAACAATACCTCACATGTGGTAATAAACGGTTGTTTGGAGACACGGCGTGGCTGAGAAGGGAAAGAGCGCCATTTGGCTTTTGGAGTTCACATTTAGCAGGAATGATTTGCGGAGGCCATGTCACATTTACAAAGCCCCTGAGGGGACAAAACAGTGAAAACCCCAAACAAGTGACCCCATTTTGGAAACTATACCCCTTGAGGAAATTATCTAGGGGTATAGTGAGCATTTTGACCCCACAGGTTTTTTGCAGAAATTTTTGCAAGTAGGCTGTGAAAATGAAAATCTACATTTTTTCAAATAAAATGTAGGTTTAGCTAATTTTTTTTCATTTCCACAAGGACTAAAGGAGAAAAATCACCATAAAATTTGTAAAGAAATTTCTCCCGAGTAAAACAGTACCCCACATGTGGTAATAAACGGCTGTTTGGACACACGGCAGGGCTTAGCAGGGAAAGAGCGCCATTTGGCTTTTGGAACTCAAATTTAGCAGGAATGGTTTGCGGAGGCCATGTTACATTTACAAAGCCCCTGAGGGGACAAAACAGTGGAAACCCCCCACAAGTGACCCCATTTTGGAAACAACACCCATTGAGGAAATTATCTAGGGGTATAGTGAGCGATTTGACACCACAGTTTTTTTGCAGAAATTATTGGAAGTAGGCCCTGAAAATAATAATCTACATTTTTTCAAAGAAAATGTAGGTTTAGCTAATTTTTTCTCATTTCCAGAAGGACTAAAGGAGAAAAAGCACCACAAAATTTGTAAAGCAATTTCTCCCGAGTAAAACAATACCCCACATGTGGTAATAAACGGCTGTTTGGACACACGGCAGGGCTTAGAAGGGAAAGAGCACTATTTGACTTTTTGAGATCACATTTAGCAGGAATGATTTGCGGAGGCCAGGTCACATTTGCAAAGCCCCTGAGGGGACAAAACAATGAAAACGCCCAAAAAGGGACTCCATTTAGGAAACTACACCTCTTGAAGAATGCATCTAGGGGTGTAGTGAGCATTTTGACCCCACAGATGTTTCATAGAATTTATTAGAATTAGGCAGTGAAAATAAAAACAGTCCTTTTTCTTCAATAAGACGTAGCTTTAGCGCAAATTTTTTCATTTTCTCAACAAATAAAGGAAAAAAAGAACCCAACATTTGTAAAGCTATTTCTCCCGAGTACGGCAATACCCCATATGTGGTCATAAACTGCTGTTTGGGCAAACGGCAGGGCTCAGAAGGGAAGGACCGCCATTTGGAGTGCAGATGTTGCTGGATTGGTTTCTGGGCACCTGTGGGCCCAAAACAGTGGAAACCCCCCAGAAGTGACCCCATTTTGTAAACTACACCCCTCAATGCATTTACCAAGGGGTGTAGTAAGCATTTTAACCCTGCAGGTGTTTTGTAGAAATTAGTGTGCGCTCAATGTTGCAGAGTGAAAATGGGATTTTTTTCCATAGATATGCCAATATGTGGTGCCCGGCTTGTGCCACCATAACAAGACAGCTCTCTAATTATTATGCGGTGTTTCCCGGTTTTAGAAACACCCTACATGTGGCCCTAATCTTTTGTCTGGACATATGACAGGGCTCAGAAGTGAAGAGTACCATGCGGAGTGGAGGCCTAATTTGGCGATTTACAAAGTATTGGTTCACAACTGCAGAGGCTCAGATGTGAAATAATAAAAAGAAACCCCTGATAAGTGACCCCATTATGGAACTGCACCCCTCAAGGCATTTATTAAGGGGTGTAGTGAGCATTTTCACCCCACAGGTCTTTTCCATAAATGAATGCGCTGCGGATGGTGCAAATTAAAAATTTATATTTTTCCCTAGATATGCCATTCAGTGGCAAATATGTCATGCCCAGCTTATGACGCTGGAGACACACACCACAAAAATTGTTAAAAGGGTTCTCACGGGTATGACGGTGCCATATATGTTGAAGGAAACTGCTGTTTGGGCACGCTGTAGGGTTCAGGGCCGAGGGAGCACCATTTGGCTTTTGGAGAGCGGATTTTGCTTGGTACTATATTTGTTTGAGTATTGCTGGTGTTTTATAATGTGGGGGTACATGTAAGCGGGGCGGAGTATATAAGGGGCATAGTCAGGTGGTATAAAAAAATAAAAATAATCCATAGATGTGTGTTACGCTGTGAAGCAATCCTTTCTGCACAGGCCGGTGTCGCACTGATAAATGGTGTCATTTCTTATCCCCCTTTTGGTCCACACTCCGCGCCTTTGTAGTTTGGGGAATTTTGCTGGGAAAGTATTATCCTGGTATAATACGGGCACCGTCGCTTCCATCGGATATGATTGGGCCCTCCCTTCCTGGTTCCCTAATTTTAGGTCCTTGATAAATCGCCTCTTGAAACAGAAGAAATGTTCTCCTCGGGCACAACTGCATATTTTTTTATTTCCTGACTTATTGGAGCCATAACTAATTTTATTTTTCATAGACGTAGCGGTATGAGGGCTGGTTTGTTGCGGGACGAGCTGTAGTTATTATTGGTACCATTTTGGGGTACATGTGACTTTTTGATCACCTTTTATCCTATTTTTTGGGATGCCAGGTAAACCAAAAAACGCAATTCTGGCACAGCTTTTTTTGGTTTTTTTTTATACAGAGTTCACCACGCATTATAAACTACATGTTACCTTTATTCTGCGGGTCAGTACGATTCCGGCGATACCTCATTTATAGAACTTTTTTATGTTTTACAACTTTTTGCACAATAAAATTACTTTTGTAAAAAGAATGTATTTTTTCTGTCGCCAAGTTGTGAGAACCATAACGTTTTAATTTTTTTGTCGACGGAGTTGTATGAGGGCTTGTTTTTTGCGGGACGAGCTATAGTTTTTATAGGTACCATTTTTGGATACGTGCGACTTTTTGATCACTTTTTATTGTAATATTTGTAGGGCAAAGTGACTAAAAAACAGAAACTCTGGTAACGTTTTTTAAGGGTTTTTTTTACGCTGTTCACCGCGTGCAATAAATAATATAATATTTTGATACCTCCGGTCGTTACGGTCGTGGCGATACCAAATACATATGGTTTATTATTATTTTTCAATAATAAAGGACTTGATAAGAGTAAAAGGGGGATTGTGTGTTATTTGATTACTTGAAACTTTTATTGTTTTCAAACTTTTATTTTTTGCACTTTTTTTTACACTTTTTTATACTTTTTTTTACACTTTTTCTCAAGTCCCACTAGGGGACTTGAAGGTCCAACGGTCAGATTTTTTTTTTTCTAATACATTGCACTACCTATGTAGTGCAATGTATTAGATCTGTCAGTCATTCACTGACAGCAAGCCGTTTAGGCTTCGCCTCCCGGCGGGGCCTAAATCGGCTTCCGTAATGGCAGAGCAGGAGACCATTGTGTCTCCTGTTGCCATAACAGCAGTCGCCAGTCCCGATTGCCTGTCAGGGCTGGCGATCTGCTTGTAACCGCTACGATGCAGCAATCGCTTTCGATTGCTGCATCGAAGGGGTTAATGGCAGGGATCGGAGCTAGCTCCGGTTCCTGCCGTTACAGGTGGATGTCAGCTGTACAGTACAGCTGACTTCCACCGCTGATGACGCCGGATCAGCTCCTGACCCGGCGCCATCTTGCCGGCAGCTACGGAAGCCGATCAGGCTCCGCCGCCGGGCGGATCTTGACCGGCTTCGGTGCTAGGCAGACCGGGAGGCCAGTATTAGGCCTCCGGTTGCCATTGCAGCCACCGGAACCCCGGCAATTTCATTACTGGGGTTCCGATGAGCTGCAAACACCTTAAGTGCAGCGATCGCGTTTGAGCGCTGCACTTAAGGGGTTAATGGCGGGGATCGAAGCTAATTTCGGTCCCCGCCGTTACAGTCGGATGTCAGCTGTAAGATACAGCTGAGATCCGGTGATGATGGGACCGGCTCAGCTTCTGAGCCGGTGCCAAACGTTTGACGTACATGTACGGCAAGATGCGGGAAGTCAGTACTTTCCATGACGTACATGTACGTCAAATGTCGGGAAGGGGTTAAAGTGGGTCCCTACTCTATCGGCCGCAGCACCGCTCCCGCAGATGTAGCAACCCAGTGGTCCAAAAGCACCCATGCTAACAGACCGTGCCAAGCCTCCTTGGCTCTGGGCCACGTCCCCCCACAAATGCAGCACTACAGCAACAGACACCACCATACAGCACCACAACATGTGAACAGATGGAATCAGCTCACCTTGCCATGCGCCCCCAGTGGCCAACTGAGAGCACAAGCAAGAGCAGGAACACTTATGAGGTCATTCCTGAATTAAAATCAGCTGGGTATTTTTTGCTTGGAGTGCTGGTACCAAGTAAAACAAAAGAAATGAGGAGGATAGACTATACAATATCAGCATTGTGAGAGACTAGATATGGACCGCACAATCCACAATATATACGTTGATCTGAGCCGCTAGGCATAATTTAGAAACATGAACGTGAGGTTCTTTGTAAACATTTTGATCAAACTGTATAAGCCCACAATACATACGTGTTAAACGACACATACAGAGATGAAAAAAAAAATGGCAGCCCACATAGAGAAGTAAAAATATATTCAAAAGTAAAAAATGAGAACACAATTAAATAAAAATGTTGTTATTATATTAAAAGCAATATAATAAAAAAATATATATAAAAAAAATATATAATCATGGCACCTTCCCTTTAAAGTACATTAGCAAGTTACTTTGTTTCACATAAATATATTATTGCAATGCAATTTTTGGGTCCCCGGAAAGCCCCTTTAAGTCACATGTAGGCTAATATCTCACGCATATATAACAAAAAAACAATACTTTTTGGGACTAAAGATTATATTTACACCTTTTAAAAAAAATATAGGACATTTTTTTCATTACCGTATTTTTCGGACCATAAGACGCAGTTTTGAGCCCAATAAAATGTGGCTTGTATTTGATTGCGTCTTATGGAGTGAAGGTACCTTTTTTTTAAAGAAGCTTTCTGGCAGCAGGGGAGTGCAGGAGGGATTTATTGCACGTTGAATGTCTTCCAGCGGTCTGTGTGATTCTGTGTCGTCGGCTGCTGTGAATCTGCTGTGTGTAGTGTCGGCAGCATGGAGGCTGGGGGAGGGGGTCAGGACAGATAATTTCTGTGCAGCGTCCGGGTCTTTTGAGAGTGTTTAAAACTCCCTGCTTCTTCCTTGGCTGCAGGCAGTGTGATAGCTGGGGGAGGTCAGCAGGGGTCGCTCTGCAGTAGCTGCTCAGAGTTCATGAGGACGACACAGTTGGACTGTACCACACAGGTAAAAACAATCAATTTTCTCTGATCTGCCCTACAACCTTCTCTGATTGGCATATAATAGGGAGCAATCATTACAGGACAACATATTGTGTTACCTATAAGGCTGGGTTCACACGAGCATGTTATGTCCGTAATGGAGGGAACGTATTTCGGCCACAAGTCCCGGACCAAACACACTGCAGGGAGCCGGGCTCCTAGCATCATAGTTATGTAGGATGCTAGGAGCTCAGCTCCCTGCAGTGTGTTCGGTCCAGGACTTGCGGCCGAAATACGTTCCGTCCATTACGGACCGAACCTGCTCGTGTGAACCCAGCCTTATTATCAGACAGCAAGCTACGGAAAAGAACAAGTGTAGTAAGGTTCAAATACCCTCTCCCCATAAGTGTCTCGTTTGTAGATGTCCCCCATAATAGTGTCATCCACAGATATCCCCATAACAGTGCGTCATCCACAGATGTCCCCCATAATAGTGTCATCCACAGATATCTCCATAAGGGCTTGTTTACACGAACGGGATATACGTCCATGCAACGCGCGTGATTTTCTCGCGCGTCGTACGAACCTATATTAGTCTATGGGGCCGTGCAGACAGTTGCATGATTTTTACGCAGTGTGAGTCCGCTGCGAAAAACTCACGACATGTCCTATATTTGTGCGTTGTTCGCGCATCATGCACCCATTGAAGTCAATGGGTGCGTGAAAATCACGCATGTCACACGGAAGCACTTCCGTGGGACGAGCGTGATTCTCGCAACAGCTGTGAAAAGGATGAATGAAAACAGAAAAGCACCACGTGCTTTTCAGTTTACAAACATCCAAACGGAGTGTCATAATGATGGCGGCTGACCGAAAAGCATTCAGCCGCGCATCATACGGGGCTGACACACAGAGCTGATAAGTGCCTTTTGCGCACGCAAAACGCACACGCTCATGTAAATGAGCCCTAATAATGGGTCATCCACAGATGCCCCCGTAACAGTGCGTCATCCACAGATGTCCCCATAAGGGTATGTGCACACGATGAGAGGCTTTTACGTCTGAAAAGACAGACTGTTTTCATGAGAAAACAGCTGCCTCGTTTTAGTCGTAACTGCTCCTCCTCGCATTTTGCGAGGCTTCTCTGACAGCCGTAAATTTTGAGCTGTGCTTCATTGAGTTCAATGAAGAACGGCTCAAATTACGTCTGAAAGAAGTGTCCTGCACTTCTTTTGACGAGGCTGTATTTTTACGCGTCGTCGTTTGACAGCTGTCAAACGACGACGCGTAAATGACAGGTTGTCTGCACAGTACGTCGGCAAACCCATTCAAATGAATGGGCAGATGTTTGCCGACGTATTGTAGCCCTATTTTCAGACGTAAAACGAGGCATAATACGCCTCGTTTACGCCTGAAAATAGGTCGTGTGAACCCAGCCTTACAGTGCGTCATCCACAGATGTCCCCATAAGGCTGGGTTCACACAACCTATTTTCAGACGTAAACGAGGCGTATTATGCCTCGTTTTACGTCTGAAAATAGGGCTACAATACGTCGGCAAACATCTGCCCATTCATTTGAATGGGTTTGCCGACGTACTGTGCAGACGACCTGTTATTTACGCGTCGTCGTTTGACAGCTGTCAAACGATGACGCGTAAATATACAGCCTCGTCAAAAGAAGTGCAGGACACTTCTTTGGACGTTTTTGGAGCTGTTTTCTCATAGACTCCAATGAAAACAGCTCCAAAAACGGACGTAAAAAACGCCGCGAAAATGGCGCGAAAAACGCCACGAAAAATGCGAGTTGGTCAAAAAACGTCTGAAAATCCAGAGCTGTTTTCAAGGGAAAACAGACCCTGCTTTTCAGACGTTTTTGGTCATCCACAGATGTCCCCATAACAGTGCGTCATCCACAGATGTCCCCATAACAGTGCATCATCCACAGATGTCCCCATAACAGTGCGTCATCCACAGATGTCCCCATGAGGGTATGTTCACACGATGAGAGGCATTTACGTGTGAAAAGACAGACTGTTTACAGCTGCCTCGTTTCACACGTAAATGCTCCTCCTCGTAATTTACGAGGCGTCTGAGACGCTCGTAAATCTTGAGCTGTGCTTCATTGAGTTCAATGAAGAACAGCTCAAATTATGTGGCAAAGAAGTGCCCTGCACTTCTTTGCCGAGGCAGTCCATTTACGCGTCGTCGTTTGACAGCTGTCAAACGGCGACACGTAAATTACAGGTTGTCTGCACAGTACGTCGGCAAACCCATTCAAATGAATGTGCAGATGTTTTCCGACGTATTGTAGCCCTATTTTCAGACGTAAAACGAGGCATAATACGCCTCGTTTACGTCTGAAAATAGGTCGTGTGAACCCAGCCTGACAGTGCGTCATCCACAGATGTCCCCCATAACAGTGCGTCATCCACAGATGTCCCCCATAACAGTGCGTCATCCACAGATGTCCCCCATAACAGTGCGTCATCCACAGATGTCCCCCATAACAGTGCGTCATCCACAGATGTCCCCCATAACAGTGCGTCATCCACAGATGTCCCCCATAACAGTGCGTCATCCACAGATGCCCCATAACAGTGTATCATCCACAGATGTCCCCATAACAGTGCGTCATCCACAGATGTCCCCCATAATAGTGTCATCCACAGATATCCCCATAACAGTGCGTCATCCACAGATCTCCATAATAATGCATCATCCACAGATGTCCCCCATAATAGTGTCATCCACAGATCTCCCCATAAGGGCTTGTTTACACGAACGTGATATACATCCGTGCAACGTAAATACAGTACTACACTGTCGCAACTGAGTTTCCGAAATTCTGAAAGTAGTGATGATGAGTTCTCAGGATTTCCTGACAACAAGCAGAGTACTTGAAGATTAAGGGTATGTTCACATGCAGTGACTAAAAACATCTGAAAATACGCAGGTGTTTTCAGGGCGAAAACAGCTCCTGACTTTCAGACGTTTTTGAAACAACTCGCGTTTTTCGCTGCATATTTTACGGCTGTTTTTGGAGCTGTTTTTCCAATGGAGTCAATGAAAAACGCCTCCAAAAACGTCACGTACTAAGGCTCGTGGGAACAGAACTCCGTAAATCCCATTGCAAGCAATGGGCAGATGTTTGTAGGCGTATTAGGGGCGTTTTTTCAGGCATAAAACGCCCGAATTACTTCTGAAAACACTGCGTGTGAACATACCCTAAAGTTTCTCCTTATATGTTAACGACAAACAGCAGAGGTCCCTACGTTTGTTTTGAGAGCAGTGGTGAGGAGTTCTTCCAGTTTTCCCACAAGCAGTCCGAGGTTTCACCATATTCGTTAATGACAGCCTGCCGTTGACCTATACGTTATTGGAAAATTGTTTGCTTACTCTATTAGGCTGGGTTCACACTACCTAATTTCAGACGTAAACGAGGCGTATTATGCCTCGTTTTACGCCTGAAAATACAGCTACAATACGTCGGCAAACATCTGCCCATTCATTTGAATGGGTTTGCCGACGTACTGTGCAGACAACCTGTCATTTACGCGTCGTCGTTTGACAGCTGTCAAACGACGACGCGTAAATTGACTGCCTCGGCAAAGAAGTGCAGGACACTTTGCAACGTAATTTGAGCCGTTCTTCATTGCATCTAATGAAGAGCAGCTCAAGATTACAAACGTCAAAGACGCCTCGCATAATACGAGGAGGAGCTTTTACGTCTGAAACGACGCAGCTTGTTTCTCCTGAAAACAGTCTATTTTTTTAGACGTAAAAGACACTTATCGTGTGCACATACCCTAAAAAGTTTTAGAATACTATTTGGTCTGAATTTTTTTTTCTCACTTTCTTTCAACTAAAATTAGGGTGAGTCTAAGGGTATGTTCACACGCAGTGGTTTGAGACGTAATTCGGGCCGTTTACGCCTCTAATTATGCCTGAAAAAACGGCACCATTAAGTCTCCAAACATCTGCCCATTGCTTGCAATGGAATTTACTGTGTTCTGTTCCCAGGCGGCGTAATTTTACGCGTCGTTGTCAAAATGACGCCGTGTCAAAAGAAGTGCAAGTCCTTTCTTGGGACGTTTTTGGAGGCGTTTTTCATTGACTCCATTGAAAAACAGCTCCAAAAACGGCCGTAAAATACGCAGCGAAAAACGCGAGTTGCTACAAAAACGGCTGAAAATCAGGAGCTGTTTTCGCATGAAAACAGCTCCGTATTTTCAGACGTTTTCGCGTTTGCGTGGGAACATACCCTTCTGGTCCGGTGCGTCTTATAGTCCAAAAAATACGGTAGATGATATATAGATGGCATACACAACTGAATTAGTTAGGATTAGTGGATTGCAGGAATTAAATATTATAGAGCCAGGAAAAACTTAATTTGCAAATAGTGGACAAATAAATTTACATCAAGAGACAATAAAATTCTATTTAGTGTTTGACGTTATATTGCAAAGTTCTCATTAGAATACTAAAAACACGTCCCATAATAAAAATCAGAAACAGGGACTGGTCGATTCGGATGTTTGCGCACACACCTTCAAACCATATGTCCGCTGAGGAAGACCAGGAGACCGCTGCATCATGTGATTAACTGCATCGGTGGTCACATGGGATAAAGCGTGATCCCAGGAGGCCGTCCCTGTGACGTCATCCAGGCCGGCCTCTTGGGACGATGTTTCATGCCATGTGACCGCCGCTACAGTCTGTGATTGACTACAGCAGTCACATGGGATGAAACGTCATCCCAGGAGGCCGGCCTGGAAGAAGAAACACAGACTCCTGGGTAAGTATGATTTATTTTTTCTTCAGAGTTGCGTTTTTTGCGATGGAATCGCTGAGAACCCGCCGCAAAAAACGAAACAACTGCTATTTGTTGCAGATTTTACCTCCCATTTAATTCAATGGGGAAAACGGCAACAAATAAGCAGCGTTTACGCAAATACAATTGACATGCTGTGGAATAAATTTCTGAGCGTTTTTTCTGCTCAGTATTTAGGCGTGTGGATGAGATTTGTTTTACCTCATCCACTTTGCTGCTACTGTATTTGCTGCGGATTTTCCGCAACAAATTCCGTTGCGGAAAATCCGCAGTATTTACGTGTGAACTGACCCTAAAAGTTCTAAAATATAGAAAAAAATATAAAAATTTGGTATTGCCATCGTCGTACTGACCCACAGAATAAAGTTAACATGTCATTTTAATTGCACGGTGAATTCTGTAAAAACTAAGGGCAAAAAAATAATGGAGGAATGGCTGTTTTTCCCAGTTTCTTCCCCACAAATAATTTTTCTGTTTCCTAATACATTATATGGTAGAATAAATGGTGCCATAAAAAAACTGCAACTCGTCCCGTAAAAATAAAGCCCTCACAGGACTATATCGACGGAAAAATTAAAAAGTTAAGGCTTTTGGAAGGTAGGGAGGAAAAAATGTAATTGAAAAATGGCTGCGGCGGGAAAGGGTTAATAGCCGCAGTTTTGATAATGGGCATGTGGTTTTGGGGTTAAAACTGCAATTTAGCTGCAAAATCATGCGCCAATTAAATAACTAAAAACAGAGAATTTGTTGTAATACAGCATTTTAGCTGCCCCGCGACATATAAGTAACGCGTACAGAAGCATAGCATGGAGTAACAGGGAGGGTATGTTCACACGGCCTATTTACGGACGTAAATCGGGCGTTTTTGCCCCGAATTACGCCCGAAAATAGCGCCTCAATAGCGCTGACAAACATCTGCCCATTGAAAGCAATGGGCAGACGTTTGTCTGTTCACACGAGGCGTATATTTACGCGCCGCTGTCAAATGACGGCGCGTACATAGACGCCCGCGTAGAAGAAGTGACCTGTCACTTCTTTGGCCGTAATTGGAGCCGCTATTCATTGACTCCAATGAATAGCAGCGCTAATTACGGCCGTAATTGACGCGGCGTTCAAGCGCCTGCACATGCCGGTACGGCTGAAATTACGGGGATGTTTTCAGGCTGAAACATCCCCGTAATTTCAGCCGTTACGGACCCCCGCCGTGTGAACATACCCGGACTCTGGTGGGTGCCTCTATATTGCCTCTGTAGTGTGCATGGCAACTAAATCTCAAAAACCTTTTAGGTAGTTAACCCCTTCACCCTGCTTGCATTCTGGGCCTTAATGACCAAGCCATTTTTTACATTTTTCCATTGTCACATTCCAAGAGCTATAACTTTTTTATTTTTGCGTCGACATAACTGTATAAGGTCCTGTTTTTTGCGGGACAAGCTGTACTTTTGTAATAGCACCATTTTGGGGTACATATAATTTATTCATGAACTTTTATTAACTTTTTTGGGGGGGTGATAAAAGAGAACCTGAAATTTCACCACTATTTTTTTGCGCCCTAAATCTACGTCGTTTACCGTGTAGTATAAATAACACAATAACTTTATTCAGCGGGTTGTTACGATTGCAAAGATACCAAATTTGTATAGATTTTGTATGTTTTACTACTTACACAGTAAAAACACTTTTTTTTCAAAATTATTTCTTCTTGCGTCTCCAGATTTGAAGAGCCGTAACTTTTTTTATTGTTCCGCCGATGCAGTTGTATGAGGCCTTTTTTTTTTGCGGGACGACTTGTAGTTTTTATTGGAACCATTTTGGAGTAGATGCGACTTTTTGATCACTTTTTTTTTTAAAGTCAGGATTAACAGAAAACAGCAATTTTTCCATTGTTTTTTATTTTATTTTTTACGGCGTTCACCGTGCGGGTTAAATAATGTAACAGCTTTATAGTCGGGGTTGTTACGGACGCCGCGATACCAAATATGTGTAACTTTTTTGCTTTATTGTGGTTTTTTTTAATAGTAAAGAATTTTGTAAGGGGAAAAAGTGGGTTTTTCATTTTTTTTTTCACATTTTTTTTTATAAACTTTATTCAACTTTTTTTTACTTTTTTACTAGTCCCACTAGGGGACTTCACTATGCAATTCTCCGATCGCTATTATAATACACTGCAATACTTCTGTATTGCAGTGTATTATGCCTGTCCGTTTAAAACGGACAGGGATCTGCTAGGTCATGCCTCCGGCATAGCCTAGCAGGCATTCATTACAGGCAGACCTGGGGGCCTTTATTAGGCCCCCGGCTGCCATAGGAGACACAGACACTCGGTGATCTTATCGCCGGGTGTCAGTGGGATGAGAGGGAGCTCCCTCCCTCTCTCCAAAACCACTCAGATGCGGTGCACGCTATTGAGCACCGCATCTGAAGGGTTAAACGCGTGAGATCGATACTAATAGCGATCTCACCCGGTCGAGCAGGGACGCCCTCAGCTGCCTCTGGTAGCTGAGAGCAGGGAGATTTAACGGCTCCCGGCGCTGTAGAATAAAGCTCACTAATGACCGCCGTGAAAAAGCTAATCAGCGGTCATTAAGGGGTTAAAGAGGCTCTGTCACCACATTATAAGTGCCCTCTCTCCTACATAAGGAGATCGGCGCTGTAATGTAGATGACAGCAGTGCTTTTTATTTAGAAAAACGATCTATTTTCACATTAGGAGCGATTTTTAGCTTTATGCTAATTCGTTTCTTAATGCCCAAGTGGGTGTGTTTTTACTTTAGACCAAGTGGGCGTTGTACAGAGGAGTGCATGACGCTGACCAATCAGCATCATGCACTCCTCTCCATTCATTTAGACAGCGCATAGTGACACTGGGTTGTTCACGATGTGCTGTCTTAGGCCTCATGCACACGACCGTGTTTTTGCGGCCGCAATTCTCCCGAAAATCCACGGGAGAATTGCGGCCCCATTCTTTTCTATGGGGCCGTGCACACGACCGTACTTTTTGCGGTCCGTGCACGGCCCGGGAGCCCGGACCGCAGAAAGAACGGGCATGTCTTATTACGGCCCGGTTCTGCGGTCCGGGCTCATTGAAAACAATGGCCGCGGCCATGTGCATGTCCCGCGATTTGCGGGCGGCCTGCGGCTGACAGTCCGCAGCCGGCCGACCCGAAAATCACGGCCGTGCACATGGCTACGGTCGTGTGCATGAGGCCTTAGGCTGGGTTCACACGAGCACATTACGTCCGTAATGGACGGAACATATTTCGGCCGCTAATCCCGGACCGAACACACTGCAGGGAGCCGGGCTCCTAGCATCATAGTTATGTACGACGCTAGGAGTCCCTGCCTCGCTACGGGACAACTGTCTCATACTGTAATCCTGTTTTCAGTACGGGACAGTAATTCCACGGAGAGGCAGGGACTCCTAGCATCGTACATAACTATGATACTAGGAGCCCGGCTCCCTGCACTGTGTTCGGTCCGGGATTAGCGGCCGAAATACGTTCCGTCCATTACGGACGTAACTTGCTCGTGTGAATCCAGCCTTATACTGACACATTAACGTTACTGAAGTGTTTAGACAGTGAATAGACATTCCTTCCAGACAGGACGGGACGTCTATTCACAATCCCTGCACTTCGTTAACGTTTGTTTGGTATTTACAGCAGAGCAAGCGTAATCTCGTGAGATTACGCTGTAAATGACAAGTTACAGCGAGATTACGCTTGCTCTGCTGTAAGTATCAAACAAACGTTAACGAAGTGCAGGGATTGTGAATAGACGTCCTGTCTGGAAGGAATGTCTATTCACTGTCTAAACACTTCAGTGACGTTAATGTGTCAGTATAAAACTGGGTTCACACGTGGCGGAATTTCACTTGAATTCCGCTGCGGACACTCCGCAGCGTTAATCCGCAGCGGAGCCGTTTCTCCATTGACTTCCACTTTAATTTAGAAGTGTTCGTTTAGACGATGCGTAAAATTCCGCTGCGGAGCGGAATTTGGTGTCCGCAGCATGCTGTCTGTTGCGGAGCAGTGGCGGACTGGTTGCGGACTCATGGCGGAATTTCTCCATTGACTTCAATGGAGATTCTAAATTCAGCAATGAAGTCCGCAGCTGTCATGCACATGTTATGTGTGCTGCGGATGCGTCTTGCTTTTTTGCCATGACATTTCTTCTTTCTGGCTGGACCTATGTATTTCTAGGTCTACAGGCAGACTGAGGAAGTCAATGGGGCTCCTGGAATTACGGGAGCGTTACTAGGAGACGTCAGTAAATAGTCACTGTCCAGGGTGCTGAAAGAGTTAAGCGATCGGCAGTAACTGTTTCTGCACCCTGGAAAGTGACTACCGATCCCAATATACAGCAACCTGTCAAAAAAATAGAAGTTCATACTTACCGAGAACTCCCTGCTTCTGTCTCCAGTCCGGCTTCCCGGGATGACGTTTCAGTCTTAGTGACGGCTGCAGCCAATCACAGGCTGCAGCGGTCACATGGACTGCCGCGTCATCCAGGGAGGTCGGGCTGGATGCCGAAAGAGGGACGCGTCACCAAGACAACGGCCGGTAAGTATGAAATTTGTTTACCTTCACTAGGGAAAGTGCTGTCCCTTCTCTCTATCCTGCACTGATAATAGAGAGAAGGGAAGCACTTTTACCGCAGTCCGCAGCAGCTAGTCCGCATCAATTTACTGCACATTTTGGGCAGATCCGCAGCCGTAATCCGCAACCCGGATTAGGTGCGGCATTGATGCGGACAGTTGCGGAGGAATTCCGCCACGTGGGGGCATGCCCTAAGGCTGGATTCACACGAGCGTGCAGTTTTTGCGCACGCAAAAACGTGGCGTTTTGCCTGCGCAAAAGCCACTTAACAGCTCTGTCAGCCCCATATGATGCGCGGCTGCGTGCTTTTCGCGCAGCCGCCATCATTATGACACTCCATTTGGATGTTTGTAAACAGAAAAGCACGTGGTGCTTTTCTGTTTTCATTCATCCTTTTGACAGCTGTTGCGCGAATCACGCTGTTCGCACGGAAGTGCTTCCGTGTGGCATGCGTGGTTTTCACACCCATTGACTTCAATGGGTGCGTGATGCGCGAAAAACGCCCAAAGAACGGACATGTCGTGACTTTTTTTCAGCGGACTCACGCTGAGTAAAAATCACGGACATGTCTGCAAGGCCCCATAGACTAATATAAGTCCGTGCGACGCGCGTGAAAATCACGCGCGTTGCATGGACGTATTTCCCGTTCGTCTGAATAAGGCCTAAGACAGCACATACTGATCTAGCAGGATCCCTATGTGCTGTCTAAATGAATGGAGGGAAGTGCATGACGCTGATTGGTCAGCGTCATACACTCCTCTGTACAACGCCCACTTGGTCTAAAGTAAAAGCCCACTTGGGCATTAAGAAGCTAATTAGCATAAATCTAAAATCGCTCCTAATGTGGTGAAAATAGATAGTTTTTCTAAATAAAAAGCACTGCTGTTAGCTACATTACAGCGCCGATCTCCTTATGTAGGAGACAGGGCACTTATAATGTGGTGACAGAGCCTCTTTAAAAAAATAAAAATAAAACCCTGGGCGTTGAAAAGTTGGTCATGGAGCATTTCTCCTTTAGTTGGGACTAGGAGTGGCGGGGGGTCGACATTTAATTTGCATTTCCAAAACTTGAGGGAGAATACACCACGTGCCCTGCAGGTTTTTTTATGCTGCATTTTCACCACCGATTTTACGGCAGAATTACGGCATGCCATGAAATACACGCTCCTACTTCAGC
This sequence comes from Rhinoderma darwinii, assembly GCF_050947455.1. Lineage (NCBI taxonomy): Eukaryota > Metazoa > Chordata > Amphibia > Anura > Rhinodermatidae > Rhinoderma > Rhinoderma darwinii. The sequence continues at coordinate 46,415,510 of NC_134693.1, forward strand.
AGACGCCAGTCCGTATGAAACATCAGTGTGGGGTCACTCCCCACACACCAATCTACGTACGTACAATAACTGGGATGCGCAAGCCCCGCCCATATGATACGCTTCCTTCTATGCATCATAACGTGCCACGAAGCACAGTGGGCGGAGAAAATAGAGTGCCACCATCTCCATTGGAGGAAGCCGAGTGACGTCATTAAATTTCAGCGAATTAAAAAACTTCTTTCAGACACGGCCCTTTGGTGCAGCGTTGGGACTTGAAATATGTGCGTCCCAGACTGCTCCAACCGTAAGATGGCCACGTCATGCCACTAAGCGCTGCTATGGAGACAGGACTAGCTTGCTGTTTATGGGCGGGGCCAACGCAGTACTGTATATAAAGAGGTCACAGGGCGTGCGGATATATGTGCATAAGAATCCGGTTTGGAGGGTGAGTGTACATAATGTGACGATAAGTACACGGCCTGTGTGTCTATATAGAGAGGAGGTCATGTATTAGAGGACGGCCGGGACAATGGTGCTTGATGTGAAACGTATAGGAAAGGTCTATGGTATTGCGCTGATGTTGAGTAGTGAGGGCTGTGGTATGGTTGATATAATGCAGAACTGGTTTCTGTGTGGATGTAGGTGGGATGGTACATGGGGCACGTGTGTGTGTGTGTGTGTGTGTGTGTGTGTGTGTGTGTGTGTGTGTGTGTATATATATATATATACACTTTCTTTTTCGGCAAAGTTTAATCATTGTATTCTAAAAAGTTCCACAACTTTCTCACCATTTTCAAGCCTTGTTTGTTGTCAGTGAGTGGAAACATTCCTGTTTACATCCAGAGACTAAAAGCCTGTACTGATGTAATACTTCTCACAGCTGGGGATTTGCTACAATTGTGGTGATAGAGCACCGACACATTGTAGCAAAGTATCCGCATGATGTACTTGACTTGCTCAGGATTGTCTGGACACAATTGTAGTGAACTGTGAAGTATTTGGTCTGTACAGGTCTTCAGCCACTGAATGTATACCAGAATGTTTCCGTTCACTGATGGCAAACATATCTTAAATGGTGAGGAACTAAAACACTTTGGGGAAAATTTAGCAAAACTGGTGCATAGGAAAAGGGGCGTATACCTAATGGCATTGACCATATACGTATACATGTAAGGCCGGTTCGATCTAATATCGGCCCGATGGGGTGACTATGTTTCGATGGTCCTGAATGGGGGGGGGGGGCTGTGTTTCGATGGTCCTGAATGGGGGACGACTGTTTCGATGGTCCTGGATGGGGTGACTGCGTTTCGATGGTCCTGGATGGGGTGACTGCGTTTCGATGGTCCTGGATGGGGTGACTGCGTTTCGATGGTCCTGGATGGGGTGACTGCGTTTCGATGGTCCTGGATGGGGTGACTGTGTTTCGATGGTCCTGGATGGGGTGACTATGTTGCTACTACTCTAACATTAAATACACGCTGGTTCTTGCAATACCGTGTCCCCCTTTTTTCCCCGTCCTCCTTCCCCTTGTCTACCCTGTTCTGTCCTCCTGTATGTTGAATCCATTTTTGGTTTCTGGGCTATTGCTGACAGCGGTACCTCCTCTATTCCACAGGTCGGACTCTCCCTTACTGACCGCTGTGTTATGTGATGCGATTATTTGCGCTGTCCATCCTGAAAAAACCATTTGTGGCTCCTCCGTATATCTGTATGTTTAGTTAGTTATTTGTTTCTATTGTTTAACTGACAAAAAAAAAAAAAACTTGGGAAAAAAAGAAATTGGAGTGCTAGTAGTTGCTATGGGAAACAACTCCACTTTTTCTTTGCACCAGTTTTTATAAATCTTCCCTCAAGTGTATTCTAAAGTTGTACGACATGTCAATAGACAATGATTTCAGCTTAATAAACACCATAAATTAAAAAAATATTTTAAAAGAGTGGTCTCGGGACAGCTATGAATTGCGTATTGCTAGAATATGCAGCAATGTTAAGTTCGCCAGGGGCTGTGCCACTTTGTTTCTTGTGGGCTCTGCTTTTGCTGTAGGCTGCATGGTTGGCAATTGACTATGATGGGCTGGCCAGGCAGCCTCAAGATAAAACAGGCACCTAAACTGGATGTGTCCTATGCTACAAACTGCCTTGTATGAATAGGGTTTTATGAAATTCTATTCACTGGCTGCTGCAAAGTACAGCAGCAACCAAGCCTGGATTGAAAGTGGTCCTATAGGGAACACTGCCGCCATCCATAGGAACTTTATAGGGCTTTGGGATATTCCAGTTTCCCTTTTTTGCCCTGCTAGACTATCTGCAGAATATGGGTTGTTTAATGACCGGCTGTAGTCCATTTCACACTACAGGATGCAGCAAACAGTAGTCTGTATTCTGCTGACATTCTTAAAGCAAACCCTCCTGCTTATGAAGCATTTCTAGTAGTTACTCTATTAGATGTGCATTCTCCTTTCTTGACCTCAGCGGACATGTTCCTAACCAGAGGTGTGTAGGTTTAACTCTTTTTCTAACCTTTCTCTGTAGAAATCGTATCGGCAACATGGATGTAGAAGCTGTCCGTCTGTCCCTGGCTGAGGCTGGTCAGAACCATGTGTTGCAGTTTTGGGATGAGTTGTCGGAGACCCAGCGCTCTCATTTACTGGAGGAGTTGCACGGCTTGAGCTTCCAGGAACTCAATGGCTTCTTTCACAGAGCTATGGCTGCATTTTCTGTATCTTCTGCACAAGAAAAAGTGGATGCCAGGATGGAGGCCGTACCAAAAGAGGTTCTGGGCAGTGTCACACGGGATCGAGAGCATCTTGACGACTGGGAAGCTGAAGGTAACCACATAGTATAATTTATCCTGTTGACATTAATGTTATGTGGTCTGTGACCTGCAGGCTTCTATACCTTAACTTACCTGTCCTACACTGACCGCCTTTGATCTCTGTAAGTGGGGTAGAGGTTAAACAAATTGTCATGCTAGGTGTGCCACAAAGCTTCCTCAGATGCCCAACTTCCCATGGGTTCTGTCTGGTGTTGTAGCTCCGCTCTATTGAAATGACTGTGGCTGAGCTGCAATACCATACACAAGCTGTGGAAAGGTGTGGTGCAGTTTGTTTTTTTAAAAGAACGTAGCCATGTTTTTCTAGTTCTGGATATACATTTTGGAAAAAAATCTGCGTTTGTGATTTCTCGTAAACGTGTCCTGCTCGTGTAACTTTTTAGGAGGTGTTGTGATACTTGGTTGAATGTATTTCTTTTAAATAGTTTGTCTGATTTATTCAAGTTGAATTTATATAATTCGTTTTTGTTTTTGATTTCCAGGTTTTACTCACATAGCACATGGTAAAGTGGCAGTACTGCTGCTAGCTGGTGGGCAGGGTACCCGATTGGGGGTGACGTACCCAAAGGGTATGTATGACGTTGGCCTGCCCTCTCACAAAAGCCTCTTCCAGATCCAGGCAGAACGCATCTTGAAGTTACAGAGGCTAGCAAAGGAGAAACATGGGAAGGACTGTATCATTCCGTGGTGAGTAATATGTTGGCTTAAGTTTGATCCTGTGCATGGAACTGGGTAAGGCAGAATATGTAGCAAATCATAGGACGTTATTTCAATGGCGCATCTCCATACAATGCTTCTGTAGGCGCACTAAACATTACCACCAAACAATGGGCGACACCTGTAAATATTCGCTGTCATGTACGCATGATGCTTGGCCGGAAGCCGTGAAATGTGGTATGAGGAAGCACTAAGGCCCTGTTCACATCTCCGTCGGGTTTCCTTTGCTGAACAAAAAAACGCAGCGTGTGTAGCATTTCTATTTTGTCCAGAAGATTGACAAGAACCTATTAAAGTCAGTGGGTTCTGTGGGAAACAGAATACTGGAAATCAAAGCGCAGATGTGAACAGCGCCTTAGATGAAAACTTGCGTTAAAGGCAACCTGTCACCAGTATTTCAACTATTGAACTCTACACACCCCTCGCTGGCCGCTCCTGTCGAAAGTTCATTGGCGTTCCCCCTTCTAAACTCCTCCTCTGACTGTAAATAACGGTCTGCAAACATTTTGCGCCTTTTATGGTAATAATCCAGCAGTCTCGTTCGTTCAGCTTCTTATGCTGTCCCGCCCTGAATTCTGACAATCCAAAAATAAGCTGTCAATCAAAAGTAAGGAGGCGGGGTTACTCGGGAAGGCTTGAGGAATGAAGATATGACCCTTTTTCACTGAAGATATGACTCGTGCTCATTAGCATACGGCGCGGGAACACTAAAAAACGGAATACTAAAGGTACAGAGCCGACTTAGAAGATAATTATAGGTTAAATAAAAATGATTTTTCACCCACTACTACCAGGTATTGCTGGTTTAATTGGTGAAATGCTGGTGACAGGTTCCCTTTAAAAGATCGCTTTTTTTTTGTCCCCAATTTGGGTTTTAGTCTTGCATTAAGGAAGAAATGTAGCTTTTATATTGCATAAAGCTTTCCAATAAATGTTCCCATCCGCTTTCATTTTACAGGTACATTATGACAAGTGGCCGTACTATGGAATCTACCCAGGAGTTCTTCCAAAAACATCATTATTTTGGTCTAAATGAAGAAAACATAGTACTATTTCAACAAGGAATGTTGCCAGCAATGAGTTTTGATGGGAAGATCCTTATGGAGGAAAAGGGCAAGCTTTCCATGGCACCAGGTTGGCTTGTGGATATATTTTGATATATAATAAAGCTGGGCTTTGAAGGCGTTGTCCGCTTTATAAATTCCCTTTTTGTTAATCTGGTGCCCGAATTATAAGCTGATGACCGGTTATCCTGCTGATGGGAACCCCAGCATTAACTGCGTATTGTTCGGAAACCCGTTAGCAAGTGTTGAGTTCCCCTATAGCACCCCTGCAGGGGGACTGAAGCATCAACGGGCTGTCTGTCTAACACATAGACCTGCCAGGTCCCCTAGAGAGACACTAGTAGCTGCTCTGGCTAATCGAGGATGGCCCTGAATGGCATTTTCCCATCTCTTAACTTAGAATTTACTAATAGGGTATTTTTTAAATTTTTTATTTTTTTTTCTAAACCAGAAAACCACTTTAAGCCCTTATTTACAGCATGATTTTACTACGGTTACCTGTCTATTACGTTTTTGGCTGAAAAAAACAACAAACTGCAAAACTTACCAGTGAACCCCGCCTACCACTACTTACTGAATTTATTAAAGCATTTTCTTGTTTGCAGATGGTAATGGAGGACTGTATAGAGCATTGGGTGCACATGGAGTGCTCAAAGATATGGAAAAACGTGGCATAGATCTCATTCATGTCTATTGTGTGGACAACGTCTTGGTAAAGGTGGCAGATCCAGTGTTTATCGGCTTCTGCGTGGCTAAGGGGGCAGATTGCGGGGCCAAGGTAAAAGCTGGACAATGACTTACGCGTATGTCTTCTGTATTAAAGGTAGAAAATATGCTTCTTTTCTCGCATGAAATGTTTCGATATTCTGCTTCTCTATTTCATTATGTATGTAATGGAGAAAACGCGCTTTGAAAAATGCATGCAAGCCAATCCACGCAGTTATACGGTTTTATTACCTTATAAATGGCCATAAAGAGTTCACCCTTAACCCCTTTATCCCCATATATAAAACCGCACTGTAAACTCCTGTACTATTCCATATTGCAAATCCAGGTTGTGGAGAAGATGAATCCCACTGAACCAGTAGGCGTTGTTTGTCGGGTGGACGGTGTGTACCAGGTAGTGGAATACAGTGAGATCACCCTGGCCACGGCTCAAAAACGGAGTGCAGATGGAAGACTTATGTATAATGCTGGTAACATTGCCAACCACTTCTTCACTAGAAAGTTCCTACAGCAAGTGGTGGAGTAAGTAGCTCAGCCATGAAATAGATGAGGCGGGGGCTCTGAAGAGTCTTGCTCTTATACGGTCTATATTTTACAGGGTCCATGAACCTCAGCTGCAGCATCATGTTGCTGTGAAGAAAATCCCTTTTGTGGATGCTCAGGGCTTGCTGATTCACCCCGATAAACCGAACGGGATGAAAATGGAGAAGTTTGTGTTTGATATTTTCCAGTTTGCAAAGTGAGTACATCAGATGGTTAAACTTGTATTTCCTTTCCTTTGGCTATAGGTACAAAATGCATGTGTGATTTCTGGGGTTCAGACCGCTGAGACCCCCAGCAAAGAGAACGGGGAGACCAGAAGTGGTACATGGCAATGGTGCGCATGCTCGACCAGCGCTTTATTCATTTTTACAGGACTTCCAGGACCACCGTCTCCAGCATCTCCATAGAAATGAATGGAGCGCTGTGATCACGGAGACAACTGCTACTGCGTCTAACTAGGCTGTTTTCCCCTTTAATTGGAGCTGTGCCAGTTACAGGGGAAATATGTAGTGTTTATTTTATATATATATATATATATATATATATATATATATATATATATATAACACTTTTTTTTTTTTTTTTTTTCTTCTTCTTTATGGAAAACCCCTAATTTCTCCCCAAAAAACTGTTTCTGAAGCCCTCGACTAGCCGTTATTCCCCTTATCTCGCCATGTTTATATGTTAAAATAAACTGTAGACTAAAGCAGACACGTGTGTATGTGTATGTGTATATATATATATATATATATATATAATATATATTTTAGGGTTTCTCGATGTAATAACAAAAAAAAAACTTTTTAAATTGAGAATTTATATTTTTACATTTTCTTAACAGCAAATACTATATGTGTGAAAATATTACATAATTTTTTTATACAAACTGTCACACAAAAAAAATCTTCCAATGGCATAAAAGAATAATTCTGACTGTTTAAAGAGACTCTGTCACCACATTATAAGTGGCCTATCTTGTACATAATGTGATTGGTGCTGTAATGTAGATTACAGCAGTGCTTTTTATTTAGAAAAACTATAATTTTTGACGGAGTTATGAGCTATATTAGCTTTATGCTAATGAGTCTCTTAACGAACAACTGGGCGGGTTTCACTATATGGCCAAGTGGGCGTTGTACAGAGGAGTGTATGACGCTGACCAATCAGCATCATACACTTCTCCCCATTCATTTACACAGCAGATAGCGATATAGCTATATCGCTATGTGCAGCCACATAAACACACTATAACGCTACTGCAGTGTCCTGACAGTGAATATACATTACCTCCAGCCAGGACGTGATGTGTATTCAGAATCCTGACACTTCTGTAGCGTCTGTGTGAGACTACAGCACAGCACACCGAGATCTCGCTGCAAATGAGTTTACAGCGTAATCTCACGAGACTGCGCCTGCTATGCTGTAAATCACAGAGGTGGTCAGGATTCTGAATACACATGACGTCCTGGCTGGAGGTAATGTATATTCACTGTCAGGACATTTGAGTAATGTTATAGTGTGTTTATGTGGCTGCACATAGTGATATAGCTATATCGCTATCTGCAGTGTAAATGAATGGGGAGAAGTGTATGATGCTGATTGGTCAACCCTCACTTGGTTGAAAAGTAAAACACGCCCAGTTGTCTATTAGGAAACTCATTAGCATAAAGCTAATATAGCTCATAACTCCTTCAAAAATTATCGTTTTTCTAAAAAAAAACACTTCTGTAATCTACATTACAGCGCCGATCACATTATGTAGGAGACAGGGCACTTATAATGTGGTGACAGAGCCTCTTTAACCAGCAAGAGTGGAAAATCGCTAAAGTGTCTTATTATGTTAAGTAGAAAAAAATGTGCAGTATTGATAGGGTTAATATTGCATACAGCTCACTTGTCCGCATTCCCAGCGTTCTGGTAGCCATGCCGGTCTGACTTTGATCTTGTTGCTCTGTTCACACACAGCAAGTTTGTGGTATTTGAGGTGCTACGAGAAGAAGAATTCTCCCCTCTGAAAAATGCAGACAGCCAAAATGGAAAGGACAATCCTAGTACTGCCCGCCATGCACTCATGTCTCTACATCACTGCTGGGTTCTCAATGCCGGAGGACAATTTGTGGATGAGAATGGCACCCGGATTCCCGCTATTCCCCTGTAAGTATTGGCTGAACCTGGATATTTCACAATAATGATGGAAAGTGAACGTCTGCTTAGTAGGTCGGATGTTTACTGTGTTGTCAAGGTCTTTTCTTAACCCCTTCGGGACAAAGCCATTTTTTGATTTTTAGTTTTTCACTCCCCGCATTCCAAGAGCCATAACTCCTTCTTTTTTTTTTTTTTTGTCAATAGAATGGTGTGAGTGCTTATTTTTTGCGGGAGGAGTTGTAGTTTCTTTTGGTACCATTTATAGTTCCATATAAAGTACTGGGAAACTGAAAATAAATACTTTGCGAGCTGAAGTTGGAAAAAACTGTGATTCCTCAATTGCTTTTTGGGTTTCGTTTTTATGGCTTTCACTATGCGGTAATAACGAGAACTTATCTTTATTCTGTGTCTCCATACGATTACGGTGATACCAAATTTTATATAGTTTTTTTTTTTTATATATATATTTTACTACTTTTATTGATAAACTTTTTGTTAAAGAGGCTCTGTCACCAGATTCTCAAATCCCTATCTCCTATTGCATGTGATCGGCGCTGCAATGTAGATAAGAGTAACGTTGTTTTTTTAAAAAAAAAACGTTCATTTTTGGCCAAGTTATGAGCTATTCTATATATATATATATATATATATATATATATATATGCAAATAAATATAAAATTGCTCATAACTTGGCCAAAAATTAACGTTTTTTTAAACAAAAACGTTACTGTTATCTACCTTGCAGCGCCGATCACATGCAATAGGAGATAGGGATTTGAGAATCTGGTGACAGAGCCTCGAAGTTTTTCGTCGTCATATTCTGAGAGCTATAACTTTTTTTTCTTATTTTTTCACCGATTTTAGCAGTATTATTATTCTTTGCGGGACTAGCTGTATTTTATTTTCGGTACAATTTTTTTATTTTTTTGGTCACTTTTTATTACATTTTTCTTGAGCGCTAATTTGGCGTTCACTGTGCGCGTTGAATACTGCTATATTGTTATAGTTGAGACTTTTACGGACGCAGCGATGCCAAATTTTGTTTGTTTTTATTTTTTACATTACTTTAGGGGGAAAATGGGAAAAGGTTTTTTTTTTGTTTTTTTTAAACTTTTTTTTAATATTAATTTTGAAAACATTTTTTACACACTGGTGCGTGAAGGGGTTTAACTGTCACTATCATTTTAAGAAACTTTGCATTAAATTTAATAGTGCAAGTGAATGTAAGAAACTTTGTAATATACCTTAATAGAGAAAATTGCTTCCTTTACTACTTTCGAGCCACTTCTTCCCCTGCACTGATCATTATCTCTCAATTCACTGCTAAAAAACAGTTTGAGAGCCGAGATGGATTATCAACTCAATGAGAGATCAGGTTACATCCTGCCCATAGAAGTCTAGAGGAAGACCGAGGCAGGGACACTGCTTCTAGTAGTGTACTATCTCATGCCAGTGCTGGATTCACAGCTACACTGCTCATTACTGCTGTGTAATCTCCTCCCTGCTACTAGTTCTTACTGTGTGCTACAGAGATGAGAAAGCAGGATCTCCTATTGTCTCTGTGTGCAGTGTATGGGAGACCTCATAGCAGCTCGTCTCTCAATTAGAGAGTGCATACAGAGGGGGAAAATGCAGGATACAAGTCATATAATGGTCAGGAATAGCGTAATTCCTCATGTACACAAGACCGCTTATTCTGAAAAGTCACCTGAAACGACGGGTACGCTTTAAGTGATAGCTCGCCGTGTTCAGAGACACAATGTCCATTCTGGTTCCAACACAAGGAAGATTGTTATTCAGGTTTTGTACCTCGTGATAAATATTCTTAAATGGCTCTTTTGGTTACGTTTCACTGTATCCAAAGGTGGCCCAAAAATCTTTTTGATTAACTTTTAATCCTTTAAATTCTATGTGGAACAGTTCTAGGTTGAATTATAACATATTACTAAATAAAGCTCTGCAATTTAAAGTGTGTGCTTTCTTCTAAGTGCCGGAATTGCTCAGAGCAATTATAAGACTAAAGACTGCTTCAAAGAGGTTGTCCAGTTTGGACTCCTACACTTGACTACAGTTAATGAGGAAAGCTGCGACACTTCATAGGAAATGAAAAAAGACCCTCCAGTGTTTTTTTGTTTTTTATATTATTATTATTGCAGGCCCCTGTTTGTAAAGTACACCTGGTAAAAGGTAGGGAAGATCATCCTCTTCCCAGGCACTTTGTTTGTTTCGCGATCTCACTGTGCCCGGCCAATTACTAGAGCGTCTGCTGTGTGGACCAGAAGTCCTTCACTATGCATTCCTTTAAACGCTCCGTGTGAGTCTCATAGGAATGCATAGTGAAAGAGTCTCCACAGCAGACTCTGTAGGATTTGGCCGGTCACGGGACATAATTGCGGCTGGGCTATTTAAGCAACAAAGCACCTGGCAAGAGGATGACCTGCCCTACCCTTTACCGGGTGTACTTTACAAAAATGGGGGCCGCAATAAAAAATAAATCACTGGAGTGTCTAGTGTGTTCTTTGGTGCCCATTGAAATAAATGGGCCATTCAGGTACTGCATTACCATGCTGGGCCTTCAAGAGGAAGGAAATCTTTGTAAGGCTATGTCCACACTATGTATTTGCAGGCAGAAAAGTGATAAATCACTTTATTTTTTTCTCGCGACGTGAAAAATTCCATGGCGTTTGAACGGCAGTGTCGATTTCCCATTGAGATCTATGGGGAGCATTTGTAAGTGGATACTGGTGCAAAATCCGCGTGGGAAAAAAACCTTTCTGAACACATCCTAACATCTTTCCACTCTAAATCCACAGAAAAGGGGCAGGCGCTGCTATACATATCAGTATAGTATAACTTTTTCACTTCCTGCAGGATTCTCTAGTGTTGTAAATTGCCAACAAGATTAATGAGTTATTACATTTATCTTTAAAACAGCCATTCCAAACCACAGAATGGAACCACGCGAGACCACACACAGAACAAGTAACTATGGTTGCATGGTGCAGGGTCTTCTACAAGGGCAACTAACACTGGCTTCTGTACATGGTGGAGGGTACAAATAGCAAAATCTAGAGCAATGTTCCCGAAATGAGTTGAGCACTTTAATTCCAATTCCAAGTTAAAAATCCGTGCGCTCAAATTTCTGCTCCCATTTGAGCCTTTTTAAGCTAGAAGGCTCACGTGGCAGCCAAATTGCTGGGCACTGATAGGTTGGATTAATACGTTTTTATTTTAATTTAGTTTCATGAACGTTTCTCTGGATTTGGATCAGTGAGACCTGGTCTGGGGAGCTGTATCTTCTTGTTTTGTGACTTTTTTTTTTTCACTATTTTAACAAGTTATTTGGGTTTTACTTGTAACGCTGCATGGTGCCATGTTTATGACTGCATCCTAATAGTTGATCACCCCCTTGTTGACTGACTGTTAATTTTTCAGTTCTCTCGAGCCAGGACGCCACCATCAGCAGACCAGTCTCCTATTCAGAATTACATGGACTATCTGGGAAACAGACAATCTATTATATTCTTTCCTTAAAGGCTATGTAAACCTTTTTAAAGTCGAATGTATTATTTTTTTTTTATTTTTTTTTATAAAACTGTATAATTTGATTGTGAACCACTTTTGAATAGGCTTTTATTAATAAAATTACTTTTTGAGATACAGCTTCTTGTTATCCTGTATACAAAGAAGCTGCATCGTTCTGTTAAAGCAGCGACCGTCAGTTCATCTATGTACTGATGAACTTGGATTAGATTGTTATTAGCTGGAACCGGTGTGTCCGATACATGCAGGACCAGCTATTAGCCGAGCCGCCAGACCAGCTATGTACTTAGATGTGTTCGCTCACGCAGGACCAGCACTCACCAAAGCAGTCAGTCCTGCAGACCTGACCGATTCGGCTTAGACTGCAAAATACAGCTCCTATGTATAAAGGATACATAGACCCTGTATCTCAAAAAGTAAACACATTTTTTAATAAAAACCTATTTAAAAGTTGTTCACAATCCGATTATACAGATAATTTTATTTTTTTTAAAAATTTGACTTCAAAAGTTCACATGGCCTTTTAAGTTGTTGAGGGGTTTGCCTACTACAGGCTACTTAATTCCTTAAAGGGGTATTGTACTCGTAAAATTTAAAACAAAAGACCGCAATAGTTCAATTGATTTCATATTGAAAGCAATGTCATTAATGGTGCTACCATGATGAACACCGAGCGGGCTAAACTATTCACAATACTGGAGCATTAGAGGAAACGTCATTATTTTCAATGTCAAATCTGGTACAATACACTTTAAAGGAGTTTAAAATGTACATCAAGAATACCTAAACTTTGTATAAGTTCTGCAATTTCTAAGATACTTCATGTTCCAATTCCTCTCCATGTTCAACATATCGGACTGCTGTCAGTGAATTGAACCACCCAGGACTAGATGCAAATCTCTCCTGTCCTGATGTACTTGATGTACCTCTCGGCAAAATTGATATGGTGTTAGGCCAGATCAGGGCTTCGTGGAACACCAGAGAGAATCCATGTGTCATGCATTGCCCCCTCAGGCCACGTTTTGCTCGCAGTGTTGGATTAGTTAGTGACGACCAATATGCCTTTTCAAGGCGGCCTAGTTTCCTGACATGTATTTATTTAATTTTTTTCTGGGTAAAATAAGTATTTACTCAAACCATGCCGGAGCATATTTTCTTAGAACTCTGCGTTGTGCCATTTCTGTATAAAATAAAATGTATAAGGTGACAACTGGGTGTCAGCATTCCACTTGTCAATAGGGGGTGCCCATACACACTCTGAGACTGTCCAATCCGTGCTGACCGTGTCAGAATATGTAGGCACACATCCTATTGACATTAGGAATGGTAACACAAATGTCATTAATTTCACGGAGGAATAACAGAGGAACAGCACAACGCAGAGTTATAAAGAAAAGATGCTCCAGAATTGGTTCATAGAGAGTGCAGGTATTCACTAAAACTGAGGGAGACAAGGGGACAGGTCCACCTTTAAGAGCTTTAGGACAGGTCTGCAACAGCTGTAAACATGGTTTTCCATTCACTGACCGCAAGAAAAGGATGTTGACAATTGCGTGGAATAGAAACACAAAGTATATTTGAGCATTTTAGAACTTTCTTTACATAAGCAGAAAATGCCAAAGTATAATGCACTGTTCTGGTTGCAGCTGGTAAATGGTGGTTGTGCCAAATGTAATAAAGGCTTGATGTAAAGTGTCAGATTAAGATTTCCAAACTTGTAAAGTGTCTACTAATCAATCAGTGCATGTTCTTTCTCTCACTCGCTGCTCCTTTTAGTTTTGATGGGTTGGCCCAGGAACCGATTCTGTCTCCACTACCTTTTCGGTTTCGTCAACCACTTTGTAACCAGGGTTGCCTTGCCAGCCGTGCTTGATGCGACTTATTATAATTTCAGTTTTTGAAAGTTTTTAAAAAAAAAATTGTTTCACTTTTATTTTTTTTGTTTAGCATGAAGGATGTAGGCGACCTGCCAATTCAGTGTGAAATATCTCCCCTTGTTTCCTACGCTGGAGAGGTAAGATCCTAGAACTCTACCGCCAAAATTTATTGTATGGCTCTGGAATTAAGCGACTACTCTCTATTGGAGGGGTTATATGTAAATCACTGGATTAAAGAAACATTCTACAACTTTCTAATATTCTTTAGTTTAAGTTTCACACCGTTTTCAAGATCTTAATATGCGGTCGGTGAAGTGGATAAAATCGTACCCAGTCTAGACCATCTCTGTGAGCTAAATAGGCTGGACTCCAGACTGATACATTGTAGCAAACTACCAGATATTTGTGCTGCTGAGGGTGTGTTCAAATCGGCGTTCGTTTCCGTCCGGTTAACCACTCAACGGGAAGTCAAACGGAAACTTCCGTTTCCCTCACCTTTTGAGCTCAATGGCGACGGAAACCTAGCTAATGGTTTCACTCGCCACAAAATAATATCTTGAAAATGATCAAGAGGAAGATGTCGAGTACTCCATTAGATGACTGAAACCACCATCTTTTATCCAGATTAAAATTCACAGTTCAAACTACATGTATAAACCCCTGTAGCCAGGTTCGGTGACTCACTTTGGGATACACTAGTTCCAAAATGAGTCGGCCCCTTTACACAGGCCAAAGATCGGAAAACAGGACAATGATCAACCAATGAACAAGCAGACGCTCGTTCATCGGCTATTATGCGGGCAAAAAAATAGTCGCTAGTCGGCAACACATTTTTCTTTTGTAAACCGTGAAGTTCTGGCGACAAGAATGTAAATGCAGGGGTACGACCGGTCTTCGTAACAAGCTATATTGTTGATCGGTGCTTGTTAAAGGTGATTAAACGTGGGCGATATCTGCCCGTGTAAACCACCTTTTTTATAGAGGTTGTTCCAAGATCAAATGATATCCCTAACCACAGGATCTGTGATAACATGCTGGTCGGTAGGGGTCTGACCACTTGGACCCCCACTGATCATTTATTCAGAGGAATGGGGCCCCCATTCTCATGGAGAGGCAGGTCAAGCATGGGCACTACTGCTCAATTCACTGTCTACGGGACTGCCGGAGATTGCTGCTCGATTCACTGCCGCTGTACTTGGCTGTGTGCAAGCTTGACCTTCTGCTCCATTCAAGGGAATAGGACCCTCGTTCTCGTGCATGTTATCACCTATCCTGTGGTTGGGGAGTACCATTTAATCTTGGGACAACCCCTTTAAGTCATAGCATGCTATGACCTAAACTCCTTTTGATTGTTGCGGAGCTTCCGCGTCTCCCAGCTGTCACCCGTGCACCATTCACCACACTTGGGTGAGCTGACTATTGCATACATTTTTTGAAAATGGTGAGGAATTGAAAAATATATATCAGAAAGTTGTGGAACTTTCCATGTTTTCAGCTATTTTTTTATTTTTTTTAAATGGGTCATCCCAAGATCAACATTTTATGGCCAATTCACAGGATCTGTGATATGTCTTATCGCTGTGGTCTCCACTCATCACCAGAATGTGGGTTCCAAGCCCCCCGTCCCTCCTCATTGCACGACCGCAGTGGGATTTTGAATGAAGCAGTGGTCGAGCATTTGTAGCGCTGCTTCATTCAATGTATATGGGACTGATAGAGCCGGTCGAGTACATCGCTTGACTGATGGAAACAAACCCATAGACATTGAGTAAAGTGGCAAGGCGCCTGCTCGACCACCACTCCCTTCACGCTCTTCCTCGCTGCGGGGTATGCAGTGAGGAGGGAAGGGGGCTCGGACCCCATTCAGCAACCATACATGTATTACCTATCCTGTAGGTAGGTTATAAATGTTGATCTTAAGATAAACCCTTCACGCTATATTGCTATATTCACCTAAAATGAAAAAAAAAACATTTTGTGTTCGACTTTTCAAACCAGCTCTGACATATGTTGTGGGCCCCACTTCTGTGCAGTCTTCAGTCATTGAATTCTGCTTGCTGGTCATCCTATGCTTTAACGCACCATGTGATGTATACGCCTGACTGCTACTTTGCACAGGGCTTTTCTTATTTTCATAGATTGTCGGTTGGGGATTAAATTTTTTTCAGTTCTATCCACATTCATTCAGCAGCTCCGCTTAAATTAATTGAGTTATTTGATCTACAAAAATCCATTGTAGTTGAGTATATTGGGGCACTCTGTGTATCCCAGTGTAATACTGAGCCGTTTACGTGCTCAGACGCCTTGACATTCTTAAAACTTCTTCATTTCAGGGGCTGGAACCGTATGTCAAAGACCAGGAGTTCCACGCTCCACTTGCAATCAAGGAGAATGGCGTTCATCAGCTGGTGAGGAATGGCATCTGCCACTAGGAGCTTCTGCCAGAGGTTCCAACCATTCCTGCATATTTAGTAACATTTATGGTGGGGAGGTACTTGAACATATGAATTACATGGGTCTTCATGGTCCGTCTCTGCCGATCCTGGACTTAAGACATTTTAGCCTAGATTTTAAAATGCCAAACATATGTAAAAAATGTTTTACATATTTATAGCCAACTCCATATGAAGGTAAATATTAACTATTTTTTTAAGAATTTGTACATAGTATCTATTGTACATTCAAAATTTATTTTAATGTGTTATATGATTTTACTGTTTTGTCTTATTTTGTGTATTTAATTTTTGATGGTTGAGGGTCATTTCTTTCAAATAAACTGCATCATCTATTTCAAACTCTGCTCAAGCGAATGTTCTTTATCAGAAAGAAGTTTCTTTGTGTTTTGGGGTTTTTTTTTTTTGGTTTTTTTTTTAACGTAAAAATGGCATAGCCTCTGTGCATATATCACTTACTACTATGCGTATTTGTGGAGGGAAACTTTAAAAAGGTTTTTCCATAATCCTTATCACCTATCCACAAGATACGTGATAAATATCTGATCGGTGGGGGTCGATCTTTGGCAGCTCCATAGAAATGAATGGAGCGGCGGCTGAGCATACGCGCTACCACTCCATTTCTATGGGGCTCCCAGGAACAACAAGGTAAGCCTGTCTCTCGTGATCAGTGGAGGGTCCCAGCGGTCAGACCTCAACAATTCAGATAATTAATCACCTATCCTGCAGATAGGTGATAAATAATAATTATGGGAAAAAGCCCTTTAACCTGTTAGTGACTGCCAATACGCCTTTTCACGGCGGCCACTAATGGGCTTTATTCTGATGCATACGCCTTTTCACGGCGCTGCATCAGAATAAATAAACAGCAGGGAGCCGTTAAATCTCCTTGCTCTGAGCTAGCAGAGCTACTGAGTGTCTGTGTCTTATATGGCAGCCGGGGGCCTAATAAAGGCCCCCAGGTCTGCCTGTAATGAATGCCTGCTAGGCTATGCCGGAGGCATGACCTAGCAGATCCCTGTCCGTTTTAAACAGACAGGCATAATACACTGCAATACAGAAGTATTGCAGTGTATTATAATAGCGATCGGAGAATTGCATAGTGAAGTCCCCTAGTGGAACTAGTAAAAAAGTAAAAAAAAGTTGAATAAAGTTTATAAAAAAAAATGTGAAAAAAAAAAATGAAAAACCCACTTTTTCCCCTTACAAAATTCTTTACTATTAAAAAAAAAACACAATAAAGCAAAAAAGTTACACATATTTGGTATCGCGGCGTCCGTAACGACCCCGACTATAAAGCTGTTACATTATTTAACCCGCACGATGAATGCCGTAAAAAATAAAATAAAAAACAATGGAAAAATTGCTGTTTTCTGTTAATCCTGACTTTAAAAAAAAAGTGATCAAAAAGTCGCATCTACTCCAAAATGGTTCCAATAAAAACTACAAGTCTTCCCGCAAAAAAAAGCCCTCATACAACTGCATCGGCGGAACAATAAAAAAGTTATGGCTCTTCAAATCTGGAGACGCAAGAACAAATAATTTTGAAAAAAAAGTGTTTACTGTGTAAGTAGTAAAACATACAAAATCTATACAAATTTGGTATCTTTGCAATCGTAACAACCCGTTGAATAAAGTTGTTGTGTTATTTATATTACATGGTAAACGGCGTAGATTTAGGGCTCAAAAAAATAGTGGTGAAATTTCAGGTTCTCTTTTATCCCCCCCCCCAAAAAAGTTAATAAAAGTTCATGAATAAATTATATGTACCCCAAAATGGTGCTATTAAAAAGTACAACTTGTCCCGCAAAAAACAGGACCTTATACAGCTACGTCGACGCAAAAATAAAAAAGTTATGGCCTAGCAGATGCCTGTCCGTTTTAAAAGGACAGGCAGTAATACACTGCAATACAAAAGCGATCGGATGATTGCATGTTAAAGTCCCCTAGTGGGACTAGTAAAAAAAAAAAAAAAAGTTTAATAAAGAAAAGTGGTGAACAAAAAAATGAAAAATGCTTTACTATTAAAAAAAATAAAGTAAAGTTAGACATATTTGGTATCGCCACGTCTGTAACGACCCCAACTATAAACTTATTACATCATTTAACCTGCACGGTGAACGCCGTAAAAAATCTAATTAAAAACAATGGAATAATTTAGTGTTTTCTGTGAATCCTGCCTTAAAAAAATGTGATAAAAAGTTGCATCTACTCCAAAATGGTACCGATTAAACTACAAGTCGTCCCGCAAAAAAAAAGCCCTTCTACAATTGCATCGGTGAAAAAAACAAACAGTTATGGCTCTTCAAACATGGAGACACGAAAACAAATCCTTTTGAAAAAAAACAAACGTTTTTACTGTGTAAAACATACAAAAACTATACAAATTTGGTATCGTTTCAATCTTAACAACCTGCTGAATAAAGTTGTGTTATTTATACCACACGGTAAACGGCGTAGATTTAGGACGCAAAAAAAGAGTGGCAAAATTTCTGGGTTTTTTCCTATTTCACCCCCCCCCCCAAAAAAAACCCAAAAAGTTTATAAAAGCTAATCAATAAATTCTATGCACCCCAAAATGGTGCTAATAAAAAAAAAATACAACTTGTCCCGCATAAAACAAGACCTTGTATAGCTATGTCGACGCAAAAATAAAGTTATAGCTCTTGGAATATGACAATGGAAAAACTTAAAAAATTGCTTGGTCATTAAGGTTTAAAATGTGCTTAACCCTTCGTTGACCAGCCTATCTCAGATTTGGGAAATCTGACTTCAGTCTGAGTAAAATCCAATGAGTTTAAGGTAACCCGCTTTGCATTTTCTGAAGTATTCCAGTAAATCCTGATGCACGTGGGAGTCCATGGGCCCATCCTATACGGTACCTCTGTATGACTCTGATTTCATACAAATAATTCCTTCATAATATGGTGCTGTATGGAGACACTATACGACAGTACAGGGTGCCTACAGAGCTGGAAGGACTCTGCATTATATGTATGTACCTATATGTTCCCCCAGTCCCTGCCTCTGTAGCTTCAGAACAGTCTGTTGTGTGGTACAGTATCAAATGCTTCTGCAAAACTTCGATTTTATCATCCACATGACCAAAATCCTGATTTGCACTTCTTTACTCATAGAAATAGAGTGTGATGGTTAGGCTGGATTCACACGAGCATGTTCGGTCCGTAAAGGACGGACGTATTTCGGCCGCAAGTCCCGGACTGAACACACCGCAGGGAGCTGGGCTCCTAGCATCATAGTTCTGTACGACGCTAGGAGTCCCTGCCTCGCTGCCGGACAACTGTCCCGTACTGTAATCATGTTTTCAGTACGGGACAGTAGTTCCACGGAGAGGCAGGGACTCCTAGCATCGTACATTACTATGATGCTAGGAGCCCGGCTCCCTGCACTGTGTTCGGTCCGGGACTTGCGGCCGAAATACGTTCCGTCCTTTACGGACCGAACATGCTTGTGTGAACCCAGCCTAAGATGCAACCTGCTTTTCATAAATCCATGCTGGTTATTAGATTTACTGCTATGTCATTTTTGAAGTTTATCCCTTAGAAAACCTTCAAATATTCTACATACCACAGATGTCAGACTTACCAGACACTTGTCCATATTCATGAAGAAGTTGTGTTTTTATACATGGCATGCTGTGTGCTTTCTCCACAAATAATGATTTGGATAGCACAGTGGCTGTTTGGGGTAAGCACTATGTATGATAGAACATATTGTATATAATAAAATGAAGAATCAATGGTGTAGCCATGGGTCTGTATAGGGTTTCTATAATCCATATGTCTGGGGGTCAATTGCTGAAAGCCTCCGACAAGAACAGAGTTAATCAGGATATGCAGATGTAATTGAGAGAATAGGTCTTCAGCATTGGGAATCAGTACACAGATCTAGTGTTTACATAAGGGTTGTTCCTATTCAAGTGCGAGATATAGGTGGTCATTATGTCTCCAATCTGTGTGGTTTGACTGCAATATGCAAACGTGGGAAGATTGGATTGTCCTAGAGCATGCGAACTACGTAAAGATATAACCGCCTGATTCTTCTTGTGCATATTGAAGTGGAAGAACGCAGATTGATCAAAACCGTTCTTTAATCCTAAAGGGGAGACGCAGTCTCTCCAGGCTGGAGGGGGGAATCGCACACCACTGGAAACCCAAAATGTTTTTTTTTTTGTTCTATTCACTTCTGCTAATTGTGTAGATATTTTCATATGGACATCAGTGACCTGTATGAACCCTGCACATCTTGAAATGTTGTTCTTATCCGTGTGTAGAATTTTTTTTCTTCTTGGGTCAGATTTTTAGCCACACACATGCATTTTTAACGAAAAACTTCTTGGGCGCCTTCAATTTTGCATCAAAGTGCTGTGTGGCATTTTGACAATGCGCCAAGTGTTTTATTTCAGGAAATATATGGGTATGCGGGTTCAGTATAATTTTTTTTTTTTATTCTACAATTTTGTTTTTACTTCTAAAAGCAAGAAGTCCATAAACCTCCAGCCGTGACCGGTTTAAACACAGCAGCAGCCAATCCCTGGACACAAAGTTGAAGTGTAAAACATAAGGGAAGGCCTGGGCAGTATCCTGAGCATTGAATGTCCCAAAGGTAGCTTTAGGCATACCTTGCTGTAGACCTAAGCCGCAGTTACTAAAAGATCCTCCCAAAAAGGAAGCCAAGACACTAGACCAAATGAATGCCACAACTGCACCCCTACTATGGTGTTTGTGTATTAAGCTTGTGTTCTCTAGGGTGCCTGTACATCTAGTGGTAGATTGCCAGATGGTTTTACAGCGTCGGGCTACGTAAACTATGAAGCCAAAAACTGCATTTGAAAACCAACAATTCACAGTAAAGCCAAGTGCGGCTTTGCAGGACCATTTTGGGCCGTGTGACCCACTACCATTAGGCATACAGGCACCGTACTGGACTTACTGACAATTTGGACTGTTGTGTCTGACTTTTTTTTTTTTTTTGATAAATCTCCTGTTTCCTATATATTTTTTTCCCCTCTTCCTCCATTCTTTGCAGAGCAGATGTCAGGGCATGGGGTGAGAATATTGCTTCCTGAATCTGAACAGCCTGTCAAGTCCGAGCTAGCCGAACAATGAGCGGCTGTTAAAACAAGCAGACCAATACTTTGTATGCGGACATATTTCTATTGGGTTCAGTATAAAGTTCTGTTCTTGTAGTCTCACAAGTTCTAGAAAATAAGGTTTATAGATCCGTAATGGTCTAAACTGTTGACAAGTCCAATCACTTGTAAAAGTTTTACTGTACATCGGTGGATCAGAAGCCACACGTGTTTCTTTGTGTCACATCCTACTAAAACGTGGTCACAAGCTAAGAATTAAACATACTAACTACAGTGATCTAATACCAATGAAGCCTGCCCTTTTCCCATTGAAAATGTCCTTCTTGGTTATTCATTTGGTCTTTATTAGCAATTGGTC
The DNA here is from genome assembly GCF_050947455.1 of Rhinoderma darwinii. Classification (NCBI taxonomy): domain Eukaryota; kingdom Metazoa; phylum Chordata; class Amphibia; order Anura; family Rhinodermatidae; genus Rhinoderma; species Rhinoderma darwinii. Next base: position 46,436,865 of record NC_134693.1, read on the forward strand.
GTAAATGCAGTTTTGGTTATTTCAGTAACTTGTATAAAATCTGTGTGGTATTTGGTGTGTTAAAGTGACATTTAATTTAATGAGGAATTTATAATGCCTGTTGAGTAAAACCGTGCAATGTTCCGTATTGAACAAATCTTAAAGAGGCTCTGTCACCAGATTTTGCAACCCCTATCTGCTATTGCAGCAGATCGGCGCTGCAATGTAGATTACAGTAACGTTTTTATTTTTAAAAAACGAGCATTTTTGGCCAAGTTATGACCATTTTTGTATTTATGCAAATGAGGCTTGCAAAAGTCCAAGTGGGCGTGTTTACAGTAAAAGTACAACTGGGCGTGTATTATGTGCGTACATCGGGGCGTTTTTACTTCTTTTACTAGCTGGGCGTTCTGACGAGAAGTATCATCCACTTCTCTTCAGAACGCCCAGCTTCTGGCAGTGCAGACACAGCGTGTTCTCGAGAGATCACGCTGTGACGTCACTCACTTCCTGCCCCAGGACCTGCATCGTGTCGGCCACATCGGCACCAGAGGCTACAGTTGATTCTGCAGCAGCATCAGCGTTTGCAGGTAAGTAGCTACATCGACTTACCTGCACACGCCGATGCTGCTGCAGAATCAATTGTAGCCTCTGGTGCCGATGTGTCCTCGCTCGTCCGACACGATGCAGGAAGTGAGTGACGACACAGCGTGATCTCTCGAGAACACGCTGTGTGTCTGCACGGCCAGAAGCTAGGCGTTCTGAAGAGACGTGGATGATACTTCTCATCAGAACGCCCAGCTAGTAAAAGTAGTAAACACGCCCCGATGTACGCACATAATACACGCCCACTTGGACTTTTACTTTAAACACGCCCACTTGGACTTTTGCAAGCCTCATTTCCATAAATACAAAAATGGTCATAACTTGGCCAAAAATGCTCGTTTTTTTAAAAATAAAAACGTTACTGTAATCTACATTGCAGCGCCTATCTGCTGCAATAGCAGATAGGGGCTGCAAAATCTGGTGACAGAGCCTCTTTAAGTATTAATAATTGCATTTTAAAAAAAAATTCTACTTTAAAGTCATATGCTAAAAAAACGCTACCTCTCCCTACAAAGTCTGATCATATCCCATAGCACTAGGCTTGTGGGTATATGACGTGCAATTGCATAGTTAGATGATATGATGTGGAGCAGTATGAAAAATATGTCCGGATACGATACAGAAGACGCGCAGCATACAGATACGCACTGCAACACATCTAGACGGTGCGTTTCACTGGTAACCAGTTCTTGAGGTTTGGTTAAAGCTTCAAAAACATTCACCCTCTTCCTATGATCCAGCACAGGACTTTACTTGTATAACCAACTGCAAAGTAGGGTAAAGGTTGTTACGGGTGGGGCTAAGAGAAGAGGATACTAATTGTTAGCAGGTTTCCTTTAAACATGAGGTAATTCAACATCTTCCTTGAAAATAAAAGGCAGCAATTTGCAGTAAAGTTTGTTTGAGGCCCCTTTACCCATAAGGGATTGTTTACATGAATCAGACGTTACCTGGTTTTAGTGATTACCAGAAGTAGCGGCCAGATGTTACAATGTAATGAACAGTGTCAAAATACTGGATGAATGCATTTTTTTTCTATTATATATATATATGTAAAAAAATAATTGTGCATGTGGTACATTAAAAAAACAACCCTATAGAGCAAGACACCACAACCAGAGCTTTTTTTTTTTTTTCCATCTTCCCCTTCGGGAGACTACAAAAAAAAAAAGCAAATGCTAAGTGTGTATTCATGGTTTTACAGATGAACAGCAAGAAAAAAAACAAAAACAAACGCAGTGGATGAATCCAGCCTAACATTGTCTGAGCATCATTTAAGTGCCATACCCAAGTATTGGGACTACTTGAATCATTGTCTTTTTGTACATCATGCCACAACTAATACACCCTGTTCTGAGGGCAAAGGGGGGGGTCCTACACAGCATCGGGAAGGTGTAATTAATAAAGTGGCCACTAAGTATACAAGTCCCTGATCTTTTCCACCAAATTTTCACTAGTTTTGAAAAGCAAATTTGCCTCATTCTGTAGCTGAAATGGCAGGTGGGATAAATATGTCTCCACCTCTCGCTGTATATCTGAATTTCCTAATACATGTCCCTAGATGACTATCTTCCTGTATAAACTTATTTTTGTGCACAAGAACATCATGGTGGAAGGGTGTTGACAGCACAAAGAAGCTTTGTATGGAACTTCCTCAGGAGTGGTAGTTCATTTTTTACATTTGACAACTACCGAAAATTACATTTTCTGGCCTTGGGCCTGGTGGTTGCTTACTCTGGAGGAATCTTACACACACAATATCTGGAACATTCAAAAGACTCACAACAGGAAGGTGGAACAGGTACGGGTCTATTGCGGACCAGACGGGAACGTTACATAACGCGGGGAGCGTTTTTGACAATTGTGTTTTCGGTATGGTCATTTCTGCAAATGTCAATCTAGGATTTTGTCCCATTCCTTTTTTTTCTCAAATATTAAATAGTGAAACTAATGCAGTTTTCGCCATCATTTTTCTTCTTCTCCTTCAACAAATAGTTACAACAAAGGCCAACAGCCTGTATTTATATTTATTGAGCGGTTCATATATGAAAGATTATAAAGAACTTCCTTCTATAAAAGCATAAATACACCATATACTGTCAATCAGTAGATAAATGTTATAACTCTCATAAGGACAAACAAGCATTATAGTTTTATTTACCCTTCTATATCATATTGAAAAAGTTTTACATAAAAATATTTTTCCCACATGGTCCTGCCAATGTGCCGTGTACAGTGCCAGCTTCTATGCTGCTGATATGATGGGTACAATACAGAAACAGTGCATACATAAATGGTGTCATATCGGAATTAGACCGGACTTTAGTGTAGTTATTAGCAGAGTAAGCTATGAACATTTAGATCAGTGCCTTGTTCGGGCTACAAAATGTGGTGCTGTTTAGAAGGGAAGGGAGGGGGACCCTGTCCATATTAGAGATGTAACACCGGGACCCCTGTAGTTCTGAACCGAACTTACAGTAGCCTAGATCTCTATGGTGGTGTAACTTAGGTCCAGTAGAAATGAGGGAGGTTAGGATGTTACATCCGGAATAAACACAGGTACAATACACCCCTCTGAATGAGGCTAAACTCTTGTAAAAGTCTGGGTAAACTGCAGGGACAACTGAATTTTCAGAGAGTCGGCTCTCACTTCACATGTTAGACCTTATTCACATCTGCTTTGGCGGCTCCACTAGGGGACTCCGTCGCAGATCCGGCCGAGAATACCGGAACAAATTGCAAAAACACACTTGACTATTGTTTCCGGTAAAACCACAGACACCCCGAAGGAACCGATTAAAGTCAATGGGTTCCGTCGGCCGCCGATGGTGTCCGAGATGCAACAGAACCCGCGCATTTGGTTTTTCCCTTGCTCTGCTCTGACGGAGTGGAACAACAGAATTCCAAGCGCTGGTGTGAACCCAGCCTTCTACTCAAGAGTCTACAACACTAAAATATGGGTAATTGTTCTGTAATGTTTTCACACTAGAGCAGAAGGCCCAATGTGTATCTTTCTTGGACAATTGTAAAGGTGATTTTTTTCCAATTATATGAACGATCTTTCATAACTGTTCATATTCTGGAAATTATTACTTGGTCTTTTCCTCTTTCCCAAAGTGTCCCAATTGCAAAAAAAAATAAATTATAGAATGCTGGATCGGGGCAAGAATCTGTATCTATCACCAGCTTATCATTGGAGTGTTACAGAGCAGTAATAGGGCTGCCATAGAGGCCTTTACTGTAGCTCTGTAGACCGCAGATTTAATACGGATTCTGTCCAAAGTTGACTAAAAAACAAAAACGCTCTATTGGATGCTGTATTGACGGAGACATTCTCCCATCGAAGCATTGCTTCCCTAGGAAGTCGTACAGACTCGTGCAAAAGCCCTTTAGAATGTACTCCGCAGCGCCATTATTTTGTCAGGTATAAAAAAATTTTTTTACAAGTGACTGGAGTTACCTGAATGTAACAGGCAGGTGAAGGGAAAGCTGCTGTGGTGTGAGGACCTCATCAAACAACTTTTGGTATCGCAGCTTCCTAGCGCTCGAGTTTTTGCGAGGCCGTGGGATATTGCAGTTAACTACAGGAGTTTAAAAAGGCTTCAAACATTTGGTAATCCACTACCAAATAAAATACAAAATCTGATATGACTACTCTAAATATCAAATATTTCTGACTTAATGTCTGAAAGGAGTCATCGATGAATCACCATGGGAAGGGATAAGCAACCTTTAGACAGGACCTCTCCCAAAATGAATAACCAGACTCATCGCCACAAAGCATCATGGGAGTTTCACGATAACGTCAGTGAGCAGAATTGCCCATCCCTGCACTTTACTACAATAGCTGCTCTTGGCATGAAATGGAAAATAGGACCAAAATAACAGATTATTCTACATTACCGTTCATGCTCAGTTCTAGAACGCATCTCGGATACGTACCGTACGAGACGGTTTACTTTAAGACTCACTAAAAAAAAAAAAAAAAATGGAGTTTGTGTAAATGACTTGAATATCTCACTTCACTCGCTGTGTCTGAATCTCCGATATTACATGGCATGTTAAATTACTAAAGACAACATTGACATAATTTCCTCTCGCCTAGAATACTGAATAATAATAAAAAACAAAAACCTCAAATGTTCCACTAAGTCCAGATTTGTTTTTCAGAAGCAAATTACTGGTAATGTTTAATAATGTATTCTTTGTATATTTGCCATCAGAACGTCAATGATATCGTGAGTAAAGAATCAGTGAGGGGGACTATTCTAAATTAAATAGCAATGAAATTAAATGCTTAATACCCAACTCCACCCCCAAATTAACATAGTAGTAAATTAAATAATAATAATTCCATTCAGCTGTTTATTAGTTACATCTGTTTCTGGTAGAGCTTTGTGACAACCAATAAAGCTGCCCAAAAGCTCCTATAGGAAATGTCACTCCGCTTTTACAGATTGCTGGACAGCAAATCTGCCTGACTAAGGCTGGGTTCCCCTCGACCTATTTTCAGGCGTAAATGAGGCGTATTATGCCTCGTTTTACGCCTGAAAATAGGGCTACAATACGTCGGCAAACATCTGCCCATTCATTTGAATGGGTTTGCCGACGTACTGTGCAGACGACCTGTCATTTACGCGTCGTCGTTTGACAGCTGTCAAACGACGACGCGTAAATTGACTGCCTCGGCAAAGAAGTGCAGGGCACTTCTTTGCAACGTAATTTGAGCCGTTCTTCATTGAACTCAATGAAGAGCAGCTCAAGAATTACAAGCGTCTCAGACGCCTCGCATAATACGAGGAGGAGCTTTTACGGCTGAAACGAGGCAGCTGTTTTCTCCTGAAAACAGTCTGTCATTTCAGCCGTAAAAGCCTCTCACCGTGTGCACATACCCTAATGGAAAGCTGGGTGACAGCCATACTTTGTATCGGTTTCTGAAAGCCAGGTGACCCAACCAACAAGTGGCTGGATAGTTAACAAGTTGACAAGTACAGCTCAAAGGAGCTTCATTTAAAGGTGCGTGAAAATACCACTCTGGGGGTGAAACTGGCATGGAAAAGTTACAAAAAGGGCCAAAAGTTGCAATTTGCATTAAAAAACGTAGGGTCTTTGACACTGCCCATGCCATGGTTGGGGAAGAGGAGGCGTAGCTTACAAAAAGGGGCAGATCAACAAATTATTTTAGAAATTAAGTGAATCAAGTGAATAGGATCAGAGTTGCAGTACTGCAGCTCGGCCACTATACTTTGACTGGAGCCTTCTGCTGTACATAAACACATTGAAAAATATGGTACTTGGTCTAATTACCATATAAGATAGATGGCTACATAGACAGAAAAAGTTGCTCCAGGGCTCGTTCTAACATGTGCAACATTTTTAAATAGTGTTAGAATGAGTGGTCGGAGCTTCACAGTTAATCTCCATGCAACAGATTTACCAGGTTTTACCTCTACTCTTCATTAAAAAAAAGTGCCCGAAAACAATGCCAGATGTAGCATATGCCATACTTCTCTAAATGTAGGAGACAAGTTGAGGAACATAAACATGCTGCACCACAGGCCAGTCTTAATAGATGTCCCTTCCCCCATAGTTTACACCAGGCATGCACAGCATTGCAAAGATCCAGCTACAGAAGTGTCCACACTTACCTTTGATTGAATTTAATTAAGGACTCCAATTTCTTATGAAACAAATTCCATACAATATTATGACATTCTAGCAAAACCCTTGACAGACACAACCACTGAGTGGCCACACACAGACCTGTCGTGACAGAGTATCACAAAATAATTTTTTTGTCCCCAAAGCTGGTCATCTCACGCCACACATCTCAGGATATATTGAGATATGAGGAAAGGTAAGTAAGGATAAATCTGTAAGTGGTTAACGATGGTTTTACAATGCTGACAGATTCTAGTGGCAACCAGTAGAATTCAGAATGCAGCTCTTGCCTATAATACAGCATATAACTTCTGATCAGTACAAGAGGAGTAAAAACAATGTATTTATTTGCATCAAGGTGTAAATTGTATATATGTATAACTGTTCTTAATTCATTAACCGTTATTCAGTTCGAGAGATTATCACACAAAATCTAAGGCAATGCAGTATAAAAGGCACATTGGTATATACAGGCACGTAAACTTAATGTAGGGTTTATACTACAAAATTATTTTTGGGCATGGGTTTCCATGGCTGAGCACCTGCATGCCAGCCTTACATCACCAAGCACAATGCCAAGCGCCAGTTGGAGTGGTATAGAGCACGCCGCCAGCAGTGGAAACATGTTCTTTGGAGTGACGAATCACGCTACTCTATTTGGCAATCTGATGGACAAATCTGGGTTTGGTAAATGCTAGGAGAACTTTACCTGCCTGAATGCATTTTGCCAGCTGTAAAGTTTGGTGGAGGGATAATAATGGGGTTGTTTTTCAGGGGTTGGCCTAGGCCCCTCAGCTTCAGTGGAGGGAAATCTTAATGCTTCAGCATACCAAGACATATTGGACAATTGTATGCTTCCAACTTCGTGGGAACGGTTTTGGGCAGGCCCTTTTCTGTTCCAGCATAACTGTGCCACAGTGCACAAAGCAAGATCCATAAATACATGGTCGTGCGAGTTTGGTGTAGAATAACTTAAAAGGTCCGCACAGAGCTCTGACCTCAACCCCATCGAACACCTTTGAGATGAACTAGAACAGAGACTGCAAGCCAGGCCCTCTTGTCCAACATCAGTGTCTGACCTCACAAATGATCTTCTAGATGAATAGTAAAAAATTACCACAGACACATTCCAAGTCTTGTAGAAAGTCATCCCAGGCTAGTGGAAGAGGCTTTACCTGCAATGGGGGAGGGGAAGGGGGGCAACTCCATTTTAATGCTTATGGATTCAGAATGGAAAGGTGTGCGTGCGTGCTAACATTAAAACCACTGACGGAAGTGAATAACATTCATTATTTTGTTACAACGTCGCCTGCCAAAGGGCCAGATATATTAGGCAGCAAGTGAACAGCCAGTTCTTCAAGTTGAGGTATCAGGAAGCAGGAAAAACAGCCAAGTGTAAGGACCTGAGCAACTTTGACAAGAGTCAGATTCTAACGACTGGGTCATTGATGCGCATAGGGAACAAAGGCTAGCCCGTCTGGTCTGATCCCACAGAAGCGCTACTGTAACACAAATTGCTGAAAAAGTTACCGATGTCCATGATAGAAAGGTGTCAGAACAGACACGGTGTCTCTGCTTACTGCGTATGGGGTTGCGTAGTTACAGACCCGCCAGATTGCCCATGCTGACCCCTATCTGCAAGTGTCTACTATGGGCATGTGAGCCTCAGTACTGGACTATGGAGCAATGGGAGAAGGTGGCCTGGTTTGATAAATCACGTTTTTCTTTTACATCATGTGGATGGCCAGGGGTGTGCATGTCGTTTATCTACAGAAGAAGAGACAGCGCAGGAAGTGTGATACTCGGAGCAATATTCTGGAGGGAAACCTTGAGTCCTGCCATTCATGTGGATGTTACCTTGACATGTACCACCTACCTAAACATTGTTTCAGACAAAGTACACCCCTTCTTTACAATGGTATTCCCTAATGGCAGTGGCCTCTTTCAGCAGGATTGTGTGCCCTGATGAACAGTTTTTGCAGTGTAGGAATGGATTGAAGTACATGACGAAGGTGTGGACATCTTCCGATGTCTTGTGGAGTCCTTGCCTCAACTGGTTTGACTGGTTTTGGTAACACCTACAAAATATTAGGCAGGTGGTTTTAAAGTTATGGCTGATTCACTAGTTGAATGCGTGATGCTTTTCTGCTTATCTAGATCATGAAAATCAGCAGGAACCCATGACTAACCCAGTGTGAAGCCATCACTTCAGATACACACCTGACAGTAATATACATTCCTCTGTGGCAGGCACGAAGGTCAAGTCTACTTGTTTTCTGGATGCCGCTTTAGGTTAGAGAATTGTAATTTTTTTTTTTTATGTTTTCATACGATCATCAGTTTTTAGAAGAATAATGTGATGTCAAAAGTTCTCCCAAACACCCTCTGCAAGTCTTGTAAAAGACAATGGGGGATATGACAACTACTGCAAAGAAAAAGCAACCAATTAGGATCACAGGCTATGTAAACCTTTGAAGTAATTTTTTCTTCATTTTCATAAAACTGTATTGACACGCAGGATCCACCTGTTATCAACCACATCTAACCCCATGAACTTAGAGGTGATCGATAACAGGTGGATCCTGCATGCCAGACCAGCGTTCACTGAAGCTGGCAGTCCTGCTGACATGAAAGATAGACGGCAAGATACAGCTTCTACGTATTCAGGATACATAGAAGCTGTAGCTCCAAAAATAAAAACTCATTTTAATTTAAAAAAAAAATAAATTTAAAAGTGGTTTACAATCAAATAATACATTCTTGTAAAAACAAACAAATAACACTCCAAAAGGTTTACATTGCCTTTAAGCTTTCATTCTCTAAAAGGGCCTCTTAAGAAAAATAAAGCTGAAATCTGATTGGTTGATATGGGCAACTGCTCTACTTTTAATAAATCTTCCCCATTACGTGGCTTCTACTATATAGTCCAAATGTGAGGCAAATCTAATGGTGCAAAGAACTAAAAGTTATAAAAAAAAAAAAACCACTACAGAAGATAGGCTAGGCTGGTTTAAGAACATGAAATGTTTGACAACTTGCACACAGACTGACCCTCAGAGGTGAACCTACCCTATTCTATTATATACAATAAATCATGAACTCATCATGGAAACTCAGTGTGAACAAAGGCATACATGGAATTAATCCCCCCCCCCCATTGGTTTAGCACATTGACGTGTAATAATATAACAGTCATTGGACAGCCTAAATACTAGTAATGTGCAGAAATTGCATCTCACTGTCGTTTTGTAGCAAAATCACAGTATATTTGATCATATGAAAATATTACCTATGCACCGCTATGGGCAGGGCCGAGTAAATCCCACATACAAGCGGTTTCCAGTGATGAGACTATTAAAAAAAAAGTTTTACAATAAAAATATTCTACTCAAAGGACAGTAAGTCTGGATGAGGACCCTCATTATCTAAAGTTGATTTTCTTGGCCAAGGACTCCATTCAGAATGATGGTCTTGGCCTTCTATAAGGTCTTCCTGACTGATGCAGGTTGTGACAGAGTTGTGAGAGGATTCCCGGAGATTTGTGTCAGAAGACTCCTTGTGAATAATGTCAGGGACAGACAGTGCTATTTCAGGAAAGACTTCATTTTGCTTCTCTGTAGGATCCGAAATATCACCCTCAGCTTTTCCATTGGACAATGTATCTGGCAGGCATTTGGGTGTTTGAGAATCAAGGATTTCAGTGACATTTTCAGAAGTTATATCAATTGCCAAATCCAAGCTAACTGCAGGAGAAATAGCTCGCTTTTCTGGACTGCTCAATATAGGGTTGGAAGAGATCATCATGTCTTGAGTGGTCTTCAAAGCTCGGGAAACTCTCTTTTTTATTACTGGTGGAGGAGGTTCAAGTCGGGGGAAATTCTCAATAAACTTGGATCTATGAAAGTGAACAGAATACCATTCATTACAGAATCTCAGCAAAAGACATAAAAGGGAATGAAAATAAATCTGCTGCTAAAACACGCCCATAACAAATTACAATGTGTATACAACAATTACCGTTCAACGTGAAATAGCTTCCAGGCATATGTGTGAGGAACTGCTTTGTAAGAATGGAGAATAGTTTTAATCTATTTTTATCTGGTCTTGTTCTATATTTCAAACCTCATGCACATAAGTGTATTCAGGATCCATGTTACATGGATTCTCTATACCTGATCCCCCTTCCTTCCAGCCTCAGTCTCCCACACTGTGTGAAGCAGCTTCATGCTGATAGGACAGTGTCAGAGGCTGTGAGGAAGCTCCACCTCAGGGGAATCGCGAGTGTGGACACCCACTTGTCTAGTATAGCCTCATTTGCATATTTAGAAAAAAAAAGCTCATAACTTTTAAAATAAAAAACTTTTTGGCACACAATTTCCACCAGTATTATCAGTGTGACAGCGCCTATTAGATTAGCTCGGAGATAGGGCATTACTAACCTAGTGACAGATCCTCTTTAACATTCTGGCTACCTGTATCCACCACTAGGGGGAGCTTGCTGCATATTCTTGATTAATTGAACTCAATAATAAAACAGTATGCAGAAAGCGCCCTCTAGTGGCAAATGAATGCAGATAAAAAGAAACAATACAATTCTATGTCTATGAAGTAGGTTCCGAACTCTGTATCAGAAAAATAGAGCCCAGATTACTATAAAGATATATTAAAAAAAAAAAAACGAACCAGCAAAGAGTTTGAATTTAAAAGTGATATGGTGTCAAAAGGTGGACACTCACGTTAAAGTCTAAATCAGGACTTGATCTTTAAAATTAGGACGGATTGGAGTGGAGTTTAATTTTAATTATATCTATACAATCAATGCAATAAAGGACTAGGACTCACATTTCTTCATCCCCAAGACTGAGCGTCCGCTCTTTATTGGCCAGTACAGAGGCTACGTTCTTGTTGACTTCTGTGATACCAATATCCCCTCGGTCAGTTTCTTTTCTTCGTAGCAAATCATTCACTTTGGCTCCGACTGCCTTTCCCAGGTTCTTTAAGTGCTGGGTACTGCCTGCCAAAATGCCAATCCCTGGCAGATCCGAGTTAACTTGAGTGGGTTTTGCCAACTGACTTAGTGAAGAGCTTGGCTGTAGGTTTGGCATGTGTGTTGCATTTGAGTTCTGAAACATGCTTTGGTCAACTGTGAAATAAACAGAATGTTAATGGCTACTACATAGAAGTGAACAGAAAAGCGAATACTTTAGCATCTCATGGTCTGATGGTAAATGTCTTCTGCTGTGTACAAAGTGACATTAGATACTAGCACAAGGTGCATACAGTCCTACATATCTAACCTTTCTAAAATCGGCAGGTTCACCTGACATCAATCTAACGTGTACGGCACTTTAACAAGACACAATCGGTTCCGTAGCAAAACATAGAATGGGGCCCCACTCCACCATGCACACCTTCAGCAGAAAGCGAGTTCAGATCAGAAAAGCTTATGCCTATTATGTTCTCCACTCTGCTCCATGTGTCTTTTCCCCCCCTTTCCCCCTTTCCTTGATCGCTCAGTAGTTTGAATTACATTTTCCATATTGCTCTTCATCATCCATAGTCCTCACTAAAGGCCCTTTTACACTGGCCGATAAGCGGGCGGGGCAGCGAGCGCCAATCAACGAGACATCGTTGATCGGCGCTCATTTGCTCCGGTCACACAAAGCTGTGGATTGGGACGAGCGGTCGATGCTCCAATCGCATACATTATCGCGTCGGCAGCACGCCTCCCTGTTTACCCTGATGCCCCTAACCCAATGTGGATAGAGCCTTGACTCCTATGGAGGAGGTAGGAAAATAAATCAGCCAAACACATCTAGAGCCATTTCTCTCCTGGCGACTCCTCCAGTGGTCAAACGACCAAGGGGTTTGGAAGTCCCCATACAGGGACAACGAGCAGCTTAAAACAACCACATGACAGCAAGGCCACAGCACACCTACAGTCAATCACAACAGCAATACTACAAAAAGAAGTGTATGGACATCTGAATAGATGAATGACAAGAAAATCACAGAAAGCACGTGCTCTCCGAGTTACAGAGGGGGTTAGCCTTTCAGCTTTCTCAAACACATATTTTCACAACTGACCACCAAAGGGCAACATGAAAGTCTTACCTTACTCAGAATACTCGGAGAGCAAATTAGGAGGAAATACAAAAACATTTGAAACCAAAAATATATTTAGAAAGTGATGTTTACAGAGGTAGTGCACACGCAGCGGGTTTATTACTATAGAACTGGGCAGATTTGTCATTTAGAAGTATGGGAAAGCTGGTCAGCAACTCTTGCGGGAGCTTAAGAGACAGTTTTTCGGCACAATATAACTAAGAAATGGGTGAACAGAAGGACAACTCAAGGACCTCGTGCATTTACTGGTCAATTATGTATTTTTATCATAGAGGAAAATGTTCTGTAAGTTTAAAGGTCATTAGAAAAGCGCACCATTTTATAGGACAGTCAAAGTAAAAGAAAAAGTAAGAAATACACTCCCTTTGGTTAAAAATGGTCATATATAAGATCCCATTATTTTTTGATGGAATCAATAAACCATCTTACATCTATAGGGACTGCCCAAAAGTTTGCCGATGACTCCGGTCACAGAAAACCAAAAAAATCAGTCAGGTTGGATTTAATCCCGCAACTAGAGAGATTTACCGTTCAGGGGTCTCTGAAAGCTGGGTGACCACCATTACCCCTCCCACTGGAGTGTGAGAGGTGAGAGGTTCATTAGTCAAATCCCCAAACACACTCCAGTAGGAGGGGTAATGGTGGTCACCCAGCTTTCCCAGACGCAGATATAACCAGGAAAGGGCTGGATGGACGGGCTGAGGGTGCACAGGGTTTTTGGTGACCCCCTCTGTCATGTGATCAGACCTAGGTTACCGATTCATCAGACGGGGTTCATGTGACTATAAATCTGTCCATAACAAGAGACCGTGCACTCAGGACAAGCCCTGCCCTCATGCCGTTGTGTGGTTCTGTCTGCAGTGATGGCGATGGGTGGCTGACACCTGCCTCCCCCGTCGGGTCATCTCAGGACAGAAGGGGTGTCCGGATTGGAGACACAGCGCCGCACCTGTCCTCAGGTTGTGTCTGGTATTGCGGTTCACCTCCATTGAAGTGAATAGGACAGAGCTGTAATACCACACACGACCTGAGGACAGGTGCGGCGCCATGTTTTCCTGGCGACCCCTTTAAGACTTTTCCCGTGTGTGTGTGGCAGAGAGTAGTGTGCACGGGCGCCGCTGATACTTCATAGCCGCTTATCAGCTGTTTTGAAGAATCAGCGGCGAGCAACCCCCCCCCCCACAAACACACAAATCCCCCAAACACGCAAATTCAAGTGTAATCAAGCGTTTTTTTATGTGTTTTTTTTGCACGTAAAATGTGCAAAAAAAATCATGTCAAATACACGGCGTGTGAACCGGTCAACTGAAAAGTCATTCACTTCACTTTCATCATTCTAAGGCTGGGCTCATACGACCTATTTTCAGGCGTAAACGAGGCGTCTTACGCCTCGATTTACGCCTGAAAAGACGGCTCCAATACGTCGGCAAACATCTGCTCATTCGTTTGAATGGGTTTGCCGATGTACTATGCCGACGACCTGTAATTTTATGCGTCGCTGTCAAAAGACGGCGCGTAAAATAACAGCCTCGGCAAAGAAGTGCAGGACACTTCTTGGGACAGAATTTGAGCCGTTTTTCATTGAATTCAATGAAGAACAGCTCCAAATTACGGCCGTAATTGACGCCTCGCAAAACGCGAGTACGAGCAATTACGTCTGAAATGCAGGAGCTGTTTTCTCCTGAAAACAGCTCCGTCATTTCAGACGTAAATGCAGTTATCGTGTGCACATACCCTAAGGGTATGTTCACACAATGTTTTCAGCTGAAAAATCGGAAGCAGAACGCCTACAAGCATCTGCCCATTGGTTTCAATGGGAAATACGGCGTTCTGTTCCGACAGGGCGTTTTTTACGTGGTAGTTTTCCAAAAACGGCATGTAAAAAGACGCCCGACCAAAATGAAGTGCACATCTCTTCTTGGGACGTTTTTGGAGCCGTTTTTCATTGACTTTATAGAAAAACAGCTCCAAAAACGTCCGTTAAAAAACGCGAGTTTGATTAAAAAATGGCTGAAAATCATGAGCGGTTTTCCTTTTGTTTAGTAAGCGTGTGAACATACACTTAGCCTTTTGGTGTGTCCTATAACTTCTTCCAGCTGCAGAATCACACCCAATATGCCGGACACTGCTTAGCAATTTGAAGACACCTTTACCTGGCTTGTGAGAGGGGGAGTGAGGTTCCCTCCCACATTTACAGCAGCTGTGAGTCAGGTTTCTTTGCCTTATTCACCTTGCTGTAATTCTGGGAAGTGCTCCCCCTGGTGGCCAACATTGGAAAACATGTCAAATAATAATTAAATTTTTAATACATTCCACCATACAGAAAAAAAAAAAAAAATACAGCAAAAAACTTAAAAAATGTAATAGAAATAAGTAACGACACTTAAAAAAAAAAGGTTCAATTTGCGACACATTCCCTTTAAAGGAAAATGCTGGATCTCCATACTCTAGAATTACAAAGAAGGATCAAAGCACAGATAATATACAGAGGAGTCGGGGGGAAAACTGTTTTTTGTTGTTGTTTTGTATCCATTAAATATTCATTGGGCAGAGTTTATGATCAGGAATTTACAATGCAGCAGCAACATCCAGACGACCTATAGTTCTATTTAGATCACTATAGGGTTGTGAATGTTGTGAAACAGGTTTAACAGTACAAAACCGGTTCACCGAGTGTGGCTATTTACTGTAGGTTTAAAATGCGAAACGCATGAGATTCAAATACACTCCACGATGTCATAATACTACGTCACTTAGAAACATGAGCCCTATCACCCGTCACCATGTTTATTCGCTGATGCCCAGCAACAGGTGGGCATTAATATTTACTTTTTCTCAATTGCGTAATTTATTTTCGGGACACGGCCAGTACTGGTATTTACCAATCAAGTAAAATCCACCACCCAGGCAAACGGTAACAAAAATGATCTGTATAAAGTCTGGGTCTCTATCATTTTCTTTGCATTACTTTTCATCAACTTTCTGCTGGAACAAACGGAGAGACTGCGGGAGAAGACTACAGCAGGATGGGTAAAGCCTTGTTCACACAGTTTTTTTGGCACTGATTTTGACACGGGCCAAAGTAAAAAAAAAAGTGCCATGCACGATCTTGGAGTGGTTTCAGCCACAAAACCTCCATTGAAATGTATGGGAGTAAAAACAAAAAAAAACAAAAACAAAAAGCCTGAAAAAAAAATAAAAAAAATGCATAAAGCAAGAAAAGCATATAGAAAAAAAAAAATGTAATAAAAAAAATAAATCTTAAAAGTAGCTTATATTTTTAAATCTGCATAAAAAATACAGGAGTTTTGAGACAAATTTTTACTGTCTGACACAAACCACCGTGTGAACTAGACCTAGGAGGCACAGCATTTCTTGAATATTACCAGACCTCTCAAAAGTCTTTACCAAGAGAAATCTTGCATTCATTCAACATATCCATAAGAGAGAGGGAGCAATGGAGATCCTACATTTATTAGGTCATGTATGGTAAACCAACATATAGAATACGGAGCAATCATTTTCTGAAGTCTTGACCTTTAGAAGAATATCCATTGGATATTTTCCAGTTATGTATATTGTGTCAATATGTGCCAGTGACCAACTAACAGATCAATAATAGCCAGGGAAAGAATTGTTCGCATTATTACCCATCCATGCCTTATTGACATGTCAGTAATGCCCATAGAGAAGGATTCAGCTTTGTCGTCTTTCTTCAGAAATGTAAAAAACATTTGGGGAAAGAGACACAGCAAAATTAAAGGGGTTTTCCAGCCAGTAAAAATTGACAGCCTATCCTCAGGATTGATAGCTGATGGGTCGGAGTTGGACTCCCGCCGATCAGCTGTTTTGAAGGGGGTGCAGCACTTGTACGAGCGCCGCTTCCCCTCCCTTTTCTTCTTGCTCACTGTGAATCTTCGACACGCATTTAGCAGCGATTCAGAGGTTGCAGCCTTTTCTCCCATTCGAGTAAGAGAAAAGGCTGCAATACCTGTGAATTGCCGCTATATGTGTGTCAACGATTCATAGTGAGCAAGAAAAAAATGAAGGGCAAGCTACGCTCGTACGAGTACTGCACCCCCTTCAAAATAGCTGATCGGCGGGAGTCCGACCCATCAGCTATTGATGGCCAATCCTGAGGATAGGCCATCAAGTTTTACTGGTTGGAAAACCCCTTTAATGCTCCAGCTCACTGTACTGTGAAGAGAAAGGACAGACGGGAAAAATAAAAATGGTGGCGAGCGCAAAAGAAAGCCCGGAACGGAAAATGTGTGTGCATAAAATAGTAAAAATGTTGAACATTATAATAAAACTTCACTTCAGTAAGTTTAAATGCAGTCCACTGGTGTGCTCCGCTGGCACGGTTTATTCTATGCAATGCGATTGTCGTGATCTAGGAGGTTGCTCGTCATGTGGGGTCTATGAAGCATGGGAAGCAATAAACTGCGGCAAATCAAATTACCAAGTTAAAATTATTTTAAAAAGGGAGAGGGCATTTTGTAGACGGAGCTGAAAAAATAATAGTATCGGAGTCATGCTAAAATAACAATTATTTAAAAAGCAAAGAAATTCTCAACATAGCTAAATAAATAAGGACATGTGCTAAAAGTCAGAAATGGTTACAGCAAGAGCAAAGAATACAGAAGGCAGAGAAAAATGATAGAAATATAAGGTTTATTATAATGAAACAAAGAAGAGGTAAGTGCACTTAATACAGACAAGGAAATGTAGCATTTCTATATAGAATTACCAGCACAAGGATTTACACGTATATCAGGTTTTTCACACCAGAGGGCAGCAAAGAGTCAAGTACTAAGATCTGGGACTGGGAGGCATCACTGGTTTATCATTACTAGTACTATCTGTACAGCATTATACATCACTTGTCATAAAAGAGGGGGGGGGGGGGGAACACAGGGCTACAGTTTCCTAAAGTGAAATTGGCTGTTAAAGTAAAATTAGAAATAAATAAATGTAATACAAATTTATTAAAAAAATAAAAAATCTTGGCTACTGAACAAAATCAGCAAAAGTAGATCTATCATGGATTTGAGATTCCAAATATAAAACTTAAGAGGCTTAGTCACTAGTTTAGTAATGCTCTATCTCCTAGCTAATCTAATAGGCGCCGTCACTTTGATAATGCTAGTGAAAATTGTGTCCCTAAACGTTTCTTATTTTAAAAGTTATGAACTTTTTTTCTAAATATGCAGTGGGTGTCAATACCAGCGATTCTCCTGAGGTGGCGCTACCTCACAGCCTCTGATCTGTCCTATCAGCATGAAGCTGCTTCACACAGTGTGAGAGACTGAGACTGGAGGGAAGGGGGATCACTTCAAATAGCCATATCTCCGGCTGTGGACCACTTAGAACAGTGGTTCTGGTGACACGTGAGAGATGAGATTCTAGCTGTGAAACAACCGGAGATATCACCAGTTGAAAACAGTTGAGAATGGTAGCATATAATCACACTGTGTTGCTGGGCAGGGAAGGGGGGGGGGGGGGGAGCTGTAGGACGATTGCACAGCGTCATACAGAAAACATTACACCACCTAGAGTGAAAAGAAAGAGTGACCTCTCATTTGGCAAGTATAGCAAAATTAGAATATTTAGAAAAATGGTCATAAACTTTGCAAATTATAAATTTTTTGGGAAAAACAAAAACAAAACACTAGTTCGCATCATAGTGCCTATTAGATTAGTTAGGAGATAGGGAATTAATAAACAAGTGACAGGTAATACACATGCACTCAACAGTTAGCTCCCCCTCCCACTACAGGTATACACTGTGCACTACAAGTCAGACACGGAATCAAGCGTATTAGGTCACTTTTCTGTCCCATCCCCTCTTCATATCAGAGGTTGCTACAAAGCATTCCGCATCCAATACAAGAACCACCATAGTCAATAGCTTTTAAGAGAGGCGACTATTGAGCAGTATAGAAATAAATAGAAAAGCTTCATTTACAAAAAAAAAAGGACTAAATAATGTAGTAAATAATAAAGGAGGTGGAATGCAAAAGATCATCTAAAAATATGCTAAGAGAGATACTAAAAGAGACTGGAGTAATTTGTTAAGACTGGCATGTCATAAGAAAACATGGAGTATACTGAACCACATTTGGGCGAAAGATTCCTAATAAATGTGTCGCATATTCCGGCCGGGATCGTGCACCACAATTGTAGCGCAACGACCTCGGCCATGCGCCATCCATCAAACATAAAATTTAAAAAAAAAACTCATTCTGGGCCCCCTCATCACTTCAGCACCGCTCACACAATGTCCTTACACCGAGCAGTCTCAGGGCCCTATATGTGTTGCAGCACTTTAATGTAATCAGCGCGTCTGGTCCCGGCGTAAATTATAATACATTTGTCGGGTTTCAGTGGTAACAAGTCACAATTTGCACTGGAAATTGCAACTTTTCTACGCCAGAAAACTGGCGTAGAAATGTTGATAAATTAACCCCAATGTGTCCTAAGAAAACAACTTCTCATCTCAAGCACTGGTTTCACATTGGATAGAAAATCTACAGACCAAGTGGCATTCCATAAGCAAATGTTTGCCCTTCTATATCACTAGCTGGTAGATAAAAACAATGGGAACCAGGTGGGATCCGCTGTGAAAAAGAAACACCCACCCTCTCTCTTTTTTTAATGTATATTTTATCATGATCTATTGTTTTAGACAAATTATATTTTTTTCCCCAAAAACATGTTGGACTCGTGGAAGTATTGCGCCTGGATGGTGTCGCTTTTTCACAGTGGATCCCACCTGGTTCCGATTGTTTTTATCTATCTGCATTTACTCCCCGGCGAGGTTGGCACCTGACGCTCTAGGGATTACGGCACCATCCTTCCTAACCGACTGGCTCCACAATAGTGTTGTGCCTATCCATGCACAACTCCTAAATGTGAGCCTCCGTTTACTATACCTAACAGAGAAAGCCATTGCTAATCTGACGTACTCACCCTATGTAGCGCCTATTTGTTCTCGCTGGTCTCAACCAGCCTTTATACACGTCGTATCACTAGCTGGACATACACATGAGATATTTCCTAGCAGATGATTTTGACTGGATCCACCAATAACCTAGTGCAGTGGTTCTCAATAAGCAGACCACAGTCCAAGTGCGGATCAGAGACGTCAGAAGCCTGTACCCCGCACACTTGCCAACAAAGATGCATTGGAGGAGGGCACAGTGTCTCTACAAATGCATCTATGACGGCAGGAGTGGAGCTAGTGCAGGGGCCCGGACCACAAGGTCCTGACAATGGCCAGCAGCGGTAAGTATAGATTTTCCATTTTTTGTTGTCTGGTCTGGTGTCTGAATAAATTTTAGAGGTGTGGTATCTGAATGCGTTTAGGGGTTTGCTCCGATTTTTCCACTCACAAATAACAACAAATCCTTATGTAAATAGTTCTACAAAGTTTGTAAAACGTTAACAAGACAACGTGTTTACAGTTGGTGTTCAGCACGCACCTTCACTTGGCTGGTAAGCAGACATTTACTGAACTAGATGAGCACCCATGATCCAGTGTGTGTCTGGGGTAAACCATGGTCGGAGGGGTTAGATTTCAACCACTCAGATCCTTTATTTTCCCAAGATATAAAACACCACCAGGAGACTTATTCTCCTAGTGAAACAACATGCATCCGAGCTGAACAGGCATGTATCTTGGGAAATTGGCGGAGCAGCTCTTAAACAATCCTCTAACGTGTGCGGCCAGCCTAAGCCAATTGGCAAGTTGCGCTGGTGCGGAGTGTTAGCACTGCCACCTTATAGGGAGTGATATAAGAGGTTGGTACTTCGCAAAACATCCAGACATTTTATTTTTCTGGAAATTGAAGCTAGAAACCCTGAAAAAAAACTTTGCTGTACTAGTAAAATCATGAAATGGCCAGTGCTACTTTAAGAGATCTAATGTACAGACCGCAAATTTGACGACCTAATGTACCTTCATTTTGATACATATTCTTCACAGGGTTCCTTGCACGGCACAGTTGACCGACCACCGTTCCCCATGTGATGTAGGAGTTGTGAGCGCCACCTGTGCAATTTACTGGATTAAACGCAGAAGTACTGAAGAAACGTCTTAAAGGGGTTGTCCTAAAACAGCTCTCAGATAATGAGCTGATCTCCAGGAGTACAGATGCTGGAACATTGCCAGGGAAAGCTTCTGGCACGTACATTATTCTATATTCTCCCCCATCCCTATCAATTGCTGGGGGACTATACTGAGATTTTTTGTAATAGGTTGCCCTATTCCCGTTGACAGATAAATAAAAGAATTTTAGTGGCCCATGACCGTCACTAGAGGGACTGGTCCGTCTTAGGTCCCCATAGATATTAATAGGTCCTGCATATGAGCCTCCTCTTTATGTCTAAAGGAACTGAAGACGATCAGTGTGAGCGGAATGGGGCATCAGAGCTTTGTATAAGTATAAGAGAGCTCAGTACAAATATAAAAAGTAGTTTATATAGCTGGAGGAACACTAAGTGCCACTCTGGTAGTGAAGAGGAGACACTTTATTACAACAAATTGATACTAAAATAATCTATCAACAATCTAAGCTCTGATCCTGCATTATCATCCTAAAAAGTAAACACGCTGGCAACTAGCGCCTCCCACTGATGATGTAAAGAAGTGCAGCAGAAAACAAAAAACACTATTTGTACAAAACAAGATTTTGTTCGTAAAGGGACGAAGTATCAGTTACCACAGTAATCAAGCTAATGTTCTGGTTCAGTTAAAAGGCTGAACACAACAAATGTTACAAATAAAAACATTTGAGAAAAAGGATTACATTTAGCATCTTCAGCAGATTCAATCTTTAGGCTGGGTTCAAGCATCACAGTCAAAATGCGTTTGTTTCTTGCAGTGGAATGGGGAAAAAGCACTTCATTTTGCCTCAATACACTGCAAAAAAATGCATTTTAACCACAAAGTCTGAACCCAGCCAAACTGTTGAAAAACATACTAAAAGGTCTATGAAACCGGCCCCAGTGTGTGTCTTATTAGTCTATCTGTGTGTGCATTTAAGGAATGCATTTTTACATGATTAAAGTGGCAGTAAAAGAGAAAGTGGTGGAAGGGTCCGATTACACGTGGGCATGTAATAGGACCCGATCGGCACTCCTGTTCTCCTTTCACACAGAGCAATGATAGAATATGTATAGCGTTACTCCACTCGCTCTTCCCTATACATTTTGCCATTTGTCGGCAGCGCACATGCTGCCGACAATGATGATTTTTAATTCTGCATAAAAGAGCAGAATTAAATGTTTGCTCGTTCATCGGCTTATCGTTGCTCTGCTTACACCGGGCAATGATTGGGAACGATCGTGCATACGAACGATACTTTGCCCTATCATTGGCCCATGTAATAGGGCTTTAGTAATACCAAGCCTCTTCTTTTCCTTCTGCTTAATCACTATGACTTTGTTCTTCAGATGAAAGCTGGACTGGCATTGTGAGAAAAACAGCAGTCACACCATGTATCCCCATCCCTGCCTTTACTATTAATCAGACTTTAATATGAAAAAAAAAGGACTTTAAAGAGATTCTGCACCTAAAATTTATTTTTACTAGACATGATTTTTGTGTAATAATGGGGCTAATCTCCAATGAACCGCCATCACCTATTTGCTTGTTATTGAACAAGGTATAAGGCTGGGTTTCTAAATGGTGTTTTTATATTGTTTACAGTGTTTTTAGGGTGTATTCACACTGTGCGGTCTTGCCACGTTTTCCGCTGACCGCCCTCGAAAATGTGGCAAATAACACGGCAAAACCGCATTGTAGGTATACACCCTTATTGCAGTTTTGAGGTGTTTTAATAGCTTTGAAATCATTTTTAAAAAAAACAAATGCGTTTTACCATAATTTTAGGATGCGGTTTTCCGCTGTGTGGCCATTACAGGTAAAGCACATGGTTTTAACGCATGCATTTTTTAAAGCAATTCAGAAGCACTTCAAATTGCAACAAAAACGCTGTAGAAGCATAATAAAAACTCCCTGTGAAAACCCAGCCTAAAAACATACAACATTGTGTCCTAGTATTAGGCAGAGATCATCATTACCCATATCAGTTGGATTCGGAAGTCAATTTTGAAACCAAATGATAAAAGGAGCAAAGGTTTAAGGGTTAATGGGGTTTTACACTGGGCGATTATCGGGCAGACGAGCGTTCATCGAACCCTCGTTGCCGATAAGTACCCCGTGTAAACAGGGCAGCGATCAGCAGATGAACGAGCAAATGCTTCATCATCTGCTGGTTGTATAGTTTTAAAAAACTAAAATATTCTCGATGTTGGCAGCACATCTTGGTGTAAACTGGGAGACTCGCTGCCGACATGATAATAATGTATGGGGACAGGCGATCAGAGTATCGACCGCTCGTTCCCATCCATAGCTCCATGTGACCGGAGCAAACGAGCGCCGTTCAACGATGTCTCGTTCATCAGCGCTCGCTGCACCGGCCGCTTATCGGCCAGTGTAAAAGGGCCTTTAGTTAAAACCGCATTGGATTTTACAGCGAATTAATACATTTTTCGATGTGGTTGCATTTTTACCACAATCTCATAGAAAAACACATTAAATCACTGTAAAAATGTCGAGTTTTCAGGTGCTTTTTTTTTGCAGTTTTAACCACACTTCAACTGCAAGATCTGAATACGCCTCTAGGATACTGAGAACATGAAGTAATATGGAGGACAGCTGCTGAACATGAAAAGTGCTACTTCAGGACAGTTTGGATCTTTGCACATATCAGCAATATCTAACCAAACCCGAAAGATACAATCAATAGGAAGATTGACAGACAAATTCTGCATACCGCTTTCAACCTACCATGGTGACGTGGAGTCGGCCATGTGATTCTTTCTGGGCAGAGAGAGCCCTGAAAATCATTATAAGTCAGCTCTATTGTGCCCACCTGAACGGGAGCCGCAGCACCCGCTATCTTGCTTCAATAAGGATTTCTAATAGATCCCATAATTTAAAAAGAGGTCGGACGCCATGACAGACCTCATTTATGTAGAGATACCACCAGCTACTGACATATCATTGTACCAGCAGAAATAAAACCATGGAAAGGAAACCGAGTAGTGACAGCGCAGGAGGGGAATAGTCCAAGATCAGACAGCAGTACAATGAGCAAAAATTTAGTTGAAGGCCTTATTCCCACAGTGCAATTTTGGTGCAGTTTTTTTATCCAGGTTTTGAAGCCACAACCAGCAGCAGATCGTAATGGGAAGGGAAGTATATAGGAAAGACTCTACTTCTCTGTTTTTTAGTAAAATCACTCCTAGTTGTGGCATCAAAAACGTCACTAACTACTACAGGAGGGTCTCCAAGGCTCAGGCAGTAAGCATGGGTGGATGTAGAACTTTTGTACATTCATAAAAGAACCCTTCCCAGACAAAATAATCTATATACCTAAGATGAGAGTTTTATCATTGCTTTAAGCACTTTGTGACTAGACAATGCCTTTTGACTTTAATGCATTGTATGTTGTTATAGTGTTCGGAAAAAACCTCCAATAAAACTAAAGTGAAATCTGACCTCCATTCATTAGAATGGGTACATTGCAGGTTACAAATAACAGAGTGCTTAGAGCAAGTCTAAGTAAGGGAATCCGGATAGTCCTCATGATGCTTCTGCGAGACCAAGGAGGCTCATTGAGAGGTGGTGACAGCCACGTAGTATCTAGTATTACAGAAAGTCTGTATGTACCCACTAAGCTCTTTATTAGGGTATGTTAAATGGGTCTATCCTTGTGGTAGATATCCTTTAAGTATAATAACCCAATACACCATAGCCTAAAGTAGAAACTATGATATCAGTGAGAGGTACAAATAAATCTGTCTTTTTTAGGAGACACACAGTACCTAAATATAGCAAACAGTGCGAATATCACAAAGTACGAATACAGCAGACTCCCCTGATGTCACAAACACAAGGCTGAACCAACTCAATCTACGTTGTTGCTTCTTTCCTCTGTGTTCACACAGCAATCTCATCCTCCAGACTGTCCCCCAGCATGTCTCTGTGCAAAACGTGTGCCAGTCTCCCACCCTCATCCTGCCAGGACTCCCTCTCTTCACTCTCATCAGTGTTGGATTCATATTCAGATGAGATTCCAGATTCTCTGAACCTATAGAGCTCAAGGCTGCCGAGAAGTTCACCTGCTCCTTCCCCCTCGCCTGGAACAAAGCGATAACATTGCACCTTCACTAAGCAGTCTGTCCTACCTAACGGGCTGCCCAGCTGGAAGGATCGATCGGGTTCTGTTAACGGTGGTAGATCTTCTGGCTTCGGTGTTGAAGGATCGCAAAGCACTGGAAGGACACTGGAACGGAATGTGATTTCAAGGAGACTGTCCTGAGATCCCACTGCAAAGAAAAACAAATTATATTTCAGTATGGAACGCATGATAGCATGACCATCGAACTCTGAAGACCCTTCGGTAACCCACACAGAAATAAATAGAATATGTCGTGAGGTCAGGTGTTCCTGCTCAGCCAATCCCTTTAGTAACTAAAGGCTTAGGCCTCTTGCACACGAACGTGTCTTTGCGGCCCTAATTCACCCACAAATCTGCGGGGGAATTGCGGTCCCATTCATTTCTATGGGCCCATGCACCCGACCGTGGTTTGCCACGGTCCGTGCAATGCCCGGGAGCCTGGACCGCAAAAAGATAGGACATGTCTTATTACGGCCACATTTTGCGGTCCAGGCTCATTGAAATGAACGTACACGGCCATGTGCACGGCCCATGATTTGCAGGCGGCCAGCGGATGACACTCCGCGGCCGTCCGAGCAGTAAATACTACGTTCGTGTGCATGAGCCCTTAAAATGTACTATTAATCTGAACTGAACATAGACAATTTTTGCCTTTGGATTAACCTGAAAAATATAAAACTATTCATAACCACAATCAGTGAATGTATACAAATAACAATCTCTGCCACAGAGAATAAGAACTACCCGCACCTGCCCACCTCCAGAAGAACTTACTGGCATTTTTTCCAGACAACTTGTACTCCAGTTCCTGTACTTGCTTTACCAGCAGAGAGATATGTTGCAGCAAGTCCTTATTCTGCAGGAGCAGCTGGTGGACTCTAGCCTGGGATTCCAGCCTGGCAGCCGCTTCTGCAGACAATTGGTCCTTCAGCAAATGAACCTGTGGAGTGCAGGACATTCTCCAGTGGGTAAAGCGTTACACAGGCAGTGCACATCGCACAGCGGCAGAACTACTCATATCTTTTTCTTCTCTCACCTGGGCTACAGCAACCTGTGTCTGCTGCTGCTGTTGCTGAAGTTGCTGCTGAAGCAACTGGATTTGGTGATGAACAGAAAGTGGACTTCCAGGGGGTAGGTGACTATCTGATGGGAGCAACATCTTGGGAGAGGCCATTACTTTTTCCTAAAGGGGAATACGAGAAAAGGTTAGTACATATAAAACTTACACCAATGTATAATCACAATTTGGATGTAAAAAAAGAGGGAAAAGGTGTTAGTCTATACGACATCTAGGATATAGGCTATAGAGCAAGAATAGACAACGTGAGGATAGCACAGTGACTTCACGGTTAGCCAGGGACGGATGTGAGGGATTACAACCTCATTACAGTTTTGCGCAATGTCTTGGTGCTACATAAACCGAAAATAACGATAATAAAATAGTGTTATCGGCAAAAGTATTAGAGGTATGTAAATAACCCCAATATGACCCATCAGGAATCTTACATGTACCTTCTTTTCATCAGGACAGTCGCCCTCCCTTTTTACAGCATCCAAATCTGTAACCCCACGGCTAAACTTAGGGCGCTGGTCTCCATGCAGAGGACTGTCCAAAGCATCAATATCGGTCTCATCGGCATTGTGATCCACACTGGCGACCACATGTGTTACTGGGGGACACGGAAAAATAAAAGAACAACATAGAACACCCATCATGGCAAACACAGGCATAGGTAGCAGTTTAATGCAAGCAAACAATATATAAACAGAAAAATATTGAATTATCACAGAATAAAAGAAATTGATAATGTAACGAAGGATTGCCACCAGTCAACATTTGCCATGGATAAGTCATAGGTAAATGTTGAGGATTACTATTATCCACTTTGCTAACAAAGATGAGACCTATCATAGTGCACGGATACCATCACCAGTGTACCCAAGATATCGATTTTACCTGGCACACCAGAGTCATCAGTGCTCTTATCACTCTCATCATCCTCTCCTCCATCATCCTCACGTCCATCTCCCCCTTCTTCTGTGTGCTGCAAACTTAGTTTGTGGCAAACCTCAAATGCTTGGCCCACAGTCCGCACGACTCGCATTGCCTGGCTCTAGGAAAAAGATTGTGAGAATTCACTATAACAACATAAATAAGGAATGCAAAGGAGTACGGTCCATACCGGTCATATGTAATGTCCATTGTCTTATATTTATAGATCTTTTTCTATATTAAAAAATGGCTCCATCTTAAGCATCAAACTTCAGGAGGAATCTAAACCTAGTGAGGTCGATTTCCTACAACTTGAAGAAACATTTCAGAATGTACATTAACCAGTAGGATTTCCTCATGTATTTCTCCGAAAACATGAATATGAAATAAGTATTTACTTGGTGCATACTTAGATGGAACCTGTCACCAGGACCTCGGAACAAAGCCTGGTCAAAGTTGACATTGTAGGTGCAAATGCCCCTCAAGTGCCAAAATGCCAATAAGGAGGGCAGATGAGTTGCACCCTGCGCTTTTGAGGACTTGTTTCTAAAGGGTCAGGTGAAACGGTTACTTAATGGATGGTCAGACTCAAAGGAAAATCACTACATATACTTATTAGAAGTTTTTCTTCCAGCCCTTCCAATTACACCCTCAAAACCAATGTTATTAGGACATTTGGAAGATGCTTCAATGTAAAAATTACTGTCCTTGTGACAAGTCCCCTTTAAATATGCAATATACGTCACAACCTATCAATTCATTTTATCTAATAACCATGTGACTGCTACAATTAACACTTTGTTCAAAATATGAAATAGAAAAATCACAACCAGTCTATTCTAGTTAGAAGTAGATAATAACATGGAGTATAATGAAGTTCCATTCAAACTAGTAACAATAGTTTAAATGCAAACCACAAAAAGCTTTGATTCAGATGTGGTATAACAGAATTAAAGGAAATCTCCTGGTTTCAGAAAGATCTAATTTGATGCATCACTGAAAGTGCTGAATTTACATTCACACGCAAGATATGTATGCACTGTGTACACTGAAGTCTATGGAGGTTGTGTGTCCACGAGTCTGCTTTACCTAGATCCTTCCTAGTGTTCCACCTTCAGAAGGACAGTGCCTACTTCTGACCTTTTCCTAAATGTATATTGCTACCCACTATGATTATTTGCTATTTGGTGCAACTCATCTGAATTCAGTCGATTTTGCAGCAATTTGTAACTGTAGAAGAAGTGAATGATAAAATGTAAGGCCACATTCACACAAGTATAGTACAATGAATCTGAATAAGATCTTTTAAAAAACAAACAAACACCCACATGCAGTGGAAAAAAAAACGAAAACAGTGTGCATATTACAGAGCATGCTGCAGATTTTAAAATATCCCTTTAATAGATGGGGTTCGGGTAGATGTGACCTAATGATCTAATATAGTATTCCCATTGTAAACGCTGAACGCATGTGATATGAACACAACCATATGTTAGTAGAGATAGGTCTATATATTTCCATAAAATCCGCTTACAGGGTTTGTCCCACAAATAATGAAAAAAAAGAAAAGAAAATCAGACATAATATAGTGCATGGCTATCTCTTTCTAACACAGCTAGAACAAGCCCTATAATTTACTTGGATCCAGAGACCCCCCCATTCGTTGCTCTGATTTCTCTGCTAGATTTTATTCAGGCTGGCAGCTCAGGGGCGTGTCCTTTCTGCTGCAGCTCCTCCCCTCCGTCAGTTTTTATAGGCAGATTGTTCTGTTTCACTGCCTCTGCCTCCTCTCTAGAAGAAACTTTACAAATGCCCCCCCATTACATGTCTTTTTAGAGGGGGCGAGCCCAGCCCTATATAACTGAAGAAGAGGGAGAGCAAGCAGCTTACACACAGTGAGAGGATGAGCAGGAGAGGGGAGAGCTCTATGCTGTATGTGAGCAGTGCTGTATGCAGGCTCCCTCCTCATCTAAACAGACTGCTGGCTCTCCTGTGTATTTCTTACTATGTGAGTCTCCATTCACACTACAAGCGGTGTTCCTGAATAAAAGCTTCTTCTCTACTGACAAGCAGAGAAGGCATTTTCTATTGACTGGCGGCATTTGGAGAATGGAACGGAGCATGTGCGTCGCCCCTCATTCAGTTCAGTAGGAGGACGTGCACATCGCTATACAGATTAAACACCAGAGGCGCCATTATAACGAAGTAAAAGGGAAAATCTCACAACTGGATCCTTTTTGCAACATAGGTAAATTATAAAAATAATTCATTTTTAACCCCAATTTATATGGAAACAACATTTATTACTGGGGCAAATCCCTTTAAGTGGGTGTCCTACAGTAAGTCTAATCTTCGGATCCAAACATATTGAAGGAGTATGGAAACGGACATTCCTCTGAATATAAAAGTTTCCACCTGTTTAAATAATCAAATACAAGTTTGAAAAGCAGAAAATTCATCTACATCTACAGGAATAAAAGATATATATGAGCACACATACGCACACACAAAGGGATTTAGTTATAACGTGCTGGCAGTAGCTGCGAATATATAACCCCTGCACAGAACAATGCAAAAAAACTAACTAAAGCGAACATTGACATTTATTTTAGCTGCGACCCAGGAGACTTTAGATATTAAATTCTCCATGGAAACAGGCAATAATAAAATAGAGGACCACAATGTTCTCCTTTTAATAACGGAGGATCTCTTGGATACTGAACTGTAAACATCAGGAAATGGCAGCGGAAAAGCCATGAGTGAGCAGTTGGCATCTTTATAAAAAGAAAGAGGTGAGGAGAACAGCTGGAGGCCATTGCTTTGTATTCGAGTAGCCAGGGGAAGCAGAAACTATTGCAGGTCATTAAAAAGCATGAAAAGAGTTGGCAGCTAACGGGCAGCAGTAATAAGAGACCCACAGTCCGAAGATGTCATGTAAACTAAATACAGCTACTGTAGATTTACCTGCGTCTGATATGGTAGTAGAAAGTTTCCTTTCAGTGTCCGCAAAATATAGATGTTCAATGTGTATATATTTGTAATTGCCTTGACACAATAAGAACACCTCTTGCACACGACCAAGTTCGGGCCGTGAAAAACGGTCTGTATCTCGGATGGATTTCCCGGCCCGACCGCGGTACAGAGGAACGGGGCTTCTGCGATTATAGACATGTATGATGCTAGGAGTCTCGGCTTTCTCTCGGAACAGCTGTTCCATGCTGTATAATTTTGTTCAATACGAAAAAGCAGTTCCCTGAGGAGGCAGAGACTCCTAGCATGACAAATGTAAATTATGGCAGGAGTCCCGTTCACCTGTACCGTGGTCGGGCCGGGAAATCCGTCTGACACATGGACAGCTTGTCACGGCCTGAACTCGGTCGTGTGCAAGAGGAGTTATACTTATATTTACGACCTTGTTCAGACCTAAGAGTACGACTACGACATCTAAGAAAACCTGTACGTGGGAACAGTGAGGAATTGCAAAGTTAAGTATATGACATTATTAAAAAACACAAAACCCTACAAGTTATCTTTTTTCCTAATGTAAACAAACTTAAAGAGGCTCTGTCACCAGATTTTGCAACCCCTATCTGCTATTGCAGCAGATCGGCGCTGCAATGTAGATTACAGTAACGTTTTTATTTTTAAAAAACGAGCATTTTTGGCCAAGTTATGACCATTTTTGTATTTATGCAAATGAGGCTTGCAAAAGTCCAAGTGGGCGTGTTTAAAGTAAAAGTCCAAGTGGGCGTGTATCATGTGCGTACATCGGGGCGTGTTTACTACTTTTACTAGCTGGGCGTTCTGACGAGAAGTATCATCCACTTCTGTTCAGAACGCCCAGCTTCTGGCAGTGCAGATCTGTGACGTCACTCACTTCCTGCCCCAGGTCCTGCATCGTGTCGGCCACATCGGCACCAGAGGCTTCAGTTGATTCTGCAGCAGCATCGGCGTTAGCAGGTAAGTCGATGTAGCTACTTGCCTGCAAACGCTGATGCTGCTGCAGAATCAACTGTAGCCTCTGGTGCCGATGTGTCCTCGCTCATCCGACACGATGCAGGACCTGTGAGTGACGACACAGCGTGATCTCTCGAGAACACGATGTGTCTGCACTGCCAGAAGCTGGGCGTTCTGAAGAGACGTGGATGATACTTCTCGTCAGAACGCCCAGCTAGTAAAAGTAAAAACGCCCCGATGTACGCACATAATACACGCCCAGTTGGACTTTTGCAAGCCTCATTTGCATAAATACAAAAATGGTCATAACTTGGCCAAAAATGCTCGTTTTTTAAAAATAAAAATGTTACTGTAATCTACATTGCAGCGCCTATCTGCTGCAATAGCAGATAGGGGTTGCAAAATCTGGTGACAGAGCCTCTTTAAAGGGTTTCTAAACGTTCAAAAAATGCTTGACATGTCATAGTGACATGTAAGAAGTTTTTATTGGTGGGGGTCCGTGCACGGAGACCCCCACCGTTTGCTTAAACAACGTGGCAGAATCGCTCTGGACAGAGCTGTGCGGCTTCATTTCTGATAGTCTTTCCACGGAAAGCTGAGCGAGCCGTGTACGGACTCCTAGACTTTGTATTGAATGGAGTTTAGTTACCCTTTAAAACCCATTACTCCTGTAATAAATGATGCCCCTTTTTTTTTTTGTAAATTCCCCAATATACACGGCCTTATACTATATACAAATTCTTCTTATTGGACAGCAGTAAATGCAACATTATCCCGAACAGGAACACAACCACAAAACCTTGAGCCAAATACATCTAAATCACAGGTTATCATTGACAATGTGACACTAGTCATTGTTATTAAGAAAGTTATGCCTCCTGCTAAGTACAGTATGTCTCAATGGGGGATAAAGTTTGCGGGGACCTTGTGTAGACTACTTGTACCCTGTTATCACAATAAACAAGAACAGCAGGCATGGGGTGCCAAAGGAAGCAATTTTGGAACAGAATAACAGCAATTTATGGCACAAATAACGCCACAGAACCAATGTGCCCTGCTGTCCACAGCAACCAATCAACTTTTAGGCGACACAGGAAAAGTGACATATAAACTATGACTGGTTGGTCTGGACTAATAGGACATACTGTTTTTATACGGAGTCTGATATTTTTTTTAACTTTTTATTGCAGAAAATGTAGCAACAACAGCAGAAAAATCCAGAAAATAATAATTACAGTCATATAAATATAACCTAACTCTTAACCAACCCCCCCCCACCCCACCCCACATCGCAAGGAGACAAAAAGGAAAAAAAAAAAAACACATAGCACTTTCTGATGTTGAGGAAGTTTTTCCATCTAGCCGACAAAACAAGCAAGGTTCCCTCTTAGTGGAATACATTGTTTCATAGAGCAATATCTTGCTCATATAATGTTTCCATTCAACAACAGTAGGAGCATGTTTAGACATCTAACAATCTGCTATTAATTTATGGGCACAATACAAAGCCCGTTGTACAGTTATGTAGATGAAAGAAGGAATCGCAATGTTCTCTATGCATTTTGGGATTTTCAGAGTATTTTCTGGGAACAACTTAACCCAAAAAATTGATTTGAGGTCGTCAATTACTAGGTCCCAGAACCTATACAGCTTGGCACATCGCCACAACATATGGATGAGATCAGCTTCATCCCGTAAACACTTCGGACATTTGTCATCCTTTTTATATTTTATTTTCAATAATAATACAGGAGTATAATATGTACGATGGCATATGAACAGCTGTGTTTGTAAAAACGCTGGACCATGACTTAGGGGTCATTCAGACGAGCGCGATTCTCATCCTTGTGCGGTGCGCTGAAACGCATAGCACACGGACCCATTGATTGGGGCTATTCACACGTGTCCGTTGCGTGAAACTCACTAGTTTTCACGCACCTAGTCGCCCATTGAAGTCAATGGTGGCGTGAAAACCACGGACAGCACACGGACGCACATCTGTGTTTCATGCATCATTTACATTGAAAAAGTGCTTGCAAGTGCGTGAAAAACACGCAAAGCGCACTGACGCATAAACGCATTGCACACTGACAGATTTACGTGCGTTTTTTACACTTGTAAATCTGTCACGCTCACATGAATGTAGCCTTAGTTTTGGGATACTTTGTAATGATTTCTTCCAACCACAATCTGTAAATCACCCAAATCTAGCTTTCATTCGAATTTTGAAGCATTAGACACATCGGTAGCTACAGTAGTAATAAACAAAAGACAAGAGAAGAGGTTCCTGTCCATAAGAGCTTACAATCTTCAAGAATTGCCATTAAAGTAGGGAGTTTCTTTGCAGATAAAAAGGTAAGTAAATTCAACCTTATTGAATGCTTTTGCTCAATGAAACATGAACAAGTCAAAGGGAAGGGGAGCAGCAGTGTTATAGGCATTGTTTAAAGGGAACCAGTCACCAGCATTTCACCAATTGAACTCTCCTCACCCCTCGCTGGCCGCTGCTGTCAAAAGTTCATTGCTAACTCCTTCTCAGACTGTAAATAACGGTCTGCAAACATTTATAGTAATAATCCGGCTGACTCGTTCTTTCCCCTTCTTATGCCGCCCACCGCCGAAAACTGGCCTGCCCTCAATGCCGAAATCTCGTCTGAGATGGACCATACATGATGCGCTGACACCTTTCCCTGCATTGTACGGGCCTTAAATGTAGTTACTGCGAATGCACCACTATGGTGTCCTGCTGTGCGCACGCACCAGAACGTCGATGCGCAAGCGCAGGATTTTGTGTGTACTGTGAGGGAGGCGAAGAGCGGTCAAATAAAAAAAAAGGTGGCGGAGTAATCTCGGAAAGGCTTGAAGATGATCGTGCGCATACGGCGCAGGAACACTAGGTAAAGCCTACTTAGAAGATGTTACATAAAAATTATTTTTCACCCACTTTCACCAGGTATTGCTGGTTTACTAGGTGAAATGCTGGTGACTGGTTCCCTTTAAGAGGCCGACATGATGGGTCACTTGCACAATATTAAATTGCTGTCTACAGAAAATATTAGTCTGAAGGCAAGAATTCTGCACAAAGCTGCAAGTAAAAACACCTGCAGGCTGCAACATTGAAACATTTCTCAACCCTTGATATAGATGCATCACGTTACAATGTTTCTACTCTGGTTTGATTCAGTACAAACAGCTGGTGGTGATATAAAACCCTTTCAAAATAAAAGCAACTAAACTCTGTATTCTCTGTACATTTCCAAATATTTAACCCTCTTCTCCCTAAATTTTATGTACAAAATAAAACATAAAATAAAAATCACTAGTAAAGATAAGCCCTTAAGGGGTTTTCCCATAATCAATATTTATCACTTATCCACAGGATAGGTAATAAATATCTGATCGGTGGGGGCCTGACTACTGGGATCCCTGCTCGATCGTTCCATTCATTATTTATGGGGCTGCTAGACACAGCCCTACAGCACAGAGGGCAACACAGGGACAGCCAGATAAACCTGTTCTCAAGATCAGTGGGGGTCCCAGGGCCAGGCGCCCACCGATCAGATATTTAATCACCTATCCTGTGCATGAGTGATAAAGCTGGATTATGGTAAAACCCATGCCGCTCATTCTGAGTAATTGAACGGGGCTTGTTCAAAATAATATTAGTGAGGAGTTAAATTGGTGAAGTCATTCATTCTGTGGCATAACATGTGGCATTTTGGGCCTAATTTAAGGTAGGAGGGTGGCAAATTATGCACAGGTTGGTTAGTTACAAATGGGGAGTTCCAGGCATTGTCCTGATGAAAAACATACTTGGATTAAAAAGTCGATTGGAGAGGGGAAAACCATAGAGAAGTGCAGAAAATTATAGGCTGCTCAGCTAAAATGATCTCAAATGCCTTGAAGTGGCAACCAAAACCTAATAGACGCAGAAGGAAGCGAGGAACTACTGTGCGAATGGATCGAAGAATAGCCAAAATGGAAAAGGCTCAGCCAATGATCACCTCTAGAAAGATCAAAGAAGATCACAGTCAGTACTGCTACAATCAGAAGACGATTAAGTGAAGCCAAGTCCCCGCAAAGTCCCGTAGTTGAAAAAAAACACATGTCCTGAATTGGTTCAAATATGCCAAGGAACACATTGACTGGCCCAAAAGAGAAATGGCGCGACATTTTGTGGACTGGTGAAAGTAAAATTTTTCTTTTTGGGTCTAGTGGCCGCAAACCGTATGTTAGACGACCCCCGAGCACTGAATTCAAGCCACAGTACACTGTGAAGATAGAACAGCATGGTGGTGCAAAAATCATGATATGGGGATGTTTCTCATAGCATGGTGTTGGGCCTATTTATTGCATACAAGGGATCACGGATCAGTTTGAATATATCAAAATACTTGCGATCATGTTGCCCTATGCCGAAGAAGAAGTTTCAACACGACAATGACCCAAAAAACACCAGTAAGCGAAACATCTTGGTTACATAGAAACAGGTAATGGAGTGGCCAGCCCAATCACCTGAACTCAATCCCAGAGAACTTGTGGGGTAAAAATGCGATTTATGAGGCAAAACCCCAAAATGCAGAACTGTGGAATATAGTCCAATCTTCCTGGACTGGAATACGTGTTCAGAGGTGCCAGAAGGGGGCGACTCCATGCAACACAGATGTCAAGCAAATGTTATTGGTTTGATTTGGAATTGAATGTGTAGTATTTCCAGGGTATTTGCATTTAGTCAAATAAAAGTTATTATAATGATTTTGCGCTTTATTTGCTTTTTTAAACTCACTGCTATTTTTTTTTAACACTACTGTAATAAACATACTATGAAATAGCATAGCAAAATAATAATTTTTTTAAAAAAATATGCCGACATACCCATAGCGGGGATTTTCACAAATTTTCTAATTATTACCTGGTTATATGGTATTATATGTGGCATAATCACACCATAAATTTTACAGTGAAGTGCAGTGTATCCAATTTTGCACCAAGTCATAAAATTAGGGGTTAACCCTTCCTTTAGACTTACCTTTTTCTTAGATTTAAATACATTACAGCGGAAGAGGTTACTGGTCCCATCCCTGGCAATGTAACTAAAGATCTTGAGGTCTTGGGAGTCATGAGAAACATAGAATATTCTGCATCAAAGAAAGAAATTGATAAAGAATCAGAGATGCAACACATTAAAAAAGGTAGGTGTATATAAAAGTGGACGCCATTATTAAAATAATTTTATTCTATTAGACAGATTTCCTTTAGGCTGGATTCTCACTCTGCTTTTTCCACGATTACCAAAAAACTACTATAATCGCAATAATCGTTCAAAACAACTCACCAAAACTGCAGCATATTCCGAATATCCAGCCTTAGGCCTCATTCACACAAACATATTTGTTGTGAGTCTGCTGTCCGTTTGAACAACGGACAGCACACTGACCAATGTAATTGAATGGTGCTCTTCACACATTCGCTATTTTTTACAGAGCACGTGTCCGTTGCGAGTAAATTCAGATTTATAATGACCCGCACTACAGTATGCGAAGACAAATCACGGCCTAAAGTGGTTATCCCTCCACTTCCCCAAATAATAAAAAAAAGGTCAGCTTGGTGTAAAATGAATAAACCTGGTCCTGGATAGAAGATGACTATGTATAATTGTTCTTTGAGCGTCAATAAACCAGTATGCTATGAGAAACACGTGTATTCATATAAATAAGAACTTCCTTTATCATCGTATCAGAGGAGAATTCCCCGTTGCATTTTACAGAACATCGTAATTCCTCTGTTGGATTACCTAGGATCTGTTTTTTGTACTGTTGAACTGTTGCTTTGTAGTTGATGGATGAACCTAATGCGGTCATGGTACAAGTCACATAAATTACTGTCTTTGGCTAAATCCATCTGGCATTAATTACTATTGCTCGTTTTTTTTTTTTCCAGAGCCAAAACAGCATTAATTTCTTGTATGTGTTGCAGGCACCAACCTGTAGATAGGATCTTGCATGATCAACATCTTGCTTTGATCCCAGTCCCACTCCTTCTTCTGTAACAAGACATGGTCAGTCAGTTAGTAATGTTAAGAGAGAACACACGGCCATAGAGTTTAACCTATAACTACTTAGGCTAAGTTCACACTACCATAAAGTATACGTTTACCTCTCTTCCGTTAGAGAAAGAGAGGATCGAAAGAACGTTAGGAATTACTATTGATTTCAATAGTAATTATTTTGTTTCAGTTGCTTTCGGTTTGCTAGGTTTCCATTTTTTTGAACGGATGCAAAAGTGCAGTCTGCAGGAACTTTTGTTTCTGTTAAAAAAAAAAAACGGAAACCTAGCGAACGGAGACAAACAAAGCAACTGAAACAAAAGAATTACCATTGAAATAAATGGTAATTTGAACGGAAACGTTGCTTTCCGTTTAATATTTCGATCCTCTCTTCCTCTGATGGAAGTATATTAACGGTAGTGTGAAAGAAGCCTTATTACAATACCCATAAAGAAAACCGTGTATATATAAATTCCAAACAAGCAATAAAAAGAAGGGCTCAGCGCCTATGGCTATGCTTTTCTAATTCAAGGGATTGTTGCTTAAAGAGGCTCTATCACCAGATTTTCAAACCCCTATCTCTTATTGCAGCAGATCGGCGCTGCAATGTAGATAACAGGAACGATTTTTTTTTCCAAAAACGAGCATTTTTGGCCATGTTATGAGCATTTTTATATTTATGCAAATGAGCCTTTCTTATGTACAACTGGGCGTGTTTAAAGTTATGTCCAAGGGGGCGTGTATTGTGTGTGTACATCTGGGCGTGTTTACTTGTTTTACTAGCTGGGCGTTGTGAATAGAAGTGTATGATGCTGACGAATCAGCATCATCCACTTCTCTTCATTACCACCCAGCTTCTGGCAGTGCACAGACACACAGCGTGTGAAAAAAACCAAAACTTTCCTGTTATCTACATTGCAGCGCCGATCTGCTGCAATAGGAGATAGGGGTTTGAAAATCTGGTGACAGAGCCTCTTTAAATAACAAGTTCCCGATACCAAAATATTACTGCAGTCATTACCCATTATTGCAGCGAGAATGTTCTGATAATATGCAGGGAATTTCTAATCATTGCCCCACAAACGTGCTAATCTGTTGTTTGCATCAGCCTGTAGTCTGCGTACTCCAGACTACAGGCACGCAGGCTTTCATAAACAGCCTTATGTTGTTACTGGAATGCTTCCACTTCTAAAGTGAGGGGTGAAAGGTCGACAGCACATCAGTGCAGGGTCACCAAAGGTAGACATACATTATACACCACCAAAATTACTTTTTAAAAGAGACTCTAGGCCCCATGCACACGACCGTAAAAACTCCCGTAATTACGGGCCGTAATTATGGGCCCATAGACTTCTATTGGCCACGGGTACCTCCCCGTATGCTTACGGGAAGGTGCCCGTGCCGTTGAAAAAGATAGAACATGTCCTATTTCAGGCCGCAATTACGGCACGGGCAGCCCATAGAAGTCTATGGGGCTCCCGTAATTACGGGTGACTACGTGTGTGTACCTGTAATCACGGGAGCGTTGCTAGGCGACGTCCGTAAATAGTCACTGTCCAGGGTGCTGAAAGTGTTAAACGATCGGCAGTAACTGTTTCAGCACCCTGGACAGTGACTTCCGATCACAATATAAAGCTGTAAAAAAAAAAAAAAAGGACGTTCATACTTACCCAGAACTCCCTGCTTCTTCCTCCAGTGCGGCCTCCTGGGATGACGTTACAGCCCATGTGACCGCTGCAGCCAATCACTGGCCAATCACTGGCTGCAGCGGTCACATGGACTGCAGCGTCATCCAGGGAGGTCGGACTGGATGTCAAGAGAGGGACGCGTCACCAAGACAACGGCCGGGTAAGTATGAATTTCTTTTACTTTTATTACGGAAAGGGCTGTCCCTTCTCTCTATCCTGCACTGATAGAGAGAAGGGGCTGCCGATTACTGCAGTGTAATTTTGCAGCCAAAAACGTGCCCGTAAACACGGGCGGAATACGGGTGACACCGGACCCGTATTTACGGGCACAGATCCGTAAATACTGGTGCAATACGGGTCGAATACGTGTGATCAAGGACCCGCATTTACGCCAGTATTTACGGGTGGACAAAAATACGGTCGTGTGCATGGGGCCTTAGGCTAAGTTCACACTTGCGTTGTATAATCAGTTACTCTGATCAGTATTTCGATCAGAATAAGGATAGAAACAGATCAGTTGAAAATCCCATTGAAATCAAAATAATGGATGCAAATGGGATTACAATCCATTTGTATCCGTTTTGTATGGACACCAATGATAAAAATAAGGGCCTGTTCACATCAGCGTTGCCCTTCCGTTGAGGGGTTCCGTCGGATTAAAAGCTCAACGGAAAGGCAAACTAAAACATTAGCTTCCATTTCCCTCACCATTGATCTCAATGGTGACGGAAACGTTGCTAATGGTTTCCGTTTTTCACCGTTGTGACAGGGTTCCGTTCTTGGCGGAATCAATAGTGCAGCCGACTGCACTATTGATTCCGTTAAAAAAGTTTGTTTGCCTTTCAGTTGAGGGGTTAACCTGACGGAAACCTCAGACGGAAACCCTCAAATGAAGGGCAACGCAGATGTGAACACAGCCTAACCCATCCAATAGACATCCGTTTTTTTTGAACGGAATAAAAGTCCTGCACTCTGCAATCTCCATCAAAAATTTTTAACTGATCAGTTTTTATCCTTATTCTGATCTAAAAAAAAAGGTCAGAGTAACGGATTAAACACCACAAGCGTGAACTTAGCCTTAGGGCTTATTCACACGAACGTAAAATACGTCCGTGCTACACGCGTGGAAATCACGCGCGTCGCACGGACCTATGTTACTGAATGGTTCCCGTTCAGAGAATTTCACGCAGCGTATGTTCGCTGCGTGAAACTCATGACATGTCCTATATTTGGCCGTGTTTCGCGCTGCACGCACCCATTGA
This sequence comes from Rhinoderma darwinii, assembly GCF_050947455.1. NCBI lineage: Eukaryota > Metazoa > Chordata > Amphibia > Anura > Rhinodermatidae > Rhinoderma > Rhinoderma darwinii. Next base: position 46,476,434 of record NC_134693.1, read on the forward strand.
AGTCAATGGGTGCGTGCAAATCGCGCTCGGTACATGGAAGCACTTCCGTTGGACACGCGTGATTCGCGCAACAGCAGTCAAATAAATGAATGAAAACAGAAAAGCACCACGTGCTTTTCTGTTTACAAACATAAAAACAGTGTCATAATGATGGCGGCTGCGAGAAAATCACTCAGCCACGCATCATATGCTGGTGACACATGGAGCTTTTGCAGACCTTTTGCGCGCGCAAAACGCAGCATTTTTTGCGCGCGCAAAACGCACACGCTCGTGTGAATCCGGCCTTAGAGTGTTTTATTCTGTTATGCTGCATCAAATTTGGCTAGATAATGGAGAAGGAGACACTAGTCAAGGGATAATAGAGGGGTTTTTCTTTTAGGCCATGTTCAGACAGGATTTGTTGCGGATTTCCACAACAAAGTGCAGTACAATGCAAGTGAATCAGTTTTTCAAATTTGCCACGGAATTCTGCTGCAGATTTTGCCCCTTACAATGCAAATCCACATGTAACACAAATACAGATTTGAGGCAAAAGCCACCCGTAGGCCCCATGCACACGGTCATGCCTGTAATCACAATCCGCGATCACAGGCACGGCCAGCCACAGACAGCCACCCGCATTTTCGGCTTGTGCTCCCATACTTTCTACGCCCCAGACACCTTCCCGTAAATATAGGTGTCCGTGGTCAATAGAAATTAATAGGTAATGAATGGGTAATTGCGGACCGTAATTACAGATGAATTCTACGGTTGTGTGCATGGGGCCTTAAAGCGTACCTAACTTTTCAGAATAAACTGCCACGTGTGTACATGGGGAACAACACTATTTTTGGCCATTGTATGACTAATTTACAGTAGTTGTGAAGCTAGTGGGCGGAGCCTAACTGCCATCTGCTATTCTGTGTGCGGTTACTACCACTAGGTGTCTTTGTTCATGTAATCTACTGTCCATCTCCTGTGGGACAAGCAAAATACGTCCCTACAGAGTAGAATTGACTTCTGCAGAAAGTGGGGTGTGTCTCTTCACTACCTGCCAATAGAAGTCTATGGAGAGGGGAGGGGGAGCGAGAAAGGGAGACAGACACGCTGCCTATACAAGTCTATGGAGAAGGGAGGCGAGAGCAGTAGGAGGGGGCAGAGAGAGAAAGACACGGACGCTGCTACAGCTTCCTGCTAAGATTTATGTCACCCCAGTGCTGGATTTTCAGCTACACTGCTCATTACTGTATAATATCCTCCATTCTGCTGATGCTTCTATTTATGCAGGGCCGGCCATTTGGGTGTGCGACCTGTGCCATGGCACATCACTCTAGCAGGTGGAAGGGGTCGCTGCACTGGCTCTCCCCCTGCTTGTATTTCTGAAGCGCCTAGGCCCGGCAACTCTGCAGCTGCCTATCCGCCCGGGTGCTCCTTCAGCGATGTATGGAGACACATGACGTGTAACTTGACAACTCAACGTGTGTGTCACAGTGCAGCACCGTGGCCAGAACAGAGAAGGACCTGGATGAGTGGCGAGTAAAATTAACCACCACTCTGTTCCCTGCAAGGGAGCCGTTACTTATACATTATTTTAACATTACACAGTGGGGGTCATAAGGGGGCAAAAGGGGGCTGTATACTGTGTGGGAATAACTAGACTGTGCGATAGTGGGGGCATAAAACAGCCAGGCATTATATTGTGTGTGGGGTGGCATAAGTGGGCATTATTTATACTGGGGGTCACAAGAGGCCATTATACTGTGGGGAGGGTACTAAAGGGGGTCATGATACTGTGTAGGGCGGCACTAACGGGTGTCAGGATACTGTAAATGAAAATTTTGCACAGGGTGCCATCTATGCTAAGGCCAGCCCTGTATTATATATGATAGCGATAGGACAGCAGGATTCTCCTCTTCTATGTGTGCTGTGTAAATAAGATATGATAGCAGTTAGGCTCCATCCACTAGCTCAGAGACAACTGAGAATTACAAAAATAGAGCTCGCAGAGGAGAAAACTGCTTACAAAAAAAATAATAATACAAGTCCAGAAAGTGTTATTCCTCAATGGCAGCTTATTCTGAATGAAAAGTCACCTGAAATGTTAGGTACACTTTTAGGCTATGTTCATACAGAGTATTTTGCAGGAGGAATATCTGCCTCAAAATTCAGTTTGGAAGTTTGAGGCAGATTGTCCTCTCCCTTCACGCCGATTTTCGCCCGCGGCCATTGAGCGCCGCGGGCATAAAACACAGCGAAATACGCTCTCTCTGCCTCCCATTGAAGTCAATGGGAGGTCAGAGGCGAAAATGCCCGAAGATAGGGCATGTCGCTTCTTTTTCCCGCGAGGCAGTTTTACTGCTCGCGGGAAAAAGACGCCGACGCCTCCCATTGAAATCAATGGGAGGCATTTTCGGCCCGTTTTTGCCGAGTTTTGCGACGCGGTTTCCGCGTCAAAAAAACTCGTCAAAATACTCCGTGTGAACACAGCCTAAGGGTGGCTTTTGCCTCAAATCTGTGTTACATGTGGATTTGCATTGCAAAGGGTAAAATCTGCAGCAGAAATCTGTGGCAAATTTGAAAAACTGATTCATTAAGGACGCGTTGTGTGATATTATTTTGATACATAAGCTTATTAGTAAAAAAAAAAAATTATAATTGTTAGCCAGCTGTAAACATACTATGAACACTTAAATAAGTGTAATATCTTTAATTATTTTCAAAAAGAAGATGGAAATGAACATACAGAAAATACGTTAGTCACCTTCTTTTTCTTCTTTAGGACCACTTTCACTCCATCTACAGACACCAATAGGTTAACTTTCTTCTTTTTGATGTTCTTTGCTTTGAATTCATACTGCAGAAAAAAAAAAAAAAAAAGATACAGTATTTCAATATCGGAGAATAGAGATAAGAGATGCAACAAAGTCACTCAGAAAGAGGTCACTATAATCTAATAGTGGGAACCAAACAAGATTTGGGCATTTCATTCATTTAGCTGGGGGAGGCTAGAGAAATACAATGCAAATCTAGCCGGAAAGAATAAGGTCCTGCAAAAATAAATAATTCATGGCAAGTAAAAAAAGCCAAATTGTGCTTGACATTCACAAAAAAATTTAAATAAAGAAGGATCCCGATTTTAAAAACGGTTGTATCACAAGATCCTATATGTATTCAATAGGTCTATAAAAAAAAAAAAAAAAAAAAAAAAAAAGAAGACGAAAGAAGGATTCGTAAAAACTCCAGCCAAGCGCTTGGTATCCATATTTTTTTAATGTGGCCTAAAGCCCTCAATGATGTGTCTGCCATCATCCAACCACTATTAAGAACAGTACAGCATCTATAGGGTAACCATAAAGTATGCCTAAGGGCTATATAATAACGCTCAAAAGGCAGAAATATACATGGTCAGGTCCTGAAGGTCACCACCATAATGATTTGGCCACAAGTAAACTGCTGCGCATGCACACGACCGTAAAAACACCCGTTATTGCGGGTCGTAATTACGACCCGCAATAACGGGCGCATAGACTTCTGTTAGCCACGGGTACCTTCCCGTTTTCTCACGGGAAGGTGCCCGTGCCTTTAAAAAAATAGAACATGTTCTATTTTTTCATTTTACGGGCCGTGCTACTATACTTTATAATGGGAGCACGGTTCGCAAAAGCGGCCGGCTGCCCGTGGCCGGCCGTGCTCGTAATTACGAGTCGTAATTTACGAGCACGGTCGTGTGCATGAAAAGTGCTACACATACATCCAATCCAACTCACTATATACAGGCTCTTAAACCCGAAGGCAAAATTAACACGATTCGTATTACGTGGGGATTTGCTGCGCATATATCTTTGTGCGGCAAATCCGCAGCGTAATACACTACCAGCAAAGTAAATGATATATGATATTTCAAGTAATCTCATCTACATGTTGCAGATTTTTTCCGCATGTAAACTTGACCTGCGGTGCATATTTTAAAACCTGCAGCATGTCATTTATCTTGCATTTACGCTTGCAACTTGTATCTGTATAGTTTAAGAAAAAAAAACAAAAAAAAAAAAAACACAACAAAATCTACAGCATAAAACCGCACCAATTTCCGCATCAATGTAAAAAGCTGAACTAAAAATGCACTAGGAGGTGCGGATATTATCTGTGGAATTACCGGCTTATTTGCGGTTTTGATGCAGATTTCCTGCACCAAATTCCGCAGCGTGTGCATGCAGCCTAAAGTTGTCAAAAGTGAAAAAGAATGTCCCTTTATCAAAAACCCGGTTATACAAATCTGAAATAGCGGAGAAAGGTTCTATGTTCAGGACCCTCATGTATAAACAAGAGCGGAGAGCAGCTACATAAGGCCTCTCTTATTCCGGAGGACCCAGAACATTTACATGAACAGCGCATCTATTTCAGTGAGAACTGTGTAATGTTTAATTTCCCCTTTGATGGTGCTGCAGGAAAATTGAACCTTTGCCGTCTGATTCCCCCACAGATTACAGCCGATTGCTTGGGGTCCTATCAGCCTATTGTTGGGGGATCCTATATGAAAATTGAAGTTTGTGTCTTGAAACAAAAGCATTTCAAAAGTAGTGGCTATATTCTCTTAAATGAGTTGGTGGAATGGGTGGAGATTGCTTGAATCTTCATCAAAGGTCCAAAAACCGAAAAAGCAGAGCTGCAGTGTAAATCATGTGGGAGGGGGTGATGACACAGCACAATAACCTGACTCTGTAAGACAGATGAATTTCAGACTACCTTAGGCTCCTATATAGCGGTGTCCTAATAGATCAAAGCTAAAATGTAGTCAAGCATCTAAAAACCCAAGACATTGTACAGCAGGTAGATATTAACCAGGTTAACGGCTTACAATACTGTTAATAAGGGAGAGACCAACACAAGTTAGGAAAACCTAAATGTGAACGTAGCCCATGTTCGGCAAATGAGCCAGAAATGCTCCCGAAGCATACGCCAGGCGCATTCATAGGCTCCAATTGTCCTTTTAACATACGTTTGCGTCGTATGCATTGGCATTCCTTTTTTTCTTCTCAACCTCTATTAAAAAGATTAGCCAACTATGTTTTTGCCATGTCTGCCCCGTTTCTTTGCCAAATAAAACTTGCATTTAGGGGTTTTCATCTGCCCCTGAAATGGTGTCACTTCCGTTATGACGGTGGGCAGTCAATGAGTCGTGCACGCGCTGTTCCACAGTCCTCCTGTAGTGTGCGACGAGAGAAGGCGCTAACATCTTAGCTCTGGTGCTCAGATCACGGTACTGCAATGTAACTGCGCAAGCGGCTTAGTGCACCGCTAAAACGGACAGAACCATTGGCAACAGGTCTTATAAACAACGGAGTCACAGGGAAAATAGTAAGTGGATATATACAAAGACAGGAGTAAATGGAAAATACATCTATATTGAAAAACGTTACTCATTAACTCTTGATGCACTTTTACCATATTATGATACAACTCCTTTTATACCTCCTAAGTGGAGTTTTAAAAGCCGTAATATGGCCACATTTTAGCAACTGTATTACGTATTTAACACACAGGCTCCTGCAAGTCTACTGACCCAAACTCAGATCACTAAAGTATATACAATCAAATGAATTTGAAGTATTATAATGCAATGAGGAAAGGAAAAAGGAAGGAAATCAAACTTTGCAAAAATTATTCTGACCTTCCACTGAAGGAAGTAGGATATTTGCCTCCTATGACTCATTATTCAGAATCACATTATCTCCCTCAGGTTACAGACTGGGAACACGTCCAATGTAAAATGCTCCATGCGGAGAAAAGTAGATATTTATAAACACATGATAATCTCATTTATTAAAAAGTCAAGCCTAGTAAACAACCTATAGAAGTTAAACCTTTGGGGCTTAGTTCACATCTGCGTCAGGACTCCGTTCATGGGTTCTGTCTGAGCTTTCCGTCAGGAACGGAACCGTGGCTGAAACAAACAGAAACCATAGGTTTCTATTTGCATCACCATTCATTTCAATGGTGACGGATCCGATGCAAATGTTTTCCATTTGTTAAAGTTGTTTAAGGGTACCGTCGTTTTGACGGAACACTGTAGTAGACTGCTGTATTCATTCCGTCAAAACACCGATGACAAACAGAAACAATTTGCACCTGATCCGTCACCATTGAAATCAACTTATGGTTTCTGTTTTTTTCAGTCAGGATTCCGTTCATTGGTTCCCCTGACCGAAAGCTCAGACGGAACCCATGAACGTAGCCCTGACGCAGATGTAAACGAAGCCTTAGGCCCTGTTCACATCAGCGTTGGCTTTCCGTTCCGGGGTTCCGTCAGAAAAACAGAAACCTGCCAGAATGGTGACGAATGGAAACCATTAGCAATGTTTCCGTCACCACTGATATCCATGGTGATGGAAACGGAAGCTGTGGTTTCAGTTTGACTTTCCGTTGTGGGGCTCACCCGACGGAAACCTCAGACGGAACCCCGGAATGGAAAGCCAACGCTGATGTGAACAGGCCCTTAGTCTGAATTATGTTAGTATATTGGATACTTGTCACAAGAGTTTAGTCCGCCAGACATTAATGGGGTTAGTTCACCTCAGACATTGGTAACATATTGCAATCATAGTCAACAGCCTTCCATGCGGTCGCCTAGAGAAAGACGTAAGGCACCGACAGCAGACCAAGCTTCATAGCGACATTTCCACCTCATTCTAGCGATCGCTGGAGTCCTAGCGATATGCCACCTCTGTCTGGGGCGAGCCAACCCCTCTAAGGCATTATGGTTGGTCACTATAGAAACCTGTTTACACTTGTCAATTTTGGATCCATTGCGAAATCTATTTTCATACATGTTCTAACACCACACATTGGTTCAGCCACGTTGGTGCAGCCAGTGCGCATGGACTCCCACCGGGTCACAAACTGAAGAAGCCATGGTGTTCACAATGAGACATACAAACCTTGTTAGAGATTTATGTCAGATCTCTCCATTCTGTGGTACGACACTCTTAAGCCTCATGCACACGACCGTAGTGTCACCCGTATGCCGTGCACATTCATTTCAATGAGCATGGACCACAAAATGCGGCTGTAAGAAGACTTGTCCTATCTTTTTGCAGTCCAGGCTCCCGGGCAATGCACGGACCGTGAAAACCACGGTCGTGTGCATGGGCCCATGGAAATGAATGGGACCGCAATTCACCCGCAGATTTGCAGGTGAATTTCGGCTGCAAAAACACGTTCGTGTGCATGAGGCCTAAATTTCAATATAATATCCCAACTTTTGTACCAGAGATTTTCATTAATGGAAATCTCAAACTAGCTCTAAAGGGGTTTCAGGTGCTTTACAGAGCAATGTGGCTTCTGATTCGTTAATTAGAAGGGTCCCAACTCCACTAAACATCATCCGAACAAGTCTCTGTTGGTTTCCCCATAAATCATCTAAGGACCAGCTATATGAAATTGCTGTAATTATTATGGCGATAGGTGGGGAATACTGCAATCATAAAATTCTGTCGGTATAAACCGGCATTTAGGCAGAGGATAGTCGCGGAAGAACGCGCAGAATCTGTCTAACTGCCAGACAACAAACATGGCCTCTTATCTCCCACACTCCGTAAAAGCAAAGAACCTTCATTTAGGCTCAATCTCTTGCATGTCAGATAATAAAAATGTGTTGTGAAGAAATCCTTGTGAGTGAATACAGATCAGAATTTTCTCACGCGTGATGTAACGGCTTGCATGGAGTAATTACCGATAATAATATGGTTGGTTGAAGCAGCTGGAGCCATACAGTATTGTAACTGTAATAGGATGTCTGGCTATCAGGGGACGATAGAAAATGAAATGCCATTTTATTGTGGCAGCTGGAAAGCTATTTTCGTCTCAGGATATTATACGGTATCTGAAAAAGTGAAGAGACAGAGAGAGGGAGATAGATGTTCACACGTCAGATGTGGTATTCATTACTATGAAGAGAAATAGACTCCGGCACACTTGGAAGCTTAGTCTGGTTTTACACGGAGCAATTTCGGGCCTCATTTATTTAAATTGTCTAATAGAAAAACTGACCTTACTACCTAGAACAACCTATCACAATGCGGCTTTCATTTTTCCACAGCGGTTTAAGAAATTGAACCTGCACTGTGATTGGTTGCTATGGTCAACAAGACAAATGTTTGTGTTAAGCTGGATTTGTCACGCTGCGGTTTTGGTGCGTTTTATTGCTGTGATAACTGCGAGGTCATCACAGCAAAAAAAGTGCACCAAATCCGAAGCATATAATTCCAGGCTAAGGATGTATTCACATTGTGCTGTTTTGCCGTGTTTTTTGCCATGCGGCCATAAAACGTACTTCAAAATCCCACACTTTTCTGCGCCAACTACAAAACTGAAGCAAATCACGATAACATAACTTATTGAAGTGCGGGTTTCGTTCGTGCGGCAAGACTGCCCCGTGCGAATACACCCTTAGACAGTTTTGATAAAGGAGGTCTATTAGCTCCAATCCGACCATTTGGTAATTAATTTTCCAGACAGTAATCTGAACTCTGAATTAAAATACAGGCATATATTCCTATAATTGGAACAGCAAAAAAAGAACTGTTCCCAGCCCAGCATAATATCGCTCTGCTATTCCACTTAATGTGATTTTCCTTCCATTGGCCATTTATACACTTGTTTGAATCTTTATAATGGGATTGTGGAAATTTTATGTAGGCGAGATAAAGATTAAATCTAATGGATTCGATCATGATGTCTATTTACATAAAGCAATTATCATTATGACCTGTCACTTTCATATGTTGCATAATCACAAAAACTGCTACATAAAAATCCAACATTTGAAAGGTTTAGCACTTTACAAGTAGAATAGACAGCAGACAAACCTTGTAAAGGGGGTTGTCTTATACCGTCTCTATTAAAGGGGTTATGTGAGGACCAAAAATTATTGTGAGTACACTCGCCAATATACATTCCGGTCCCCCGTTGCGCTGATTCTGCAATTTTCATAGCGTTGCCAGGGGACCGAAAGTCTAGTTGCACAGTCTTTGATGATGATACGACTCTTCGTCATGTGACCGGCCCCGCTGTACTCTATGTACAAGCAGTATTACAGCAAGTACATAGAGTACAGCGGGGTTGGTCACGTGACGAAGAGTCGTATCGTCATCAAAGAAGGCTGTGCAACTAGACTTCTGGTCCCCCGATGGCGCTATAAGGATGTATGAAAGTTGCTGAATCAGCGAAAGGGGGTCCGGAATGTATATAAGCGAGTGTACTCACATACTGCAGGGACTACACTGCTAATAATTTTTGGTCCCCACATAACCCCTTTAATTCCTCATGGTTTTCAAGATCTCTGCTTGTTGTTATTCAGTAGGAACATATATGGTTTACTTTCAGTGTATAAAATTCTGTCCATGGTCATGTGATGGACACACAGGTGCTGATGCAGATACTGTAACGAGCCACGCATCTGTGTGTCCATCACATGACCATGGATTGAATTAACCGGAAGTTAACAATGAATGTTCCTCCTGAATAACAGCAGAGATCTTGAAAATGGTGAGGAAAACCGAGTATATTGGAAAATTGTATATCTTTTAATTATACAAAAATAACATTAATTCGCTGAAACTAAACAACCCCTTTAATATAGAGCTGGGGGTTGACAAGCCGTCTTATGTAAAAATGGCGTAATTATATCAAGCCAACAATATATGCTAATCACATTACAAACTCAGCTCTGCTATGTTTTTATAGAGTGACGATTTGATAGATCAGGGTGAATAGAGAAAAGACGTATGGCAGTGTGAGGAACAAATAAGCTCAATATGATGTGCTGCATGTGTGCCAGACTATTGAGAACAAAGCATCAATAATAAAAGATTTCTTTATCAAATTAGACTTCTATATGAAACATTAGTAAATGAGAAAATCAATGAGAGAAAAAAGGAATATTAAAAAAAATAAAAAATAAAAAAAATGTTTAAGTGGTCTTCACGCGGTACAGTACATGTCACTTTACAGTTGGGGCGGGGGGGGGGGGGGGTGCATGGCAAGCTTTGTTTTATCTCAAATAACTACGAGATTACATTTCACCTACATCTGGTATCATTAGCCTGTCTCTATATGTATAAATCACTGCCTGCAGCTTCTTATGAAGAGCGAGTAAATGGAATTCATTAACATGAAGATGAATGAAGGGTTAAAATATTCCAAAGTAAAAGACGGCTCTTCACTCTGGTGCTATAGTAGGGCACTCCGCTGGTTTCCATGGATACCATATGTATGACATATATTGCACACAGCTGATGATGTACAGTGAAGGAAATAAGTATTTGATCCCTTGCTGATTTTGTAAGTTTGCCCACTGTCAAAGTCATGAACAGTCTAGAATTTTTAGGCTAGGTTAATTTTACCAGTGAGAGATAGATTATATATAAAAAAAAAAATAATAAAAAAAAAAAAATCACATTGTCAAAATTATATATATTTATTTGCATTGTGCACAGAGAAATAAGTATTTGATCCCCTACCAACCATTAAGAGTTCAGCCTCCTCCAGACCAGTTACACGCTCCAAATCAACTTGGTGCCTGCATTAAGACAGCTGTCTTAAATGGTCACCTGTATAAAAGACTCCTGTCCACAGACTCAATTAATCAGTCTGACTCTAACCTCTACAACATGGGCAAGACCAAAGAGCTTTCTAAGGATGTCAGGGACAAGATCATAGACCTGCACAAGGCTGGAATGGGCTACAAAACCATAAGTAAGACGCTGGGTGAGAAGGAGACAACTGTTGGTGCAATAGTAAGAAAATGGAAGACATACAAAATGACTGTCAATCGACATCGATCTGGGGCTCCATGCAAAATCTCACCTCGTGGGGTATCCTTGATCCTGAGGAAGGTGAGAGCTCAGCCGAAAACTACACGGGGGGAACTTGTTAATGATCTCAAGGCAGCTGGGACCACAGTCACCAAGAAAACCATTGGTAACACATTACGCCGTAATGGATTAAAATCCTGCAGTGCCCGCAAGGTCCCCCTGCTCAAGAAGGCGCATGTACAGGCTCGTTTGAAGTTTGCAAATGAACATCTGGATGATTCTGAGAGTGATTGGGAGAAGGTGCTGTGGTCAGATGAGACTAAAATTCAGCTCTTTGGCATTAACTCTACTCGCCATGTTTGGAGGAAGAGAAATGCTGCCTATGACCCAAAGAACACCGTCCCCACTGTCAAGCATGGAGTTGGAAACATTTTGTTTTGGGGGTGTTTCTCTGCTAAGGGCAAAGGACTACTTCACCGCATCAATGGGAGAATGGATGGAGCCATGTACTGTCAAATCCTGAGTGACAACCTCCTTCCCTCCACCAGGACATTAAAAATGGCTCGTGGCTGGGTCTTCCAGCACGACAATGACCCAAAACATACAGCCAAGGCAACAAAGGAGTGGCTCAAAAAGAAGCACATTAAAGGTCATGGAGTGGCCTAGCCAGTATCCAGACCTTAATCCCATCGAAAACTTATGGAGGGAGCTGAAGATCCGAGTTGCCAAGCGACAGCCTCGAAATCTTAATGATTTACAGATGATCTGCAAAGAGGAGTGGGCCAAAATTCCATCTAACATGTGTGCAAACCTCATCATCAACTACAAAAAAGTCTGACTGCTGTGCTTGCCAACAAGGGTTTTGCCACCAAGTATTAAGTCTTGTTTGGCAAAGGGATCAAATACTTATTTCTCTGTGCACAATGCAAATAAATATATTTAATTTTGACTATGTGATTTTCTGTGTCTTTTTTTATATAATCTATCTCTCACTGGTAAAATTAACCTAGCCTAAAAATTCTAGACTGTTCATGTCTTTGACAGTGGGCAAACTTACAAAATCAGCAAGGGATCAAATACTTATTTCCTTCACTGTATATACCGCTCCGTATACCAAACTGACATTTAAAACGGTTCACCACTGTGAAACTGGCCTTACAATACGTTCAGAAGTTCCCATTACTGCACCCAGTTACATAGAAGGACTTATAATGGATTAGAACCACAAAATAGTATTGAAGCCTTTTTTCAACTTTGTATTATAGGCAGTGCACATGGCAGGATATCTACAGATGTATTTGGAGAGCAACAGCGGCCAACCTGTTTCACTTGTCCCTGCCATGTTCTATTATTGGTCTGCCCCCTGATAAATCAATCCTATTAGGAATATTATGAAATTGATATGCATGCAAATAAAAAAAATTATATTATAATATATATATATATATATATATATATATATATATATATATATATATATTTTTATTTTTTTTTGTTATGATTTTTTTGTGGGATTCCTTTGTATTGAATAGCGTTGTTGACTACACTATTCAGTATAGTAAAAAATAAAAAATAAATCTTGGGAGAGTGTTTGTAGGAATTTGTGAGGTCAGGCACGGATATTGGAAGAGAGTGCCTGGCTCACAATCTCTTCTAGTTTATCACAGTTGTTTGGTGGGGTGAGGTCAGGGCTCTTTGCAGGCCATTTAAAGAGGCTCTGTCACCAGATTTTGCAACCCCTATCTGCTATTGCAGCAGATAGGCGCTGCAATGTAGATTACAGTAACGTTTTTATTTTTTAAAAACGAGCATTTTTGGCCAAGTTATGACCATTTTTGTATTTATGCAAATGAGGCTTGCAAAAGTACAACTGGGCGTGTTGAAAAGTAAAAGTACAACTGGGCGTATATTATGTGCGTACATCGGGGCGTTTTTACTACTTTTACTAGCTGGGCGTTCTGACGAGAAGTATCATCCACTTCTCTTCACAACGCCCAGCTTCTGGCAGTGCAGACAGCGTGTTCTCGAGAGATCACGCTGTGACGTCACTCACAGGTCCTGCATCGTGTCGGACGAGCGAGGACACATCGGCACCAGAGGCTACAGATGATTCTGCAGCAGCATCGGCGTTTGCAGGTAAGTCGATGTAGCTACTTACCTGCAAACGCTGATGCTGCTGCAGAATCAACTGTAGCCTCTGGTGCCGATGTGTCCTCGCTCGTCTGACACGATGCAGGACCTGGGGAAGTGACGTCACAGCGTGATCTGCCAGAAGCTGGGCGTTCTGAAGAGAAGTGGATGATACTTCTCGTCAGAACGCCCAGCTAGTAAAAGTAGTAAAAACGCCCCGATGTACGCACATAATACACGCCCAGTTGTACTTTTACTTTTCAACACGCCCAGTTGGACTTTTGCAAGCCTCATTTGCATAAATACAAAAATGGTCATAACTTGGCCAAAAATGCTCGTTTTTTTAAAAATAAAAACGTTACTGTAATCTACATTGCAGCGCCTATCTGCTGCAATAGCAGATAGGGGTTGCAAAATCTGGTGACAGAGCCTCTTTAAGTTCTTCCATACCAAACTCACCCAACCAAGACTTTACAGACCTTGCTTTATACACTGGAACAGAAAAGGGCCTTCCCCAAACTGTTCTCCTGGAATCCGCCAAACCCATCAGACTGCCCGATAGCGAAGCGCGATTCATCACTCCAGAGAACACGTTTCCACTGCTTCAGAGTCCAGCGGTAGCGTTCTATACACCACTCTGGTCGACACTTGGTATTGCACATAGTGATCTTAGGCTTGTATACAGCTGCTTGACCCTTTCATGAAGCTCTGACACATAGCTCTTGTGCTAATGTCACTTCCAGAGGTACTCGAACTCTGCAGCTAGTGATGTCAAACAGAGGAGAAGCAACTTTACGTGCCACGTACTCGACACTGCTCTGTGCGTTGGCGTGGTCAAATGCTTTGTAACTGAGCGGTTACTCCTAGACACTTTCACTTCACAATAATAGTATTTAAAGTTCACCGGGGAAGATCTAGCAGATCAGAAATTTCACACACGGACTTGTGGCAAAGGTGGCATCCTTCAGTACGACCAATACTACTACCAATGTCTATGGAGATTGCATGGCTGTGTGCATGATTTTATGCACCTGTTTGCAATGGATGTAGCTAAAACACCTTCTCAAAATTTAGTAGTGGTGCCCACATACATTGCCATATAGTGTTGCACAATGTATGAAAACTTCTTGAACTCAACAATCTCAGATAATATTTCTATGAACAGTTTCTATGGAAAGTCACAATCAATCACAACAAAACATGCCAATAAGTCAGGGACAGTGAACGCTGCAGTTACTCATTGAGATTTCTATAGGTAGGCAACCTTTTTTGTATGGCATGCCGCTAAATACAATACAATGATGAAGTACTCAGTGTGCCATGCAAACATAAAATGTCATAGACAAATTGTTACCTTGTATGTGACATAAAACAATTAATCCGTTAAACTTACATTTCAGTGTAACCCTTGTCCCTGACTTGCTTTGCAAAGATGATCGATCTGTGGTGCATATGAAGCTACTGAACACCAGCTGGGGGGTGGGGGGGGGGGGTGCACATATGAAAGATAGTGGCTACTGACCACCAGCTAGGAAGAACTTCACACAGGAGAGACCGCGGTTACTGAATACTAGCTTGGAGGCACTGCACACAGGAAAGAGGGACTACTGAACACCAGCTTGGTGGGTGCATATTGGAGACCCTGGCTACTAAACATCAGATTTGGGGGCTGCAGATAGGAGAGACCGCAACTACCGAACACCAGCTAGGGAGGGGTGCACATAGGAGAGAGAGCTGCTAACTTTATGTTTGACAGAGTGGTTACTGAACTCCATCCTTGCGCTGCTGATCACCAGGAGAGAGCAGCGCTTCATTATGCGTTTGGCGATGCTAAAAAACAGGAGAGAGCAGTGCTGCGTTGTGTACTTGCCAAGTGTTCAGCAGCGACAAACACTGCTCTTTCACCTGATCAGTGCCCACCAAGCGTATAACGAAGCGCCGCTCTCTTCCTGTGTTCAGCGCCGCCAAACACACAACAGACACCGGGAGAAAAAAAGCTGCGCCAGCAAACCATGCCACCGATGCACACAGATTGCTATAGTCTATGGCAAGTCTTTTAGACACACAAAAAGAAAGCCACTCCAACAGCATTAACAGGATTCTGAGTGGTTTATCCGAAGCTGGAAAAGGGTTTTAAATCATTCTGAGGACAGGAATGGGGTTAGCAGGAACCCTCTGTTCCAGCAGCGATAACAATGTTCTCATTGGCTGAATCATCCATCATTTCCAGCAGCTGAAATATCTGTAACAGAAGCTATATTTGTTCACATCTGCGTTCTGGGTTCCGTTGTTCTGCATGGTCTATCCTGTGGATAGGTCATCAGTATGAAAACACACCCCGTGCCTGGACAACTCCTTTAATAATTCAACCTCATTGACAGGCTTCTAGTACGGCTAGCTTCACATGGCACATTATAGTAGTTTCCCCCTATATAAAGTATAAAATATAACACCCATTGCTTAATTTTTACGATCAAATTACTTCCACTTAGGCAGATACAGTGGGGCACATTTACTACTGTGTCTGGGTCTTCTGTGTGCGTGGCCCGTGACTGCGCACGGCCTTCGGACGACACTCCGTGGCCGACCGTGCCGTATCACGGACCGTGCACACAGCTACGGCTGTCTGCACGAGGCCTAACTGAGGCTGCATTCATAAATGTGGGCCAGCGACTTTCAGATCTTATGTTAACAAAATGAGTGCCTGATTTTAAAAGGGCTTGAGAGAAAGACAAAAAATCAAAATGACCTTCAATTCAAAAGGACTTTCATTCATTCCGTGGATTCTGATACCGGATCAATCAGCATCATTTTCTATTCTCCTGGCAAGTAGCCCTCAGCCAACCCTGGAACACAAGACTCCTCTCACAAGCAAATACATTATCTGGAGCAGTTCTATCTATCCAGCTTTAATAAAATTCCTCCTCTAGTTCCTCTCCCAGTGACCTGCTCCCCCTTAATGGACCCTGGTCAGTGAATTCCATGCCTTGCCCTCCCACACTAAAAAATTCCTTAAATTCCTTTGTAATACTGAAGACTGGTACAAGTCTTTAACCTCCCACCTCGACTTTTAACCTCCCCTTTCCGTCCTCTTCCTTCCCTTCTTACAACAGTCTCAACAATTTCAGTTTCCAGATACAATGCCTCACCAGGCTCTTGAAACCGCCAACACAATAATCGAGGGATAATAAATTAGAGACCACACACTGCAAACAGGGCATTGAAGATCAGACAAACAAAGTATCCAAAATGTCTGCTTTTTATGAATACCTACTCCGTTATGAAAGTTTGACTGGAAAACATTGATTTAATTTCTGTCCGGTTGCTTATACAGCGCCAGCATATTCCGCAGCGCTGTACAGAGATTGTTATCACTCACATCAATACTTGTCCCCAATGGGCCTGAATAATCTCATTTCACTATTTCAGACACAAACACTAAGAGCAATTTCTATAGGCCTGCAGCCTACCACACACAGGACGTCAGCGTTCCGACACAGGCGGCGCGATGACATCACTATATTGCCCAGTCTATGCCGGTCAGAGAGGCTGCTCTGCTCGTTGTGGGGTGAGTATATTATTTTTGGAGGCAAAAAAGGTGCATTATCATTGAAGACACAAAAAGAGATCTATAAACTGTGTTACTACTATGTGGGTCACATAGGGGGCTATTTAGGCACGAATACCATGTGTGATGCTAGTTCTGTCTGAGGCACAATGTAGGGCACTATTACTTTCTAGGGTACTATCTGTTTAGATTTATTTTCTGGGACACTATCTACCTGGCTCTATTATTTTGGAGCCACTATCTGTGTGGCATAATTATTTATTACTGAAGTTCAAAATTTATGAGGAAACAGGAAGAGAATTGAGGGTAGCAATAAAATTGGGAGTTTGAGTAGATGGTGGGGAATAGGAGGAAAAGTGAGGAGCCAAAGATGTTTTGGCAGCAAATTCTAGATAGACTATTCATAGTTGGTCTGATAGTCTGGGCCGGAAAGAGAAGAAAAGGGAAAGTAATTGATCCCAATCAGGGAAGACATCACCTGTGAGTCCAAACTTTTATATTAGGCTACATTCACATCTGCTTCAGGGTACCGTTCTGACGCTACATCGGAGCTTCCCGTCAGAACGGGACCCTCACTGAAACAAACGGAAACCATAGGTTTCCGTTTGCATCACCATTGATTTCAACGTCAACGGATCTGGTCCCAATGGTTTCCGTTTGTCTCAGTTGTGCAAGGGTTCCGTCGTTTTGATGGAATCAATACCGTAGTTTTGATTCTGTCAAAACGACGAAACCGTTGCACAACTGAGACATACGGAAACCATTGGCACCGGATCCGTCACCATTGGAAGCAATGGACGGTTTCCGTTTGTTTCAGTCAGGGTCTCGTTCTTACGGGAAGCTCCGATGTAACGTCAGAGCGGGACGCAGATGTGAACGAAGCCTTATCAGGTCTAAAAAAAAAAAAAATTGTCCCTAAATAGATAGAATTGTTTTTATTTTGTTTAATTGACTGCGAAGACATTGGAAGATAAAGAACAATGCTCACGAAGTGGTCGGGGGCACTCCTGAATCCTCTGCACAATATGATAAAATGACCATGTATTTCAGTATGTCTAGTAGAGGTAATTTTTACAAATGAGGGCATTCCAATAAATAGAGCTGGGAAGCTTTTAGTGAACACAGACTGAATCACCGCAGCCATAAACGGTATACAGGCTACAGTAAACAGCAGCCTATATTTTGCTTACAGATTTAGATGGCCGCTAACCTAGTCGTCAAACAGGGTGAAAACCAGAATTATGGGACAGATGAAGAATTTAAGATACAATACAGGGAACAGATATGGCATATCTAAGGCTACGTTCACACGTGTCAGATTTGCGTGCGCAAAAAAACAGACCATATTTCCTGATTTCATGTCCGTGAGACATCAGTGTGCTTTGCGTGTGGCATACGTTTTTCACGTCCGTCACATCACTTTTTTTTCCTTTTCTTATATCTCTGCATTTCTTTAGCAACTGATGCGTGAAACACAGACAGCACACGGATGTCGTCCGTGTTTTTCATGCACCCATAGACTTCAATGGGTGACAGTGTCCGCAAAAACTGACCAATATAGGACATGGTGAGTTTCACGCAACGTGCACTCGCTGCATGATAAGTTGTGCATGTCTGAATAGCCCTATTGACTTGCATGGGTCCGCGTGCAGTCAGTTATTTCAATGCATAGCACACGGACGAGAAACACGCTCGTTTGAATGAGCCCTTCACTGCACTTTTCTGATAGTATATTGTCCTGTTCATATAATTACATCCTCAATGCAATTGTATCATACAGGTTAGATAAAATAGTAATAAAGTAAACATTTTTGTATTTGTTTATCACACGAAGGCTGAATTCAGATGAACGTGGGGAAACTCGGGACGTGAAAAACTGCCGTTTTTCACGTCCGAGTAGCCCCTGTGCAGGTCCCATTTTCACAGATCTCCATAGACTGGAGTCTAACGAGGGATCTGTGAAAACGGAAGAAAGTAGGATGTTCTATTTTTCAACGGACCCTTCACACAGTCTGTTGAAACAACGGCCGTTTGAACGGCCTCATTGAATTACATGTGTCTGTGTGATGGCCGTTGTTTTAACGGCCGTCACACGAACATATACCACGGTTGTCTGAATTCAGCTTTACAGCCCACAAGGTGTTGCTAAACATAAATACAGGGAAAAACGCCAATTCAAATACGGTATCTGAGAACATTCTCCATAAAGCCCCAAGTCCACAACTGGTTTAAAAATGAATACCACACCTAAAAGGAGAATAAAGACATTTGAATAGTAAATCTAGCTAGTTATACAAGGATATGGGAGCAAAGCGGATTAGGGCATTTAGGAAAGAAAATTTCCCATACAGTCCAAAAATAAATACAAAAATCATTGTGCAGTCCACTTTTACTAAATTGTTGCAAAGTGTTTATCCAGATTTCCTACAGGTGTACGACCAAAGAATAAATAATAAAGTATACGGCAGAATGTGCTGCCTTCGTTCTTACTAGTTATATTTTTGTGTATATAGGAGGTACACTTTTATCTTGTTGCTATGCTTATGTACACATCAATCCATATGGCATGCAGTGGTAAACATGCAGCTGAGACGAATAGAGCTCCTTCTCCCCACCCCCCCGCACAAGCAAAGCTCCATTACAAAATGATGGAGGATTAACATCCAGTATGATCTGTAATCTCCCTGCACATTTCCATTCCATTATTGTCTGGTCTAAAATGTAGAACATCTAGGGGATTTCAAGCTACACGGCCATACAAACATCTCTTCAGATTAGTTTAAAAAAATAAAAAAACCCTCACAGCCCCCAGAGACTGGATAAGAAGCTAGCGCAGTCTGTAACAGATAGCCAAGAGCAGAACATCTCTTGTTACTGTACTTGTACCCCCCGGAGAAACGCAACATTAAAATTCAAACTTCAGTACGCTGCACCATGTAAAACACATGCCTTACTCCGTTTAATTGCTTGTACTTTGTACTAGGAAAATCTTTTTCTGTATTTTACATGCATAAGATAAAACCTTAGTTTCTGATAGATGTACGGTAGCGCTGTTATTCCCAATAGCATACGCTCCAACATTTGAAAATGGGAAATAAAATGCATGACCCCCTATTTAAAGGGAACATGTCCCCAGCATTTCACCTATTAAACCAGCAATACCTGGTGGAAGTGGGTGAAAAATCATTTCTATATAACCTATAATTGTCTTCTTAGTCGGCTCTGTAGCTTTAGTATTCAGTTGTTTAGTGTTCCCGCACCGTATGCTAATGAGAATAAAAGAGTCAAATCTTCATTCCTCAATTCTTTCAGAGATAACCCCGCCTCCTTACTTTTAATTGACAGCTCCTCGCCTTCCCCCAGCACACAAAATCCTGCGCTTGTGCATGGATGTCCTTTTCTGGGGTGTGCGCACAGAGGGACACCGGATTATTACAATAAAAGGCGCAACATGTTTGCAGACCGTTATTTACAGTCGGAGGAGGAGTTTAGGAGAGCGGATAACGGCAATGAACTTTTGACAGCAGCGACCAGTGAGGGATAAGTAAAGTTCAGTAGGTGAAATGCTGGTGACAGGTTCCCTTTAAAGTAATGCAGAGCTGCAAAATGTAATGTAGTACAATATGCAGCATTGCCACAAAGACTTCCCTGTACAGTGCCACAGATGCCACCACTCTAGTCCGTGCATACTTCCTGCGCCAGGCTGGACTTCTCTGCATTTTATTTAGGGGCCAGAAAGAAGCCGCAATGAATTTGCTTCCCTGGATTTGTTTCAATACAGCATATCGGCTGAATTGAAAAACAAAATAAATATATAAATTAAATTGGTAATATACCACCAAACTCTGTACACATGGAGTGTATCTAATGAGTAATAATGATCCTGATCCTTTACAGAATGTAGACATAAATCTCCAGATACAACTTACATGGTCAGAATAGTAAGACTGGGTTCACTTATTGCAGTCAATTTTTTATAGGCCACCTTTAATTTTTTTCTGATAGGATCATCTACCATTTTGTCAAATGGTACCATGTCAGAGCTCATACATGCTCACTTATGTATATGGCCAAATCTTACACTTATGTCATCTAACCTATTAGACTGGCACTCTAATGTTTTAAGCCTTAGAAAGCATGTGTCATGAAAATGTACAATGTGTGAACCTTCAAGCAGTGTGTATAAATATATATCCTTCACAACATTGTGCATTACATAGCTCCTATGAGTTAGATACAATACAATCAGCAGGAAAAAATAGCTGCATAGGGCCCTATGAAAGAGGATCAAGGTCCCTGTTTTGGACCCCAGAAAGAATGTGAACCAACCTCCAAGTAGACAGTGCGACTACACAGGCCAGCATTTATTCTCCTGCCCCAACCTTGCTAAATGTGGGATAAGGCCACGTTCAGAAGTAGCAGATTTTTTATGATGATTTGCACAAATAGTCCTTGAAAACTTACACTAGATAAGTTTAAAAACCCTATCCACACAGTCAATGCAGATTTTGAAATCCTCAACATGCCCATTATGTTGCAGAATTGTTGCAGATTTTCACCCTTTTTAATGGGTGAAATCCATGGCAAAATCTGCATGTAGCACATGAAGATATTCCCACAGATTTGTAGCAAAACCCACTTTGGAAAAACTCTGCCACATCTAAACCCACCCTAATAAGAGAAAGGTCACTCAACCAACACACTGTCGGGTGAAGTGCTCAGCAAACTTTATCGAGCTCCCAGGTTAAAAACAATTAAGACATTTTGCAAATACTTAGAAGGCTCTGTTCACATCTGCGTTGGGGTCCCGTTCTGACGTTCCGTCGGAGCCTTCTGTCAGAACGGGACCCTGAACAGACACAAACCAGAGGTAGTAGACCACACTATTGCTTCTGGCAAAACGACGGGTCCGGTGAACAGAGACGAACGGAAACCACGGGCACCGGGTCCGTTATCATTGAAATCAATGGTGATGGAAACGGAAACCCCTGGTTTCCGTTCGTGTCAGTTTGTGTCTGCTCAGGGTCCCATTCTGACGGAAAGCTCCGACGGAACGTCAGAACGGGACCCTAACGCAGATGTGAACAGAGCCTAAGTTATATGTAAAGGCATTCGTTTCTAGTTCTTCATGCTTAGGGAAAGTAGCCCAAACATGGTGATTTACTTTAAGAAGACAGACTAATGTTTAAGGTCCCATGCACACGACCATAAAACCGGACCCTAACACGGTCTGCGGTTTTACAGACCCATTTAGTTCTATTGGCCGCGGACACCTTTCCGTATCTCTACGGATGGGTGTCCGCACCGTAGAACAGTGCCAGGAATTATGGAGCAGGTCTGTTTTTTGGGCCGTGCTCCCATACTTTGTATGGGGACATGGCCCGAAAATGGGGGCGCCCGTCAGCAGACAGCCGTGCACGCAATCGTGGGCCCCAATGCACATGACCATTTTTTTGGTCTATCCGTAAATACGTATTTTATCCGTATATACGGAACGGTATTTGGAAATACTGTCCTTAATGCATCCATAATTGATCCGTATAGAAGGATCCGTAAAAAAAAAAAAAAAAAAAAAAAGAAGGGGGGGAGGCTGCAAATGAGGTCACCAACATGTTGCATAGCAACACTTCTGTAAACCGTCCCTAATTACGGATGCACATACGTAGCAGTCGTATTTACAGAAGCGCCCACAGGCTTCTATAAGAGAGTCCGTGCTGGAATTACGGACAAGAATAGGACAAGTTCTATATTTTTTCAACACCCATCCATAAAAATACTGAAAGGAGTCTTTGGCCAATAGAAATGAATGGGTCCATAATTACAGATTTAAAAATACGGTCGTGTGCAGGCAGGATTCAAATCCGCATCGATCCCACCCGGTGAACCCCAGCGGTCAATAGCGACCGTCGCATCTGAGCGGTTTTACAGGGAGGGGAGTGCCAATGGTTTCTATGGCAGCTGGGGGCCTAACAAAGAGCTCTAGTGAATGCCTGTTAAGCTGACAGGCATAACACACTCCAATACAGTATTGCAGTGTATTTTAATAGTGATTAAATGATCGCAGAGTAAAGTCCCCTAGTGGGACTATAAAAAAAAGTTTGTAATAAATAAAAATACCAAGTAAAAAAAAAAAATTCCAATTAAAAAAATAATTTTCCCCTTATATAATGCTTTATTATGAAAGAAAATTACACGTTTGGTACCGCCGCCTCCATAACGACCCCCAACTATAAAGCGGTTACATTATTTAACCCGCAAGGCGAAGACCGTAAAAAATAAAATAAAAAGCAATTTGCTGTTTTCTGTTCATCCTGCCTTAAAAAAATAAATTTGATAAAAAGTGATCAAAAAGTTGCATGTACGCCAAAATGATACCAAATAAAAAAACTCGTGCCGCAAAAAAAAGGCATCATAAAGCTGAAATCGGTGGAAAAATAAAAAGTTATGGATCTTAAAATACGGCGATACAACAACAACTAATTTTGAGAAAGAAAAAAAAAAAGAGTTTTTACTGTGTAAAAGTAGTAAAACATAAGAAAAACTATATACATTTGGTATCGTTGCATTTGTAATGACCCGCTAAAATTATACCACAAGGTAAACGGCGTAAATTTAGGACGCAAAAAGAAAAAGTGGCGAAATTGCTGTTTTTTTTCTATCCCCCCCCCAAAAAAATGTTTTAATAAAAGTTCATCTATAATTGATATGTACCCCAAAATGGTGCCATTAAAAAAATACAAATTTTCCCGCAAACAACAAGTCCTTATACAGCTATGTCAATGCAAAAATAAAAAAAAGTTATAGCTCTTTGAATGGGACGATGGAATAACACAAAAAATAGCTTTGTCATTAAAGAGGCTCTGTCACCAGATTCTGAAATCCCTATCTCCTATTGCATGTGATCGGCGCTGCAATGTAGAGAACAGTAACGTTTTTTTGTTTTTTTTTTAAAAACGTTCATTTTTGGCCAAGTTATGAGCTATTTTATATATATGCAAATGAGGTTTGAAATGGACAACTGGGCGTTTTTTTTTCGTTATGTCCAACTGGGCGTGTATTGTGTTTTTAACTGGGCGTGTTTACGTGTATGACGCTGACCAATCAGTGACCAGTCAGCATCATACACTCATCTCCATTGATTTACACAGCAGCGATGTGCAGCCACATAAACAGAGATTAACTTTACTGCATTGTCCTGATAATGAATACACATGAAATCCAGCCTGGACGTCATGTGTATTCAGAATCCTGACACTTCTGAATCTTTTCTTTGAGATTTCTAGCACGGGAAACAAAATCTCGCGAGATTTCGGAGATAAACGAGATTTTGTTTCCCTTGCTGCAAATCTCACAGAAAAGATTCAGAAGTGTCAGGATTCTGAGTACACATGACGTCCAGGCTGGATGATCATGTGTATTCATTATCAGGACACTGCAGTAACGTTAATCTCTGTGTATGTGGCTGCAGATCGCTGCTGTGTAAATCAATGGAGAGGAGTGTATGATGCTGACTGGTCACTGATTGGTCAGCGTCATACACGTAAACACGCCCAGTTAAAAACACAATACACGCCCAGTTGGACATAACGAAAAAAAAAACGCCCAGTTGTCCATTTCAAACCTCATTTGCATATATATAAAATAGCTCATAACTTGGCCAAAAATGAACGTTTAAAAAAAACAACAAAACAACACGTTACTGTGATCTACATTGCAGCGCCGATCACATGGAATAGGAGATAGGGATTTGAGAATCTGGTGACAGAGCCTCTTTAAGGCCTAAAACAGGCTGGTCACTGAGGGGTTTATATACGAAACAACCATAGCCTACATACCCGTATTCGTCTCATGGCTGCCACAATCTCCACTCTGCTGTTCGGACGCGGCACATCCAAGCTCCCGATGTACTGGAATACAAAGATTTCAGTTCAGTTTCCAGATGTACATATTCTGCATAAAATGTGAACACGCTTGTTTTGAACTGAAGGATACACACACACTCACACACACATTCCTATTGTTCTCCAGCCAGTGAAGTGTTTACAGAGGACTTGGCTCATACAGCAAAAATACAAGAAATATTAGACATTCACAAAAGGAAAATTAAAGACAATAGAAGAACAGAGTCTCTGAATACTGCTACAAAAAGAAATCACAAGGTCACTACCCATAATCTAAAATACAAAAGGTCAAACGGGGAACAGTAAAACTTAAAGGTCCTTTTACACAGGCTCATCAGGCGAACGAGTGCTCATGCAAAAGCTTGTTGCCAATCATCGGTCAGTGTAACATTCCCAGCGATCAGCCGACAAAAGAGCAACCACTTGTTTGTCAGCTGATCGAATCTTTTATGCGGGCATTAAAATCACAGATTGTCGGCAGCACCTCTTCCAATGTAAACAGAGAAAGAAGTTCTATTATTTGGACTCTGTCGGGCTAATATAATTTGTAATTTTTGTTTTGCTGTATAAAAACGCTTTTTTTATGCAGGGGCATCCCGTAAATAACTTATTCCGCATGGTATGCCACTATATGCTTACACGGTGGCATACCTCAGAGCAGAGCCTTCAGTCAGAGGTATACGTCAGGCAATACTCCAGACGTATACCTCTGACTGAAGGCTCAGACGTGATGCAAACAGGGCTTTACTTAAGGCTACATTCACATGACAGTGAAAAACAGCAGTGCGGCGGCCGTCTTCGTAACAGCCATCACACGGCCGTTTTCAGAACAATAGAGTTCTATGGGTGTATTCACACGGTTCCCATAGAAGTCAATGAATCCGTTTCTACCGGCCGTTTTTTTATGAATAAATCCTTGTAAATCCGGTAAAAACTGATCCTGGCCGAGAATTCCCCACACACAGCAGCGCAACTTTGAGCGCTGAGCCCGGGAAAGCCCTTGACATTACTATCCATATATGGACAGTGATATCGGGCTTTCAACTGTGGAGTCTCTGGCCAGAGCATTGCGAAATATCTGTCCGGGGACTCCTGTCTCCCTCTGACCCCCCCCTTCAGATAGCGCCTTTGTAGCTCCTTGAAGGAACGGAATCCCCGGCCGACGCTCTGGCCAGGGGATTCCACTACTGGAGATGCCCTGGAGTTAATGTCCATAAATGGACAGTGACGTCAGTGGCTACCTCTGGAATCTCCTGCCAGAGCGGAATCCCCGGCCGGCGCTCTGATCAGGGGATTTCGCTACTGGAGAAGCCCCTGGCGTCACTGTCCATATAAGGACAGAGACATTAGGGGCTCCCTATAGGAGTGAAATCCCCGGCCAGAGGGATTCCGCTCCTACAGGGAGCTATGGTGCCGCTATCTACAGGGGGTGCTTTCTGAGGTGGAGGTGGTGCCATCTACAAAGTGGGGTTGGTGCTATCTACATGGGCACTGTGGCACTATATGGGGGTGTGACTATCTACAGGGGACACGGTTGTGCTATCTACATGGGCACTGTGAGAGCACTGGCACTTTGTATGTGGGCACTGTCACTTTATATGTGGGCACTGTGGCACTATGTGGGCACTATCTACAGGGTCATTGCAGCACTATGTACATGGGCACTGTGGTGTTTTCATGGGGTTTGGACAAAAAAACAAAACTGATGGATGTAATTTGTTGGTTTTAAACAGCCAGCTGATCAGTTTTTAATGGCCATTTTTTTTTCACGGTCGTGTGAATATAGCCTTAGGAAGTCATGCACAAAGTATATTGAAAATGTTATAACTTTTCTTTACTTGCTGAAATCTAAATGCCCCTTTACTGCACCCTGAAAGGCCCTTTTTTTAGGGCTCATTCAGACGAGCGGAATCCTCGTCCGTGTGCTGTCCATTGAAATAACTGACATCACACGGACCCATGAATTTCAATGGGGCTATTGAGACATGCGCAAGTTTTCACGTTTCAAGTGTCTGTTGCGTGAAACTCACTACATGTCCTATATTGGTGCGTTTTTGCACACCTTGTTGCCCATTGAAGTCTACGGGTGCGTGAAAAACGCGGACGCCACAAAGTGCTTGCATGGAAGTGAAAAACGCACGCCACAAGCAAAGCACACGGATGCCGATACTCTACGCACACTGACATAAAATAGGCTGCATTTTTTACGCAGGTAAATCGTACATGCTCGTGTGAATGTAGCCTAGGGGTTGCCTATTGCGTGTCTAGTATGATAACCTTATTGTGTATCAATTCCAGCCTAGAGCTCCTTTGTTCTCGAATGTAAGGCTGGGTTCACACTACCTATTTTCAGACGTAATGGAGGCGTTTTACGCCTCTAATTACGTCTGAAAAAACGGCTCCATTATGCCGACAAACATCTGCCCATTACTTTCAATGGGCTTTATGCTGTACTGTGCCGACGACCTGTCATTTTACGTGTCGCTGTCAAAAGACGGCGCGTAAAATTTCAGCCTCGTCAAAAGAAGTGCAGGACACCTCTAGGGATGGAATTGGAGCCGGTTTCTCATAGACTCCAATGAAAACAGCTCCAAAAACGGCCGTAGAAAACGCAGCGAAATACGCGAGTTGCTCAAAAAACATCTGAAAATCTGGGGCTGTTTTCCCATGAAAACAGCTCCGTATTTTGAGACGTTTTTGACTCTGCGTGTGAACATACCCTAACACGGTGGCCTATGGGAACCCTTCAACATATCACTATTACTCCACCACTGTTTCTAGTCAAGCAATTGGAGTACACTATTTCATGTTCTCACACAACATTTCAGTATTTACTTGTGTGTTATTTATCCGAATATATGCACAAGAAAATTTCATTGTACATGAGTTTACATGTTCTCCCCGTGTCTGTGTGGGTTTCCTCCGGGGTACTCTAGTTCTCTCATAACCTACTGATAGGTTAATTGGCTTCCTATGAAATGGGCCCTTCAGTGTATGTGTCTGAACTAGGGAAATAAGATTGTGCGCGCTATTGTGGACATGGACTGATGTAAATGATGACAATCTCTGTACAGCAATGCCGAATATGCCAGAGCTACGTAAGCAAAAAATAAATACATAACTGGGCAGCAGCTTGAACTGCCATCATGTTTTTAAAGGCTGTGGAAAATAAAATATCCTACCCCTTTGGGGGCAATTTATTGGGACTGACGTTTCATACACCAGTCTTAATAAATGGGTCGCAGTTTACGACAACTTTCCTTACTATTAAGCCTCTTAATTAACCTTCGGCCGGGCCATGCGTCACAATCGTGGCGCAACGAACCACCGCAGCCATGCATCATCCATTCCTCTCACATTGGCCATAACATTTTAAAAACACACTCACCGTAACACTCCTCTTCTCCCCATCATTCCAGCATGGGCCTTATATGCGACGTAGCACTCGTCATCGGTGCTGTGTCACATAGAACGTCCGGACGCTGCCCAGCGTTAGTACATTGCATAAGCCACGCTGGAGTGATGAGGGAAGAAGAGTAGAGTAGAGGAGCAGAATTGTTTTTTTTTAACTATCCAATGGAGAGGGGCGGGGATGGCTACGTCCCATAGACTAAAATCCACGGCAGACTACACAGAGCGTGTCTATGGTGAAGTCAAGGGTAATCGCTGTCGGCCGAACAAGGCTGACAGCTATTTAAAATGTATGGCCAGCCAGACTACCTGGCTCATGGGACATGTCCAGCTCAGAGGTAGAAATTTTTTATTAGGCTCTATTCACATCTGCGTCGGAGGTTCTGGTCGTAGCCTCTGTCACATAGATTTAACAGGAAAAATTCTGCTGCATGCTAGGGGTATTTTTTTAATCAAAACGACGAACACCACCGAGCCTAATGGAAGTCAATGGAGTCCATCAGGAGCCAGTGATATCCGTTGTACAACAGATCCGACTCCGCATCGTGCTTTCCATTATAAGCAGAAACCGCAATGCAGATGTGAACAAAGCCTATGGCCTCGTGCACACGACGGTAGCCATGTGCACGGATGTGATTTTCGGGTCGGCCGGCAGCGGACTGTCAGCCGCAAATCGCGGGCTATGCACATGGCTGCGGCCATTATTTTCAATGAGCCCGGACCGCAGAAGACGGCTGTAATAAGACATGTCCGTTCTTTCTGCGGTACGGTTTCCCGGGCCATGCACAGACCGTAATAACTCTGGTCGTGTGCATGGCCCCATAGAAATTAATGGGGCCGCAATTCTCCCGTGGATTTTCGGGAGAATTGCGGCCGCAAAAGCACTTTCGTGTGCATGGGGCCTTACCTGTACATATCTGTAACTAGTCCTTTTAACGGAGTCCCAATATTATGTATGGACTGACTGAGAGACCAGATTAAAAACAACTCTAAAAGCAGTTACATGGAGGTCACAGAAAACAGGAGAAGGTTATAGAGCAGTGTGTGAGAATACCAAAACCCCACCTTGATCACAAGCTCTGTAATTGTTCTAAAGATATTTTATTTCAGATGAAAAAACCCATCATTCACTTATGAACCAGACCATGAAGGATTTAGAAAAGTCTCCTGCTGCCACTATAAGATGAGGAAAAAAATAAAAAGAAGACGTTCAGAGCCAGCAATATCCTAATAAAAAAATACCACAACCTCGGGCCTTGCTGTTTACTAAATACAGGCAGCCCTAGCCAAAGCCGGATATTGCTTACCAGCAAGACGATATTATTACTTCAAGCAAAGTTATACAGCCAGTGAAAACAAAAAGGTCTTCTCTGAAAGATTCAAGAACGATCAAATCGCTCAAATCGCATCAGTTACCTGTGATCCCCTGAAATGCTTTACTAGGAGCGGAACCATATTAAATGGGTTATCATGTTTAGGCCACCCCTTCTCAAGCACCTACTGAGGTAAAAGTGTGCGTGCCCTGGTTTGAGATCCTATCAGCCAGAGTGGAGACTTACCATAAAAAGTTTCCCTCCCAGTGGAGGACCCAGAGAGACCATTGATTTCAATGACACTAAAGAAATGAATAATGGCTGCCAAGTTGCCCTGGTAATAACAGGTCACATTAGCAGCAGAGTCACCTGAAGGTCAATTCCCACTATGACCGCTTTTGGCTGTTCAGAGAGATTTGTAAGTTTCCACAGTTCTCAAGCTGCAGGCAAAGTGAACACAAATTCAATTTTATCGAGAGGTCTTTATTGGTACCACCCGGTTCCGAGAACGGCAGGATATGGGCATCTAGCCTGTTCCTGCTACAGTCCCACTCCCTTCAGTTTTTGTTAATCTCGGCTTTCTAAAGTACAGTTTCCTGTATAACACACTACAGGAGGTAATGGGGGTAATGCCTCACATACAGAGGTCAGTGGTAAGATTTGTGTGGGGTGTGGGATGACCAAACACTCATGGCAGATGTGAATTTTCAGTTTTGCCTGTGGTATTTATTGGAAGTAAAAGTGCCATCCCCTAATATACCTGGGAATGGCATAAATTATAATTCCATAATGCAATGTTATTATTGGAAATTTTCTATAGCCCAGGGAACATTCAGGTAATAACATTCAGGGTTGCGGCCTGGAAATTAAAAACCCTTGTAGAAGGATGGCATGGGTATGACCCAACATTCACCTAGTCTTTGTTTTAGTTGATAAACAAATTTCCACTAAATCGGTATAAGTATGTGAAAAAAAATGCCTTAGTACGGTCAATTGACAACTACTATACACATTCCCTTGGGTTAAAGTCCAGATTAATACTTCAAGATAAAACACTATTTATAGGACTCGCACTATACAATATCACATAAAGGATCCCTATTCTTTATCTCGCCAGAAGAAACGTGGATTATTACGGTCAGGTAATTCTGATCTTCAAAGGCTCATGTGAAAAGCACTATGTGCAAGTAATAAGGTGAAAGAATAATCTGAACGACAGTGAGCCGACCTGCACAATGGAGTCACGTGTAATACGTCAGACAGGATGTTAGGGACTTCCAATGACTCATGTACGGAGTTAACCCAACAAAATAACTGTGCTGCAAAATCCATGTGATAATCTAATTAGAACATGTACAGTTTTACCTTAAACTTGAAATAGAGACAGACTCGTGCGCACTAATTTTTAACACACTTTTTGACGCGGAAACCGTGTTGGAAAACGCACAAAAAAAAATGGCTGAAAATGCCTCCCATTGATTTCAATGGGAGGCAGAGGCGTTTTTTTCCTGCGAGTGGAAAAACCCTCTCGGGGGAAAAAGCGTCATGGCCGATCTTCGGGCGTTTACGTCTCTGACCTCCCATTGACATCAATGGGAGGCAGAGAAAGCGTATTTCGCTGCGTTTTTTGCCCGCGGCGCTCAATGGCCATGGACAAGAAACGCCGCGATTCCAAACGGAATTTGGAGGCAGAACTTTCACCCTGCAAAAAACTCTGTGTGAACCCACCCTGTATGGTCTCAGATTACAAACTGAGATAGAGGCAATGCAATGTATATTGTGTTATATGATGGGCTATCGGGACGATGGGGGTCCCGTGTCCTCCAGTCTGCATGAGAAGCCAGTTGGCGCCAGCTGCAAAGGGGAGGAGAAAGCATTGGAGTCCGTGCACGGATATCGTCATTATAGTCTATGGCAGTTATGGAAACCTTGACTGTTTCTGTAACTGCCATAGTTTATAATGAAGACAACAATGGGGGTACCACCTAGGGCTGGGCGATTATGATCTAAATTAAATGAACATGTGATCTCGATTAATGAACGATTATTGCATGCCACCCCCCCCCCCTATTTGCATGCTATGTCATTGAATATTTATCCCGAGCCTGCTGTTTACTACTGTATATTGCCCCAAAGTATAATGCTCCCTGAGGACGCAGATACAGTTGAAACCAGAAAAAAATAAAAATTGCATCGAAAAACGTTGGTTAATTGCGCTGAATTTTCAGGTTAGTTTTTTTAGATTGATTGCCCCACCCTATTACCAGACATACATACATATGGTATATTTACGTTAAAGGGGTTGTCCGGTTTCAGCAAATTAATGTTATTTTTTGTATAATGAAATGTTATACAATTTTCAAATACACTTTCTGTATTAATTCCTGACAGTTTTCAAGATCTCTGCTTGTTGTTACTCAGTAGGAACCTTCATTGTTTACTTCCAGTGGATAAAATTCCGTCCATGGTCATGTGCTAGTTACACAGGTGCACGGCTCGTTACAGTGTGTGTATCAGCTCTGTGTCTTATATCCCAGCACCTGTGTGATCATCACGTGACCATGGACAGAATTGTATCCACTGGAAGTAAACAATGAAGGTTCCTATTGAATAACAGCAAGCAGATATCTTAACCATGAGGAATTTATATCGAAAGTATATTGAAAAATTGTATAACTTTAATTATGCAAAAAAAATAACATTAATTTGCCAAAACTGGACAATTCCTTTAAAATTTGTATGTACTAGTGACAGATGTCTTTTAATGGGGTTCCCTCCTCAAGGCAACCCATTTTTTAAATGAAACCAGGGAAAGCTTTGTCTATGCAGGGAAAATTTAGCATTACATGGCCATCCACGTATTGCATGGACACCCCTGGTCCAACAGGCCTCTCGGACGTCAATATGTCAAATTGGGCATGTGGATAAGGGTCGTCATCATGAGATAAATCATTACAAATCATGTTCAATAAATTGGTAAAACCTTTGCTTAGTCTTCTTAGTCTCAGAAGAGAGGGACACGTCGCCATGACTTTGGCCGGGATAAATAAAGTTTTTTTTTCTTATTGCTGCAGGATTTCTGTAATGGACATGCTGCCCGAAAAATTGCGCCACAATATGGTCAGTTTTTTTTGGAAGGAATTCCCTGCGTGTTCGATGTGTACTTTTACGCAGCATATCCGCCTAATGTGTTGCTACCCTGAATGCGAATTTTGCGGATTTCACCCTTTGCATTTCCGCAAAGGAGTGGCATGCTGTGGATTTAAAAATGTGAAACATGCCCTGATCTCTGCTTATTTACGTTACATGTAGATGGTGTTTCGATAACTCCATCCACATGTATTGTGCAGTAAATTGTTGCCGATTTTCGGTGCTTAAAAAAATCCATGACGTCTGAAACTATCCTTAGGATTTTTTTTTTATTTTTAATGGCAGAATGGATGAAAACCTTTGTGGTAAGGACATCATAGAGGGGGTCCTCCACTTGCCAAGAGATGCTCCCACTCTGGAGGAGTCAATGTAACCACATACTGTATGCAATAATACATTACTCCTGCAGCGCTGGAAATGGATACTCAGAGCTTTACCCAACAATAACGGTCAATCTTTAGGCGTTAGGGAAGCAAGACCTGCGGCGATCAGATGATCTCCAGAACAGCTGAATTGTAAGGGGATGCCCAGATGGCATTTAAGCTTTTCTTAGGCTTCTTGCAGATCACTTTTCTGCCCTCTGTTGATCGTGTAGGTTGGGAAAGCACCCGATGTACACGATAAATATGCCCATAGGGATCCATTATTCTGATGGAGACCAAAAGATTGTCCTTTTGGCCTCCGTATGGCTCGTAAACATCAGTATACCTTTTTTTGGAAGGATGAAAAAGCGTAGCAGACTAAGATATTTCATCTGGCTGGATCCCGCAAAAAAACATTATATCGTGCAATTTTTTTTTTCTTTTTAAGATGGGGGTCTATGGGTAAAGGATGCCACTGCACGGCATATGTCACAGGAATATGTTAAATGTATTAGTCGGGAAGCTCCAGTGATGTAACTGTCCATATATGGACAGTTAGGCCACTGGAGTTTCCTTCACAGGGCTGCAAGCAGCACCACTGCCCCAGTCCATTCTCATCCGTGTGGTTTTGTATGTCCCCTCGGCTTACCACAGTGACACAACTGTCCATGTATGGACAGTTATGACACTAGAGCCACCCCAGGAAAGTTCCAGTGAGATAGATTCCCGGGGTGGGGGGGGGATTAAAAAAAACAAAAAAAAAAAAACGCAGCCAGACTCTCAAAAACCAGGAAGCGATCTGCCAGGGGACTAGCCCTTGGGTAGCTACTAACATCACTTTCCATATAAATACAGTGACTTCAGGTCCAGCACTCTGCCTGGACGGTGTCAGGGCTTTTTTAGGTGACATATCCTACTGTATACCTATTACCTATACAGTGGGATGCGTTGCAGTCTTCCGAAGGTATACGTTGGGAGTCCTCCCGACATATACTGTACCTCCGACGGAAGGCAATAACACATTGTGAAAGGGGCCTTCTCTGACAGCCTATACAAGGAGGGACTAAAAAACTGACTAATGCTTGGAGGTATATTTTAGTAGTAATGCCAGTGCCGGATGAAGAAGCTTTTCTACTACTCGAGCTCAAAAGAAATTAATATGCTTGGCAGCCCAGGATATAAACACATGAAAAAACAGGTTATATGTGGAATTTTCAACAAACTAACGTAGCTGGTCCCATTCACATCATGTTATTGCCCTACATTTATGGTGTACGTCGGTAAAGCTCCCGCATACACGATAAAACGTGTTCATAGAGATTTATTGTCCCGACGGAGACCAAAAGCGTGATATACATCGGTATACCTTTTTTTGAAGGATTGAATGGCGTAGTAGACCACGTAATTCCATCATGAGAGATCTCACAAATAAAGTTTTTTTTTTAACATGGGAGCCTATGGTTGATGGATGTCACTGCATGGTATCCGTCACAAGTATACGTTACACGTGGGAGCTCGCAACACCAGCGTCCACATTTGGACAGTGATGGCAGTGGCTTCTCCAGGACCAGAATTCCCCTCAAAACCATTGCTAACGCTTAGGCAGGGGAATAAGCCTTTGCAGAGCTTCCAACAGGAGCAATTCCAGAGTCCACACGCAGAGCGCTAGCTGATGCTCTGCCCCAGGACTCAGGCCCTGGGAAAGCTCCTGACGTCACTGTCCATATATGGACAGTGACACCAGGAGTTTTCCCAGGGCCGTACCCGGGCAACGTATCCCACTGTATACATCCAACGAAAAGCCAAAACGTGATGTGAATGGGGCCTAAGTTTTAGCACACCTTGAGACACACGCTCCAGACACCTTTCTTTGGCCGAGTGTGCATGTGTTTTTAAAGGGGAAAAAGCTGCTGCCAGATACCTCTGCATTTCATTGGAGTATGGGCACCTTAATAACGTAAGTTGAATCACAGTTCAATGAATGCAAGGCAACAGTTTTGCTTGTGCGCCTTCTGCATAGGTCATCGCTGGGCAGGAGCACTGTGGAGTCCATTTTGACACCGGTTTCTTCCGTTACATACATGGGAATAGAGATCGCAGCAATGCTGACAAATTCTAGTGATGACTGGAAGTCCGTATATTATCGCTGGGGTTACCTTTACAGGAAAAAACTCTAGGTCTAGTAAGACTATGGCCTTTCACGGACATAGCCCGATCACCCATCCCCCCCCCCCCTACAAATAAGAGCCAAGTAAGCAAAATTATACCTTTCTGTTAAACATAGAAATGAAACGGTGTTGTGTGAACATGGCCTACACACATACACTAACTATGCAATTTTTCTGTTTATTCGAAATACATCCATAGAGTTTAATGTACGCAGCATTTCTACAGAAGCCGTTGAGTTTAAGGCTGGGTTCACACACCCTATTTACGGACGTAATTCGGGCGTTTTAGCCCCGAATTACGTCCGAAAATACGGCTCCAAAGCGGCAGCAAACATCTGCCCATTCATTTGAATGGGTTTTACGATGTTCTGTGCCGACGGTCATTTTTTTACACGCCGCTGTCAAAAGACGGCGCGTAAAAAAGACTCCCGCGTCAAAGAAGTACCTGTCACTTCTTGAGACGCAATTGGAGCGGTTTTCCCTTGACTCCATGGAAAAACAGCTCCAATTAGGTCCGTAATGGACGCAGCTAAAAGCGCCTGCACATGCCATTACGTCTGAAATTCCGGAGCGGTTTTCTCCTGAAAACAGCTTTGTAATTTCAGCCGTAACGGAGGCTGCCGTGTGAACATACCCTAACTTTAATTCATCATATACAGTAAAAATTAAATATCCCCTTCTATACTACAAGATAATGGGGTCACCAGCACTGAGGAGGTACCAGGTGGTAACGTGGCATCAGCATTCAGAATGGATTACTGTGGCACAGTGCGTCTATAATAGCCACAGGGAACATTGCCATACAGTCTACAAATGATTGTCTCGCATACAACACAACGTGACTGCTGCTAATGTACAGTCCCCTAAATCTATTACAGACCGCTCTGTGGATATTAATAATAACGATATTAGGAGTTGAACGGAGGAAAGTAGCTCTTTTTACTTTTGAGTCTGGGAGCTTTCACATTAATAAAAATACTCTGAGGACGCTGATTGTACAACGCCCAGTTGATAAAAAGTAAAAACACGCCCAGTTGGTCATTAAGAAACTAATTAGAATAAATCTAAAATTGCTCATAACTTGCTCAAAAATTATTGGTTTTCAAAATAAAAACCACTGTTATCTACATTACAGCGCCGATCAGACTATGTAGGAGATAGGGCACTTATAATCTGGTGACAGAGCCTCTTTAAAGTCTATGGGAACGATGGAAACAGCCAAGTATATCGCTCGGCTGTTTCCATCATTCTCACAGACAGTATATGGAGCGGTGGGCGCATGGTCAACCACCGCACCATTCAAGCTGCTCCTCACTGCTGTTGAGCACATGTGGAACCCCTGTTCTCATGATCGGTGTGGATCCCAGCAATGGGGCGTCCCGCGATAAGGAAATTATCACCTGTGGGTAGGTGATAATTTATGATTTTGGGAAAACCCCTTTAGGGGGATCAAGCATATTGAAAACATACACCAACCACGTTTGCCACATTGGGAGACCTCGACACAGATGAACAATGTGTATGGGCAGCTTTAAGTGCATTAGAGATTATTAATACTTCATTCTCAGTCCGCGTCCCAGTTCTCAAATTGTAGCTAGTTGTTGTTGCTTGCGCCATTTCACCTGCAGTGTATGCATTTAATAAACACATTACATTACATGCTGCTACCTACCCACGTCCCTTTCCATATAATATGCCCCATTATGTCATCAAGGATAATTATATATAAAAATGACTTCAGATGGATAGACGTCTTGTGCCAAGATCATCACTACAGGGGCTCATTCACACAAGTGTAACCGGAAAGTCCCAATGTTGGGTAACTTATCCAGCACGATCTATTGCAGGTTGTAATAACACGCAGCATTTTACCATTATATCCCTGTGTTACATCTGCAATATAACATTATATATTATATCCCCGTATTACATCTGCAATAACATTATATATTATATCCCCGTGTTACATCTGTAATATTATATAATATGATATCCTTGTATTACATCTACAATAACATTATATATTATAGCCCAGTGTTACATCTGTAATATAACATATTATATTGGTGCTACATCTGTAACATTATTATACCGGTGTTACGTCTGTATTTATTTGTAGCTGCAATATTAGAGAAAACCTGGACGACAGTGAAGATGTAAATATGGAATAAAAAGCATTGATGCCGTGTCTGTATATAGCTCCATATGTTCTATGTATTTCAAATGACTTGTGGGAATACGGCACAACTTACAGGGGTCTCGGCGCGGTCTGTAGGGTGGGACCCCTTCACCGTGGTGTCGGTGGTCTGAAGATCTCACATCGCAGCAGGATCAGAGCCACCTGTTGATTTGCTGGTATAATCCATACCGCGTGCGGTTCTTATCCAGGCGGTCACATTTTCTGATGAAGTCTATACGCACCAATACAGGGCCAAAGGTGTACCCCACTTCAGGAAAAGATTGACCAATCTGAATTTATTTTTACATAGACGAGGATTTAATTAAAAAAAATGTAACCCATATTTTCCCTTTAAATGTCGTTGCCACTAACAACGCAAAAATCGCCATTCATCAACGTGGATGAGGAAACCACAAAACCTTTACGTGTGTGGCCACCGAAGACCCAGCACCTGTCACCAGGCAACATGCAGCAGACTGGTCTAGAAGTAGTGCGACCTTCATTCAGCCCAGGACATAGTATACCAGCCTGGTGCCCTCTGTATAACCCACCAGCTTGTGCCCATCACCCAGTGTATAGTATATATAATGTAAATCAGCTCTCACCTTGGCCTCAAAGCAAATACCATGCTGGAAGGCATCCTCATTGTGCAGCGGGATCCGCAGGTCGTGCCCATCATCCACCAGATTGTACCTGCTTTTGGCTGGCATTTTGTCGAGCCCGAGATTTCCTGGCAGGATCCCATGCAGGGCACAGGCAGTGGATCAGCAGCGATACCAGGGCTGGAGAGGAGGGAGGATCCCAGGGAAGAGGAAGCACAATCCTATAGCTGGGAGGACGATTTCCCACCGGTGCTGGGTGAATGGCTGTGTAAGAACTTCCCACTGTGGGCTGGTATGGAAGAGATTACATGGAAACATTACGTTCTGTGTCTGCTTTCCCCGCCCTGACTCCACCACTAGAGGGCGTGGTGAGCCGGTTTCTTGCTGGGATCAGCCGCTAGAGGGCGTGCTGAGCCGGCCCCTTACACGTACAATGCCATTATGTAGCTGCTGATAATAAATGAGCATTGACAAGTGGATTGCAGCTTGTGTGGAGCTGGTTAATGATTGCTGGAACTTCTCCAGAAACGGTCAACTTTCCATTCAGCTTCTCTGCTGCTCCTGCATGTGCTGGAATGCTATATAGTATAATGTCCTAATAAAGGGACTGGTGCATGTGTGTGATTATGTTACACGTAGCATTCAACTGTTTCACAGACTAAAGGCCTATTCACACATGTCAGATTTTTTTTGCAGAAATGTTTGAGATTTGCAGATAAAAACGTCAGTTTTTTACATCCGAGTTGCCCCCATGCGGGTCCCGTTTTCATGGATCCCCATAGACTTGAGTCTATCAAACAAAATAGGACATGTTCTATTTTCAACTGACCCTTCACAGGGTCCATTGAAACAAGGGCCGTGTGAACGGCCCCATTGAAATTAATGCGTCTGTGTGAATTCGGACGAATTCGGGGTTGTTCTGTTTCAGCAAATTAATGTTATTTTTGATCAAATTAAAACTAACACAATTTTCCAATATAATTTCTGTATTCATTTCTTCCGGTTTTAAAGATTTCTGCTTGTTATTATTCAGTAGATACTGTTTAGCCGATAAATTAAATGTAACTATCCCCCCTATCTTTTAACAAAACACACAATAGAGGCATTATTCTGTATATTAACCCTTTCATGACCATGGGTCATTGATGCCCCTGTGTCCAGGTCAAATTTTCAGTTTCTGATATGCACTTCTTTAAACGATAATATCATTAAACCCCGGTGCAGGCTGCAAATGTCTGTATACGTGCTAACTGCATGGGGCAACATATATAGCCGTATGGCAGTCGTGAAGGGGTTAATAAGAGCATTTGCCCCATTACATAGTGCTGCATAGATAAAAAGATCCAATAAGCATTGGTTGCTATTAACCTCTTCCTGCCGCAGCCATTTTTCAGATTTTCAATTACATTTTTTCCTCCACACATTCCAAAAGCCATAACTTTTTTATTTTACCGTCTATATAGTCCTATAGGGTTTGATTTTTGCGGGACGTAGTTTTTCATGGCACCATTTCTTGTATGATATACCGCAATGTACTAGGAAACTGGAACATTTTTTATTTGTGGGGTAGAAAATGTAAAAAAAAACAGCGATGCATCGTGCAATTAAAACGACATGTTAACTTTATTCTGCGGATCAATATGATTATATTGTATTTTTCTATATTTTACTACTTTTCCAAAAAAACGTAAATACTGGTGCAAAACGGGTCGAATACGTGTGACCAAGGACCCGTATTTACGCCAGTATTTACGGGTGGACAAAAATACGGTCGTGTGCATGGGGCCTAACTGTGAAAAATAATGTGAAAATTTAGTGTCACCAAATTATTTTTCCGTCGATTAAGCAGCATGAGGGCATATTTTTTGCGGGATATGCTGTCGTTTTTTAATGGTACCATTTTGGGGTACATGTGAGTTTTTGATCACTTTTTATTTCATTTTTTTGTGGGAGATGAGGTGACCAAAAAACAGCGATTCTGGCATTTTTTTTTATTTTTTCTTTTTTACGGCGTACACCGTGCAGGTTAAATAATGATATATTGTAATAGTTCAGACTTTTACGGATGCGGCGATACCAATTATGTTTATTTAATTTGTTACAATTC
Organism: Rhinoderma darwinii; assembly: GCF_050947455.1. Lineage (NCBI taxonomy): Eukaryota > Metazoa > Chordata > Amphibia > Anura > Rhinodermatidae > Rhinoderma > Rhinoderma darwinii. The sequence goes on from NC_134693.1 coordinate 46,516,118, forward strand.
TTTAGGGGTGAAATGGGAAAAGTTTTTTTTTTTACGTTTAATATTTTTTTTGTACATAAAAAAAACAGATTTTTACTTTTTTTATTAGTCCCCCTAGGGGACTTGAACAAGCTATCGTTGAATCACTTGCACTATATATAATGCCAGATGCAGGGCTGAATAAGAGCACAAAGATGACAGACCTGGGGGCCTTCATTAGGCCCCCAGCCTGCCATAGCAACCATCGGCACCCCGCGATCGCATCGCGGGTGGATTGATGAACTGTTAGAGGGGCTCACCCCCTTTTTCTAAGGATTTATATGCCATGGTCGCTATTGATGGCGGAAGTTAATGGGTTAAACGAGCAGGATCGCGCTCGAGGACGATCCCGCTCGTTACTGTGAAGTGTAATATACAGCCGACACCCACATTGTATGGAGTGGGCTCAGCACATGAGCCTGCTCCATACTTCCCCTACCCGGCTCTGACGTAGGTATACATCACATCACATGTCAAGTAGGGGTTAAAAACTCCTCCACTTTTACATTGCACTCGTTTTATTCTTCATTATGTCAATAGGAAATTCTAACAGTCCTAAAACTATAATTAAACTGTCTCTAATAACGTGTTTATGATCTCAGCAAGTGAAAGCCTTAAGCCATGTCCTAACATCTGCGTCACGCCAGACGAGCACTCAATCATCTGGGAAATGCCAGCTGAGCACTCTAATTTCTGGGATATGCCAGCCAAGCACTCTAACAGCGGAGGACTCAAACATGCCGAGCACTCTAATTTCTGGGACATGCCAGCAAAGGGCTCTAACATCTGGGACATGCCAGCAGAGGGCTCTAACCTCTGGAACATGCCAGCAGAGGGCTCTAACCTCTGGAACATGCCAGCAGAGGGCTTTAACCTCTGGAACATGCCAGCAGTGGGCTCTAACCTCTGGAACATGCCAGCAAAGGGCTCTAACTTCCGGAATATGCCAGCAGAGGGCTCTAACCTCTGGAACATGCCAGCAGAGGGCTCTAACCTCTGGAACATGCCAGCAGAGGGCTCTAACCTCTGGAACATGCCAGCAGAGGGCCCTAACCTCTGGAACATGCCAGCAGAGGGCTCTAACCTCTGGAACATGACAGCAGAGGGCTCTAACTTCTGGAACATGCCAGCAGAGGGCTCTAACCTCTGGAACATGCCAGCAGAGAGCTCTAACCTCTGGGACATGCCAGCAAAGGGCTCTAACTTCCGGAATATGCCAGCAGAGGGCTGTAACCTCTGGAACATGCCAGCAAAGGGCTCTAACTTCCGGAATATGCCAGCAGAGGGCTCTAACCTCTGGAACATGCCAGCAGAGGGCTCTAACCTCTGGAACATGCCAGCAAAGAGCTCTAACCTCTGGAACATGCCAGCAGAGGGCCCTAACCCCTGGAACATGCCAGCAGAGGGCTCTAACCTCTGGAACATGCCAGCAGAGGGCTCTAACTTCTGTAACATGCCAGCAGTGGGCTGTAACCTCTGGAACATGCCAGCAGAGAGCTGTAACCTCTGGAACATGCCAGCAAAGGGCTCTAACCTCTGGAACATGCCAGCAGAGGGCCCTAACGCCTGGAACATGCCAGCAGAGGGCTCTAACCTCTGGAACATGCCAGCAGAGGGCTCTAACTTCTGTAACATGCCAGCAGTGGGCTCTAACCTCTGGAACATGCCAGCAGAGAGCTGTAACCTCTGGAACATGCCAGCAAAGGGCTCTAACCTCTGGAACATGCCAGCAGAGGGCCCTAACCCCTGGAACATGCCAGCAGAGGGCTCTAACCTCTGGAACATGCCAGCAGAGGGCTCTAACTTCTGTAACATGCGAGCAGAGGGCTCTAACCTCTGGAACATGCCAGCAGAGAGCTCTAACCTCTGGAACATGCCAGCAAAGGGCTCTAACCTCTGGAACATGCCAGCAAAGAGCTGTAACCTCTGGAACATGCCAGCAGAGGGCCCTAACCTCTGGAACATGCCAGCAGAGGGCCCTAACCTCTGGAACATGCCAGCAGAGGGCTCTAACCTCTGGAACATGCCAGTAGAGGGCTCTAACTTCCGGAATATGCCAGCAGAGGGCTCTAACCTCTGGAACATGCCAGCAAAGAGCTCTAACCTCTGGAACATGACAGCAGAGGGCCCTAACCTCTGGAACATGCCAGCAGGGGGCCCTAACCTCTGGAACATGCCAGCAGAGGGCTTTAAAATCTGGAACATGCCAGCAGAGGGCTCTAACTTCTGGAACATGCCAGCAGAGGGCTCTAACTTCTGGAGCATGCCAGCAGAGGACTCTAACCTCTCGAACATGCCAGCAAAGGGCTTTAACTTCCGGAATATGTCAGCAGAGGGCTCTAATCTCTGGAACATGCCAGCAGAGGGCTCTAACCTCTGGAACATGCCAGCAAAAAGCTCTAACCTCTGGAACATGCCAGCAGAGGGCCCTAACCTCTGGAACATGCCAGAAGAGGGCTCTAACCTCTGGAACATGCCAGCAGAGGGCTCTAACCTCTGGAACATGACAGCAGAGGGCTCTAACTTCTGGAACATGCCAGCAGAGGGCTCTAACCTCTGGAACATGCCAGAAGAGAGCTCTAACCTCTGGAACATGCCAGCAAAGGGCTCTAACTTCCGGAATATGCCAGCAGAGGGCTCTAAACTCTGGAACATGCCAGCAGAGGGCTCTAACCTCTGGAACATGCCAGCAAAGAGCTCTAACCTCTGGAACATGCCAGCAGAGGGCCCTAACCCCTGGAACATGCCAGCAGAGGGCTCTAACCTCTGGAACATGCCAGCAGAGGGCTCTAACTTCTGTAACATGCCAGCAGAGGGCTCTAACCTCTGGAACATGCCAGCAGAGAGCTCTAACCTCTGGAACATGCCAGCAAAAGGCTCTAACCTCTGGAACATGCCAGCAAAGAGCTGTAACCTCTGGAACATGCCAGCAGAGGGCTCTAACCTCTGGAACATGCCAGCAGAGGGCTCTAACTTCTGGAACATGCCAGCAGAGGGCTCTAACCTCTGGAACATGCCAGCAAAGGGCTCTAACTTCTGGAATATGCCAGCAGAGGGCTCTAACCTCTGGAACATGCCAGCAGAGGGCCCTAACCTCTGGAACATGCCAGCAGAGGGCCCTAACCTCTGGAACATGCCAGCAGGGGGCTCTAACCTCTGAAACATGACAGCAGAGGGCCCTAACCTCTGGAACATGCCAGCAGAGGGTTCTAATCTCTGGAACATGCCAGCAGAGGGCTCTAACCTCTGAAACATGCCAGCAGAGGGCTCTAACCTCTGGAACATGCCAGCAAAGAGCTCTAACCTCTGGAACATGCCAGCAGAGGGCCCTAAAATGCACGAGACATACCCTTTAAGGGAGCTACTTTTATTTAAAGAGGACCCGTTACCCCTCTTTAAATGTTTACTTTAGGAAATAATTTCATTGCCTATAAAATAACAATTCTGGAACATATTGTCTTAGAACTCTGCATTGTGCCGTTCCTCTGTTATTCTTCATAAAACAGTATAAATAAATTGACAACTGGGTGTTACCATTCCCCTTATAGGGGCGTGTTCCTACACCTTCTCACTCTGATTGGACATTGTCTGTCTGTGTAGGGACACCCCCCAGATGGTAACACCCAGCTGTCAATTTTTTCATAAATTTATAGGAGGAAAAACAGAGGAATGCACAACGTAAAGTTCTAAGAAAAGATGCTCTAGAATTGTTATTTCATGAGGAATATAATTATTTACTTAAAGAGGCTCTGTCACCAGATTTTGCAACCCCTATCTGCTATTGCAGCAAATAGGCGCTGCAATGTAGATTACAGTAACGTTTTTATTTTTAAAAAACGAGCATTTTTGGCCAAGTTATGACCATTTTTGTATTTATGCAAATGAGGTTTGCAAAAGTACAACTGGGCGTGTTTAAAGTAAAAGTACAACTGGGCGTGTATTATGTGCGTACATCGGGGCGTTTTTACTACTTTTACTAGCTGGGCATTCTGACGAGAAGTATCATCCACTTCTCTTCAGAACGCCCAGCTTCTGGCAGTGCAGACACACAGCGTGTTCTCGAGAGATCACGCTGTGTCGTCACTCACAGGTCCTGCATCGTGTCGGACGAGCGAGGACACATCGGCACCAGAGGCTACAGTTGATTCTGCAGCAGCATCGGCGTTTGCAGGTAAGTCGATGTAGCTACTTACCTGCAAACGCTGATGCTGCTGCAGAATCAACTGTAGCCTCTGGTGCCGATGTGTCCTCGCTCGTCTGACACGATGCAGGACCTGTGAGTGACGACACAGCGTGATCTCTCGAGAACACGCTGTGTGTCTGCACTGCCAGAAGCTGGGCGTTCTGGTCATAACTTGGCCAAAAATGCTCGTTTTTTAAAAATAAAAACGTTACTGTAATCTACATTGCAGCGCCTATCTGCTGCAATAGCAGATAGGGGTTGCAAAATCTGGTGACAGAGCCTCTTTAAGCAGACTTGTCAGGAGAGGTGGCAGGTCCTCTTTAAATGTTCCTTATTAAACTTTACAGAAATCGAGTGTGAAGCTTATGGTAAATATGTGTAGACAGAGTGTATGTGACATATCCAATGTTTGTGACATATAGATATGTCCTGACGCCCTAACTGGAAATCCATGAAATTAGAGTAAATAGAATAAATCCCTCACAAGCTTACATAATATCGCACTGTTTGCAGCTGCCCTCACTATATCAGTGCTCTTACAGGATTTTCAGGTTTCTGTCCATAAACGTGTCAGATGTCTGAAATGTAGAAAATGCCTGTGGGGTGGCAAAACGTAAAACACTGCGACGTTAGTGATCAAGTATAAATATTCATTATGTCTAATCTAAGTAAGAATTTGCTGTGTTAATATTCATGCTTCACTGCTCCCATACCAATCATTAGGCAGCAGAAACAAAGGTTTTCTATTTTTTTTAGAAGAGACTACAAGATATTTGGCATCTAAAGAAAGAAGATTCAGCATCCCTCCCATCAATTCCCGGCCAATTTTTATTTATTTGTTTTTTTTTTACATTATTTTATGTAAAAGGGAGGGTGTTTTTTTTTATTATATTGAAATATTTTAAAAATGTGATTAAATAACTTTTTTACTTAAAAAAAAAAAAAATCCTACTAAAGGACTTGGATATGCAACAGTTAGGGCACATTCAGACGTGGCAGAATTGCTGTTGAATTCCGCTGCTGTCAGTCCGCAGTGGAATTCTGCAGCAGCCGTTTTTTAGATTTCTTTCTATACATTTTTAGGAAACTTAGTTCAGACGTTGCAGAAAATAACTGTGCGGAAAGTAGCCTGCAGATTTTTCCCTCCGCAACATGCTCATTACATTGCGGAGAAGAAGCGGAATTTCACTGCGTATTTCAGCCTTTGCAATGCAAAAACTGAAATCTGTGGCAAGTCCACTGTGATTTCTGCAACGTCTGAATTACCTGTCAAATAGGCAAATGTTGGTGCAGATCCGTTGCGTAATTGCCCCGAATCTGCAGCAACATTTGCAGCGGAAAAATTCCGCCACATCTGAACATGGCCTTAAAGGTGCAACTATTTTATTCTCGTGACATTAACTCCAACTCAGATGATCCGTTAACAGCTGATGATGGGGTTCTCTTTGTGAGTAGCCGCTATGACTAGCTGTTAACAAGGGAGATAAACTTAAAAGTTTCTTCTGCTAGTAAGATGAGACATTACACTGTGCCTATTGAAATAAACCTCTGGAGCCATCTAGCAAATGTGTTCTGTGCCTCCGTCAGCTTTTGAATTTGTTTTCCACACCGGATGTTACTAGTTTTTCCTCTATCAAATGAATATAGGAACAACTGTCTCATACGGAAAACATGATTACAGTATGGGACAGTTGTCCTGCAGCGAGGCAGGGGACTCCTTCAGTACGGGACAGTTGTCCTGCAGCGAGGCAGGGACTCCTAGCATCGTACATAACTATGATGCTAGGAGCCTGGCTCCCTGCACTGTGTTCGGTGCGGTACTTGCGGCCGAAATACGTCCGTCAATTACGGACGTAATGACCTCGTGTGAACATACCCTTAATGTGTTATTCCACCATCCTAATCCTACAATCCTGAGCCACTAGCTGTATCAATGTATATATGGTAATAAACTTAAAGGCTATGTAAACCTTTGAAAGTGATTTTTATTTCAATAAAAAGGTCAACCTGTATGTTAGGTGAAACTTTCAAATTCGTTTTTATTAAAAATAATTTTTACTTTTTTAGATACAGCTGCTCTATATCCTGTATACAGAGCAGCTGTATCGTTCGCGGAATCTTGTACCCGTCAGGTCCGCGGGACTGATGTGTTCAGTGTTAGCGGGTGCTGCATCTCTCTGACACGCAGGATCCACCTGTTATCCATCACATCTAAGTTCATAACTTAGATGTGATAGAATATGTGTAGATCCTGCATGTCAGAGAGATGCAGTACCCGCTAACACTGAACACGTCAAGTCCGCTGAACTGACGGATTCAGGTCTTAGAGAAAAATACAGCAGCTCTGTATACAGGATACAGAGCAGCTGTATCTCAAAAAGTTAAAAGATTTTTTAATAAAAACTAATTTGAAAGTTGCACCAAACACAGTGACTGACATTTTTATTTAAACAAAAAATGGTTTACATAGCCTTTAATTTCTCAATATTAGCCACTCCCATAACAGCTAAGCAAATCTACTTCTGATGATCTGACTATGACTACTATGATATGCTTGGAGCACCCCATTAGTATCAGTTTTCACCCCATACAAATTACTGGGATCTGTCAAAGGATCTTTTTTTTTCTTTTTAAAACAGCAAATATTTTTGTGAACCCATCCAAATAATGACATCCATAGTGCATACATTATGGTCATAGCAGTAATCCATATGTAATGGTGTTAGCAGTATTGTAGATGTAATATAAAATGCTCAAATGTGATTCATACAAATCTGGGTCCAAGCCTGCACAATCTCTGGTGATATTAACACAATCGATAAATCCAAACTATTTAAAAATAATAAATGTACTGGTCCTTTAAATAATCCAGTCGCCGCACAGGGTCACAGTCTTCAAACTCAGTCTCAAACTGGTCCTGTGACCTTAAGACTTAGTGGTTGCTAAACTATATATAAAGTCCTTAAATCCTTTAGGCTATGTTCACACGCAGTGACCAGAAACGTCTCAAAATACGGAGCTGTTTTCAGGCGAAAACAGCTCCTGATTTTCAGAAGTTTTTTTAACAACTCGCGTTTTTTACAGCTGTTTTTGGAGCTGTTTGTCAATGGAGTCAATGAAAAACGCCTCCGAAAACGTCCCAAGAAGTGTCCTGCACTTCTTTTGATGAGCCGTCATTTTACGTGCAGTATTTTGACAGCGACGCGGAAAATAAAGGCTCGTGGGAACAGAACATCGTAAAACCCATTGCAGGCAATGGGCAGATGTTTGTAGGCGTATTAGGGGCGTTTTTTAAGGCGTAATTCAAGGCGTAAAATGGCCGAATTATGTCTGAAACCACTGCGTGTGAACATACACTTACCCAGCTCTAACCAATCTGTCTCAGCATGCTACTAGACGCTACTCCACCTGTCTAAACTCTCCTCTAGGGCTTATGCATGTTCCTTTATAGATGGTTGGGAGTAACGCTCTTGGTCTTTCCCAGATGTGACTGGCTTTTCTTGTTACTGGGGCTAATGTCGGGGGCCCCACAGAGCATTTGCTTGGGGGACACATGGTAGCACAGTCTCATCATTATTATTATTAGAATCAATTGAGTTATTGTTAACGTTTTATATTGTCTTTGGTTCGGTATCTTTGGTTTGTCCCCCCCCCCCATTTTTATTCTGACAGTGGTTCTTACCTTATGAGGTCAATAACAGGTCAGTTGTATGGAACATACGAGCAGGTTCTAGAATGTTCCGACTGTGGCTTGTGCAGTCCTAGAATTTTTCTGGTTGGTGGTTCAGTGTTTGTGGCGGGAAGATTCCTCCGTTATAAGACCTGTTCGAGTGCCAATTTTTTCCAAGATCTTCAGGACTAGCGCCCTGCCCATCCTCCCTTATTTTAATGAATTCTGAACTTGTTGCAATGTTTTGTAGATGGGGTATAGTCGGAGGACTTGGTCATTTATGTTTGATTCTTTTAACAGTTATTTGTTATATTTATTATGAAATTATTGATATTTATATTTTTAGGTTACCATTAACTGGTTGCTGACACAGGACGAGAATGCTCGTCTTGAACGGCGGGTACTTCGCGCATTAGGACAAGCATTCTCGTCCTGAGTGACAGCAAGTGCCCCTGCGCGATCAGGAGCAGGGCAACGGCTGTAATACACAGCCACAGCCCCGCTCTATCGTCGGAGAGAAGAGAAACCTCTTCTCTCCTCTGTTAACCCCTTGAATGCCGCGATCAAAGCTGACCGCGGCGTTCAGAGGAGGGGGGACTGCCCTTCGATCACGTCACAGAAACTCCCTGTGACGAGATCAAAGCCCATAACTTGTATGGCCAGACAGCCCAGGGTCCATTGAAGAACCCCAGGGCTGTCTGAATATATTCCCTGTTGTTAGGGCATACTGAGGTATGTCCTAACAACTGCCTGTGTACAATCAGTACACAGGCTAATGTACTGGCATATAGATATATGCCAGTACATTACAGTTAAAAAATCTAGATCAAAATTAAAAATCTCTTTATGGGATTAAAAAAAAAGTTCAATTAATGTAAAAAACAATTAAAAAAAAGTAAAAAAAATACACAGAAATATAAATTTTTTACAGTAAATAAACTTTCATTATTTATTATGATCGGTGTATTGTAAAAAAATAAATATTAAAACTGCAGCGGAACTGCTTTTTTTTTCCTGCATTTTCGCCAAAATAAAAATGTATATAAATTAGACGATAATGTATTTGTATCAAATGATACCTACATAAAGTGCAACTCGTCTCGCAAAAAACAAAGTCTCATACAACTAGATCAAAAAATAAAAAAGTTATGAGCGTCGGGATGCAAAGAGGGAAATATAAAAAAATTGTTCTGTCCTCAAGGTCAAAAGGCCGTGTTCTTAAGGGGTTAATAAACATTGCGGCCAATTTTTAATCCAAAATGTACTGGTCTCTGTGTTTTTATTTACAATATTTATTTTAACTCCTTAGTGACCACCAATAAGCCTTTTCACGGCGGTCACTAAGGGGGCCTTAGGCTAGTCCGTCGCCTTTTCACGGCGGTCCGGTCTAATTCCTACACGAGTGTCCCGTGTAGGCTGGAGTCGGGGCTCGACTGTCTGATGACAGCTGGAATCCTGCTCCAAGGGCCGCGATCGAAGTTTACTTTAACCTGTTAAATGCCGCTGTCAATAGTGACCGCGGCATTTAGCTTTTTTACAGAGGGTGGGAGCTCCCTCTGTTACCCATCTGCGGCCCGCAAATGCAATCGTGGGCCTCCAATGGGGTGCCATGGCAGCCGGGGCCCTGATAAAAGCCCCCAGGTCTAATAGGTCCCAATAGATTGCCTGTGAGTTTTACACTGACAGGCAATAATGCTTTGCTATACTAAGTATACCAAAGCATTATAGCAGCGATCTAAAGATTGCATAGTAAAGTCACTTAGTGGGACTAATAAAAGAAATAATAAATGTGAAATAAAAATTATTAATACTAATGACAGTAAAAAAATTGCTCTTTTTTTCCATTGCCCCCCAAAAATTCATAATAAAAGTTAATCAATAAATCCCATGTATCCCAAAACAGTACCAATCAAAACTACGTCTTGTCCCGCAAAAACAAGCCCTCATATCACTACATTGATGAAAAAAATAAAAAATTACGGCTCTAGGAAAGAGACGATGCAAAAACAAATAATTTTAGTTCAAAAGTGTTTTCATTGTGCAAAAGTCGTAAAACATTAAAAAAAAACCTATACACATGTGGTATCGTCGCAATTGTACCGATGCATAGAATAAAGAGAACATGTTATTTACTCCACACAGTGAACGGTGTGCATTTAAACCGCATAAAACAATGGCGGAATTTCAGGGATTTGTTCTATTCCCCCGAAAAAAAGTTAATAAAAGTTAATCAGAAAATTATATGTACCCCAAAATGGTGCCATTAAAAAGTACAACTAATCCCGCAAAAAACAAGTCCTCATACAGCTATGTCGACGGAAAAATAAAATGTTATAGCTCTTTGATTGTGACTATAGAAAAACGAAAAAAAATAAAAATAAAATAGTTTGGTCATTAGGGCCTAAAATAGACTGGTCACTAAGAGGTTAATTGGGGCTTGCTCTACCATGTTTGTTGTCCCTAGGGCTAATGCTCATTGGTCAGGAAGCCGGTATTTAGCTACCCCTACCCCTGGGCGTAGACACAGGTCCTTGTTGGCTATAAGCCCCCCTGCTGTAGTGTTCTCCCAGTGTCTTATCTAATAGGCCATGCTCTACTCCACCCTTCACGGCTGCACTACTCGTCATTATCGCTCGCTGCCACTGCTATATTGTTCATACAACTCCAGCCACTATGTGCATAATCGTAGTGTTCATATAACAGCAGTCATTATGCAATAGCCAAATTGCCCACATCATACCAGCTAGAGCCCCCCATGTGGCCAGTGAAGCCCTTCTGTGCGGCCCAGAGCCATTTCTGGCTCCCCATATTTTGTGACTCCTTTATGTTCAGAGAGCAAGAGATGAGGTGGAGAGGTGGCTAAACATGAATGCCTATCTCTCCATTGTAGTTTATGGAAGTAACTCCCATAAACTACAGTCGAAATGACCGTGCTTATGCGTGCCCACCTTAACTCTTCCTCTAGAGTGCCAAACTGGGGAGAGGGGATCCCCATTCTCCCAATAAGTGAAAGTCCCAGAAATGGAACCCCTACCTATCAGACATTTATGACATATACTTTCGATATGTCTTAGGGCCACTTCACACCTGCGTTGGAAAATACCAGAAGCAACAGTTCCGTTACATGACAAACACCAGACGCCCGACGGAACCCATTAAGTTTAATGGGTTCCGTTGGGTTTCTGTCATGGTATCTGTGGTTTTACCGAAAACAATAGTACCCCTCTAAGTTGCATTGCAGCCCTTTTTGGTACGGGTGGTACAATCTGAGCCTCAAACCCCAAAAATTGTGCTCCCCTGAGCTAGAGAGTATTCAGCCATAGTGCCTTCATAACACCAGCCTAACTAAGTACCCAATAATACCTGGCATATTTCCCACAGTGTTACTATATAATACTTGGCATAGTGCTCACATTCATAGTGCTTATTTATTACCATACATTTAAAGTCTTCCCTTAAACACCATTTTGTATCAGTTCAAATTTTGAGCTAATTAAAGGGGTTCTCATAAAGACAAATCCCTTTTTAACCTCTTCCCGCCGCAGTCATTTGGATTTTTACTTTAGGTTTTTCCTCCTCACCTTCCAACACCCATAACTTCATTTAAGTACATAAATGGCTGACCAGGGAACATTCATTAGGCCCTTAGTCTGCTAAGCCAACCATCGGCACCCCGCACCGTGTTGCGGGTTGGCTGATGGCACGTCAGAGCGGGTTGTCCCCTGTATCTAATGGCTTAGATGCCACGGTCGCTATTGATTGCAGCATCTAAGGGGTTAAACGAAGTGTCTGATGTTACGCACAGCCAACACGCCCGTTCTATGGAGTGGGATCAGCCCGTGAACCGGCTTCATACTCCTTCACCCGACCTCCGCCGTATATACATGGCAGATGTCGGGAAGGGATTAAATAGAAGGCGACTTCTCAACGCCCCAGTGATCAGCTGTTATGGCTGGGGAAAGCCACGACCAACCATATTTGTAGCATAATGTGGCAGCCATTCAAATGCTTTTATGCGCCAGTTCCACCAGGGCGGGCCATTGATAGTCCTGAAGAGACAACCCCTTTAATTATTTAAGATGTTACATTTCTCTAATAAAGAGCTCCAAATCTCCTGCAGATAGATACAGAGTTAAATGATAGCAGAATGTTTTTTACTGGTGAATTGCATGTCTTTAACGTGTTTCCCCTGTGAAAACCGTAAGAATTTGTTGTGAAACGCGTGCAGCTTTGTAGCACAGTTTTAACGAAACACCACACTAAGACAGCATCTGAACCCAGGCAGGACACGCAGTGGAAAAAATGCATTATCTAGACCTTGCCACTAGATGGTGACTTAACACAACAAATTACATAAATGTCATGAGGAATGTAGCTGGTATATTCGCCAAAAATGGGCTTTTCACGGCATATACGCCAAACGTGGTCCATTAACATGATGTGAACAAGGCCTTATTAAGATGATCAAAATCCTTCAAAGTTAAGCGATGGTTTTCTGAGACTATGTAAGCATAACCAATTAAATGTTCCAATCATTATTACCCTATATTTCATACAAGTTTGTATTACAAACCTGATTAGTGATCCCTCTGAAGGTGTGTGAGCTAGGGGTAGGGGCTACAGGGGAATGTGTCCTGGGTGCTTGGTTCCAGGGGGCGCCAACAGGTCACTTTGCCTTGGGCACGGAACTTAACCTTTGCTTGGGTGAAAGAAAGCCTAGTTACTGCTTTGGCATTACACAAGCTACAGACCGCAGTGTTTTCAGACTTCTTTTGGGGCGTAAACGCCTCAAAAAATGTTTGAAATAAACTGAAGCTGAACACCTCCAAAAATCTGCCCATTGATTTCAATGGGAAAAATAGCATTATGTTCAGATGGGGCGTTTTTAAAAAAACCCGCCCCGTCTGAACACAACGCGATTTTTCCCATTGAAATCAATGGGCAGATGTTTGGAGGTGCTCAGCTTCAGTTTCAATTATGTCATCGCGCCACTTCCTTGCTTGAAAGGCGCTGATTGACTGGGCAAGTCATTCTGCCCTGCTAATCAGCGCCTTTGAACGACCTGCTCAGAAGAGAGCGGATCTGCATTGCCACCGGAAAGCGCGGGAACGGGATCAGGATGAGTATGTCATTTTTTCTTTTTTTTCTACTAAAACTGAGTGGTGTTATATACAGTGGGGGCTCTATCTACAGGGGGGGGGTCTATATGTGGGGATGTGGGCCACTATATACAGGGGCAGTCTATATGTGGGGATGTGGTCCACTATATACAGGGGGGTCTATATGTGGGGATGTGGCCACTATATACAGGGGGGGCTATATGTGGGGATGTGGGCCACTATATACAGGGGGTCTATATGTCGGGATGTGGGGCACTATATACAGGGGTGTCTATATGTGGGGATGTGGGGCACTATCTACAGGGGAAGTGTATATGTGGGGCACTATATACAGGGGCGCTATATGTGGGACACTATATACAGAGGTGGGCTATATGTAGAGCACTCTATAGGGGAGCTATTTGTAGGGCACTATCTATAGGAGTGGGCTATATGTGGGACACTATATACAGGGGTGGGTTACCTGTGGCGCACCAGCTACAGGGGGGCTATATGTAGGGCACTGTCTACAGGGGTGGGCTATATGTGGGACACTATATACAGGAAGAGCTATATCTGAGGTACTATCTACATAGGTGGGCTATACGTGGAGCACTATCTATATGGGAAGCTATATGTAGGGCAGCACGGTGGCTCAGTGGTTAGCACTATTGCCTTGCAGCTCTGGAGTCCATATGTGGGCACTATCTACAGAGAGCTGTATGTGGGACACTATCTACAGAGGCTTCTATGTAGGGCACCATCTACAGAGGCTCTATGGGGGCACTATCTACAGGGGGCACGGTGAGTGTGTGGGACACAGTGTACGGTACTATTATAATCAGGGACACAGTGTATGGCGCTATTGTAGTTAGAGGTGTAGTGTATGGCGCTTTATATTTAGAGATGTTGAGAATTTTAACTTAGTTTATAGGTGCAGAAATGTTTTAAAAGTGAGAAGCTGAGGACATCTGAGTGGAAAACTGCAGAAATGGGTCGTGGCCGGGAGAAATCCATCATAGAGGTCTGGACCAGAGGGAGAAGAAAAGAACTAGAATCTGAGACGTCACCGGTGAGTCACTTAATGTAAATGTTTATTCTGCCTCTAATCAGTACTGTAGTCACTGTATGATCTGCAGCAAGATGATGGGTGGTATGATATTTTTTAAACAGCATCTCCCAGCATATCCTTACTATTGTTCGGGCTATGCTGGGCGCTGTAGTTTTACGCTGTGCAAACATATACGACAGGGGTTGCACTAAATTGAGCTGTATTTGTTCTGGTGTTGTATATATATACTGATCTTGGTTCTGATGCTGTATTTAAGTAAAGAGCTTTGTTCTGGTGCTGTATATATGTATGAGATTTATTCTGTTGCTGTATATATGTAAGGAGCTTGGTTCTGGGGATGTATATATGTACTGAGTTTGGTTCTGGTGCTGTATTTATATACTGAGCTTGGTTCTGGGGATGTATATATGTACTGAGCTTTATTCTGGTGCTGTATTTATGTACTGAGCTTGGTTGTGATGATGTATATATGTACTGATCTTAGTTCTGGGGATGTATATATGTACTGAGCTTTGTTCTGGTGCTGTATTTATCTACTGAGCTTTGTTCTGGGGCTGTATTTATGTACTGATCTTTCTTCTGGTATTGTATATATGCACTGAGCTTGGTTCTAGTGCTGTATTTATGTACTGAGGTTTGGTCTGGTGCTGTATATATGTATGAGCTTGGTTCTAGTGCTGTATTTATGTACTGAGGTTGGTTCTGGTGCTGTATATATGTATGAGCTTGGTTCTAGTGCTGTATTTATGTACTGAGCTTGTTCTCGTGCTGTATATATGTACTGAGCTTTGTTCTGGTGCTGTATATATGTCAGAGCTTAGTTCTAGTGCTGTATTTATGCACTGAGCTTGGTTGTGGTTCTGTATATGTATGAGCTTGGTTCTGGAGCTGTAATTATATAGGATATATTTATAATAACAAAATTGCAGGGCAGATGGAATTGTTCTCAATTCATTGTATATTTGATGGGAACCTGTCTAGTAGTTTTAATCCCTTGAACCGCCACCATGCGGTAATACATGGCCTGACAATATTTCCAAATGTATGTTTTCTTCAGATGCAGCAAAATCTATAAAATCAACTTTTAAAACGGCGCACACTATATGCTAATTACTTATTAAAGGTTAATGGGGCGGTGCCGCTATCCTGAAGAGTCACATAGTCCTGTCTCCAAAGCCACCTTTCCATGTTTGATTGACATCTCCCTGGCCGATACATCGTTCTCGGATGCGCCATTGCCGTGTGGCACTATATACAAGGGGGGGGGCTGTGTGGAACTATACACAAGGGGGGCTGTGTGGCACTATACACAAGGGAGCTGTGTGGCACTATACACAAGGGGGAGCTGTGTGGCACTATACACAAGGGGGAGCTGTGTGGCACTATACACATGGGGGAGCTGTGTGGCACTATACACAAGGGGGAGCTCTGTGGCACTGTACACATGGGGGAGCTGTGTGGCACTATATACAAGGGGCCGTGTGGCAATACTAAGGGGGGGCTGTGTGGCACTATCTACTAGGGGGGCTGTATGGGACTATTTACAAGGGGGCGGCTGCGGCCCTATCTACAGGGGGCTATGTAAGGTGCAATATACAGGGGTCTGTGTGTGCCACTATCTACTAATGGGGCTGTGCAGCACTATCTACTAAGGGGGGGGGGGGCTGTGTGGCACTATATACAAGGGAGGGGGTTGTGTGGCACTATATACAGTGGGAGCTTTATGGCGATATTTACAGGGGGCTGTATGACACTACAAGGGGGAGGTGGGGGCACTATCTACAAGTGGGGTGTGACACTGTTTATATGCGGGGCTGTATAACACTGCCTACAGGGGGGCTGTCTGGCAGATTCTACAGGGGGCACTATCTATAAGGGGGACTGCTTGTGGCACCTGGGTGGGGGGGGCAGTCAAGAGTTTGCCATGGGGCCCAGTCTTTTCTAGTTACGCCCCTGCCAGCATATCCCTGTACTGTACACAAATCACTGGTAACAGTATAGGGACACGGAGGGTACACACAGATCATGTTTCCGCTTTTACCTGGAGACCTAGTAGTGAAAAATGATAAAACAAATAAAAGTGTAAAAAAAATAAATAAAGTTTCCATGGGGCTGTAAAACATTCTGCATGACATGGATACAGGAGAATTGGAGAATTAAAGGGGTTTTCTGATTTATTCAAAAAAGTGGCCAAGGTAGGAGAGCAGCATTAAAAAAAAAAAGAAGCCTTACTCACATCACAGATCCCTGGCATTTCAGCACCGCCACTCCGGTCCTCCCCGCTGCTCTTTATCAAAATGGTTGCAGTTATGACGTGCCTGTATACCCACTTGATCGTTACAGCCAATCATTGGCCTCAGCGTTTCTGTGCCGTATACCCACTGAGACCAGTGATTGGCTGCAGCGATCACGTGGGTATACAGGCACGTCATCACTGCAACCATGTCAATAAACAGCGGCATGAAGGAGCAGAGTGGCGGCGCTGGAAAACCAGGAGATCTACGAGGTGAGTAATGCTTTTTTTTTAATGCATCCCTTCTTCCTTCGCCACGTTTTTGAATAAGTCGAAAAACACCTTTACATTTTCGAGTAAATGTTATTGGTGAAACTAAATTATTACAAAGGGAAAAAGCAAAGAACTTTTTTTATTTTTTTTACTTATTTCTGTTTGGTACTATAAATAATGTGACCCTTAAAGGGGTATTGCAGCCTTTACCTTTACCTATCCAGTGAACCATTACATGGATTGAATGGAAAATGTATTGCTAGACTCATATTTCCCCGGAGATCACAGCTGATCACCAGGATTTTTTTTTAAAAGGAGTTTTCTTTGTGAGAAAACTTAAGTAGACAGTTCCTTATGATAAATAGGTCAAATAGTTGTTGGGAACTTTAGTGGGAATTTATTAACAACTTTATGGATTTTTTCTGGCATAAAAAAATGCTTAATTTTGGAGCACGCCATAGTTGTGCTAAAATGTGCAACTTTTTTCACCTCTCGACAATTTTGAAAGTGGTGAGAAAAGTGGGCAGGGTTAACCAGTTGGCGGTTGGGCCACCATCTGACCACCAGATTAATTGTGACAGAAGTTGCCAAAAACTATAGCACAAATCTACACCTCCTCAAAGCGGGAATGAATTTCAATTTCTGTAGTTAGAATAGCCCAAGAGGTGCCAAATTTATTAAGATGCCTCAATAAGTTTACCGCATCTTACCCCAACGCACATCGATTTAAGAATGAAACGCCAGTCTTTAATAAATCTCTTCCTTTGTAGTAAAAACACTGCTTTGTGGTAATTTAGTTTCCCTGAGCGTGACTGATTGACTAAGATTTACTATGAGCAGGGCCGGTTTTAGGCAAAGTGTGGCCCTGGGCAAAATTACAAGTGGGGCCCCAAATTTTATAATATTGTACCAAAAACATAGTCACATTCAGTCAATCCAGTAAATTAAAACAAATATGTTCATGTGAAAAAACATGTTTAATTACATTAAACAAATTAAATTGAAAATAAACCCCACTATAATTACAACTTTAAATTCTGCATCCTAAAGGCTGGATTCACATGGACGTATGAAGATGTGTGTTTTTGGGGCCCAACCTTAAGCTATATAGAAATAATGCAACCACTTTTGACTGTGCAGTAAAACATGAGTAGAAAACCAAAGATCAATATTACCAGTATATAGTGACCATATAGTGGCAGATACCAGTCCTATACAGGCGCTCTGCAGACCATATAAGTGATTACAGTACAGGAATACTGTATAGTCACTCACTGGTGATGTCTTCTCATATTGGAGTCGTTCACTTTCCCTTTTTTCTTCATCCAGCCCAAAAGCCATGACGATGTCTTCCAGCCACGATCCGCCTCTGCAGATTTTCCAACACAAATATCTTTGTCTCCATGCTTTTCTAGTATCCTCCCCACCTATTCCCCACCCTCTACAAAAACTTACCATTTATACAGTAGTGTCCTGGATGGAAATAATGCCCCCTGTTCGAGGAAAAACACTGTGAGAGTATGTTCACACGGCCTATTTTCGGACGTTTTTTTGGCTGTAAACGCCCGAAAATCGGACAGAAATTGGAAGCAGAACGCCTCCAAACATCTGCCTATTGATTGCAATGGGAAAACGCCATTCTGTTCCGATGGGCCGTTTTTCAAAACGGCCGCGAAAAAGAAGTGCAGGTCACTTCTTAGGACGTTTTTGGAACCGTTTTTCTTAGACTCTATAGAAAACAGCTCCAAAAACGGACGTAAAAAACGCACAGAAATGGGGCTTCTACTTTCCTAGACAATGTTTCCTAATGCATTGTGTTCCAAACTGAAATGTTACATTAACAGGGCATTTCTAACTAACATTCAGTATTGAATCACTACTTAGACAAAACGTGACATAAAACAGATACACATGGTGCAAGCGCGTATGCATCGAGTTCTTCGCCATTATACGAACACCTGTTCACTGTTATTTACTGTAAATGAGGAGCTTATATTAGTACAGAAAGGCAGCATTTTTTAATGACCTTTTTAACCCCTTAAGGACACAGCCTGTTTTGGCCTTCAGGACACAGCCGATTTTTTCAAATCTGACATGTTTCACTTTATGTGGTAATAACTCCGGAATGCTTTTACCTATCCAAGCGATTCTGAGATTGTTTTCTCGTGACACATTGGACTTTATGTTACTGGCAAAATTTGCTCGATACATTAAGTATTTAATTGTGAAAAACACCAAAATGTAGCGAAAAATTGCAAAAATTTGCATTTTTCTAAATTTATATGTATCAGCTTGTAAGACAGATGGTAATACCACACAAAATTGTTGCTAATTAACATCACCCATATGTCTACTTTAGATTGGCATTGTTTTTTGAACATCCTTTTATTTTTCTATGACATCACAAGGCTTAGAACTTTAGCAGCAATTTCTCACATTTTCAAGAAAATTTCAAAAGGCTATTTTTACAGGGGCCAGTTCAGATGTGAAGTGGATTTTAGGGCCTTATATATTAGAAACCCTCGATAAGTCACCCCATTTTAAAAACTTCACCCCTCAAAGTATTCAAAACAGCATTTAGAAAGTTTCTTAACCCTTTAGATGTTTCACAGGAATTAAGGCAAACTAGATGTGAAATGTTCAAATTTATTTATTTTTTTGCAGAAATTCATTTTTCATCTATTTTTTTTGTAACACAGAAAGTTTTACCAGAGAAACGCAACTCAATATCTATTGCCCAGATTCTGCAGTTTTTAGAAATACCCCACATGTGGCCCTAGTGCGGTAATGGACTGAAGCACCGGCCTCAGAAGCAAAGGAACACCTAGAGGATTTTGGGGCCTCCTTTTTATTAGAAAATATTTTAGGCTCCATGTCGGATCTGAAAGGCTCTTGCGGCACCAAAACAGTGGAAATCCCCCAAAAGTGACCCCATTTTTCAAACTACACCCCTTGAGGAAATTATCTAGGGGTATAGTGAGCATTTTGACCCCGCAGGTTTTTTGCAGAAATTATTGGAAGTAGGCCGTGAAAATGAAAATCTACATTCTTTCAAAGAAAATGTAGGTTTAGCTAATTTTTTCTAATTTCCACAAGGACTAAAAGGAGAAAATGCACCACTACTTTTGTAAAGCAATTTCTCCCGAGTAAAACAATACCCCGCATGTGGTCATAAATGGCTTTTTGGACACACGGCGGAGCTTAGAAGGGAAAGAGCGCCATTTGGCTTTTGGAGCTCAAATTTAGCAGGAATGGTTTGCGGAGACCACGTCGCATTTGCAAAGCCCCTAAGGGACCAAAACAGTGAAAACACCAAAAAAGTGACTCCATTTAGGAAACTACACCCCTTGAAGAATTCATCTAGGGGTGTAGTGAGCATTTTGAACCCACAGGGGTTTCATAGATTTTATTAGAATTGGGCAGTGAAGATAAAAAAAATCCTTTTTTTCCAATAAGACGTAGCTTTAGCTCCAAATTTTTCATTTTCTCAACAAATAAAGGAATAAAAGAACCCCAACATTTGTAAAGCAACTTCTCTGGAGTATGGCAATACCCCATTTGTGGTCATAAACTGCTGTTTGGGCACACGGCAAGGATCAGAAGAGAAGGAGTGCCATTTGGCTTTTGGAGCACAGATTTTGCTGGATTGGTTTCTTGACACCATGTCACTTTTGCAAAGCTCCTAAGGTGTCAGTACAGTGGAAACTCCCCAAAAGTGATTCCATTCACAAAACTACACCCCTTGAGGAGTTCATCTAGGGGTGTAGTGAGCATTTTGACCCCACAGGTGTTTCATAGATTTTATTAGAATTGGGCAGTGAAAATAAAAAAAATCCTTTTTCTTCAATAAGACGTAGTTTTAGCTGAAAATGTTTCATATTCTCAACAAATAAATGTAAAAGAGCACCACAACACTTGTAAAGCAACTTCTCCTGTGTATGACAATACCACATATGTGGTCATAAACTGCTGTTTAGGCACAGAGTAGGGCACAGAAGGGAAGGAGCGCCATTTGGCTTTTGGAGTACAGATTTTGCTGGATTGGTTTCTGGGCGCTATGTCGCATTTGCAAAGTCCCTGTGGGACCAAAACAGTGGATCCCCCCCAGAAGTGACCCCATTTTGGAAACTACACCCCTCAAGGTATTCACCTAGGGGTGTAGTGAGCATATTAACCCCACAGGTGATTGGCAGAAATTGGTGTGCACGTGATGTTGCAGAGTGAAAATGGTTTTTCAATAGATATGCCAATATCCAGCTTGTGCCACTGGAGACACACACCCCAAAAATTATTAAAAGGGTTCTCCCGGGTATGGCGATGCCATATATGTGGAAGTAAACTGCTGTTTGGGCACACTGTAGGGTTCAGAAGGGAGGTAGAGCCATTTGGCTTTTGGAGCGTGGATTTTGCTTGTAGTAGTTTTGTTTGGAGTCTTACTGGTGTTTCCGTTTATAATGTGGGGGTACATGTAAGGCGGGCGGAGTATATAAGGGGCATAGTCAGGTGGTATAGTGGGGTAAAAAAAAACAATAAAATAATCCATAGATGTGTGTTATGCTGTGACACAATCCTTTCTGCACAGGCCGGTGTCGCACTAATAAATGGTCTTTACTTATCCCCCTTTTGGTCCGCACTCGGCACCTTTGCAGTTTGGGGAATTTTGCTGGGAAGTGTTGTCCTGGTATAATACGGGCACCCTCGCTTCCAGCAGATATGTTTGGGCCCTCCCCTTCCTGGATCCCTAATTTTAGGGGCCTTGATAATTCGCCACTTGAAACAGAAGAAATGTTCCCCTCGGGCTGCACAACTGCATATTTTTATTTCCTGGCTTATTGGTGCCTTAACTAATTTTATTTTTTCATAGACGTAGTGGTATGAGGGCTGTTTTTTTTTGCGGGACGAGCTGTAGTTTTTATTGGTACCATTTTGGGGTACACGCGACTTTTTAATCACTTGTTATCCTTTTTTTTTTGGGAGGCAAGGTGACCAAAAAACAGCAATTCTGGCATATTTTTTTAGTTCTTTTTATACAGCGTTCGCCACGTGTTATAAATTACATGTTACCTTTATTCTGCGGGTCAGTCCGATTCCGGTGATACCCAATTGATAGCACTTTTTATGTTTTACAACTTTTTGCACAATAAAATAACTTTTGTAAAGAGAATGGATTTTTTCTGTCGCCAAGTTGTGAGAGCCATAACGGTTTTAAATTTTTCGTCGGCGGAGCTGTATGAGGGCTTGTTTTTAGCGAGACGAGTTATAGTTTTTATAGATACCATTTTTAGGTACATGCGACTTTTTGATCACTTTTCATTTCAATTTTTGGAAGACAAAGTGACCAAAAAATAGCAATTATGTCAGTATTTTTTAGTTATTTTTTTTACGGCGTTCACTGTGCGGAATAAATAACATAATATTTTTATAGTTCAGGTCGTTACGGTCGCAGCGATACCAAATATGTATGGCTTTATTATTTTTTTCAATAATAAATGACTTGATAAGGGAAAAAGGGCGATTGTGTTTTGTGTTATTATTTGAAACTTTTATTGTATTTTTTACAACTTTTATTTTTACTTTTTTGACACTTTTTTTGACACTTTTCTTTAGTCCCACTAGGGGACTTGAAGGTCCAACAGTTTGTTTGATGTTCTAATACATTGCACTACCTATGTAGTGCAATGTATTAGAACTGTCAGTTGTTCACTGACAGCAAGCCGATCAGGCTCCGCCTCTGGGCGGGGCCTAATCAGCTTACGTAATGGCAGACAGGAGTCCATTGTTAGGGCTCCTGTTGCCATGGTAGCAGTCGCCAGCCTTGCCATCGCGTGGCAAGGCTGCCGATTTGCTACAAACCTCTAGGATGCAGCGATCACAATGGATCGCTGCATCGAAGGGGTTAATGCCAGGAATCGGAGCTAGCTCCGGTTCCTGGCCATAGATCGGGGTGTCCGCTGTAACATACAGCGGACACCCACTGCTGATGACGCCGGCTCAGCTTCTGAGCCGGAAGCTGAGCCGGCGCCATCTTGCCGATGGTACCGGAAGCCTCCTGGGCCCCGCCGACGACGGGGCATAGGAGGATTCCGTTGCTGGCGGACCGGGAGGTAAGCATTAGCTCTCCGATCGCCTTTGCAGCCACCGGCAACCCAGCGATCATGTTGCTGGGGCGCCGGTGGCTATAAACTCCTCACATGCTGCGATCGCTATTCAACGCAGCATGTGAGGGGTTAATCGGTCGGATCGGAGGCTAGCTCCGGTCCTGGCCGATACCTCAGGGTGCCAGCTGTAACATACAGCTGTCACCCGGCGGTGATGTCGCTGGCTCGGCTCCTGAGCCAGCTTCATCTCCATGACGTACAGTTACGTCAAGATGCGGGAACAGTCCATCTCCCATGACGTAACTGTACGTGATTTTGCGGGAAGGGGTTAAATATTAAAGCAATTAAAGAATTTTATAATTTATAGTATATATTTATAATTATTATAGTATACGTACGGTATATGCTTATGAGAGCCACTCAACAGTTTAAAGAGGCACTGTCACCAGATTTTGCAACCCCTATCTGCTATTGCAGCAGATCGGCGCTGCAATGTAGATTACAGTAACGTTTTTATTTTTAAAAAACGAGCATTTTTGGCCAAGTTATGGCCATTTTTGTATTTATGCAAATGAGGCTTGCAAAAGTCCAAGTGGGCGGGTTTAAAGTAAAAGTACAACTGGGCGTGTTGAAAAGTAAAAGTACAACTGGGCGTGTATTATGTGCGTACATCGGGGCGTGTTTACTACTTTTACTAGCTGGGCGTTCTGATGAGAAGTATCATCCACTTCTCTTCAGAACGCCCAGCTTCTGGCAGTGCAGATCTGTGACGTCACTCACAGGTCCTGCATCGTGTCGGCCACATCGGCACCAGAGGCTACAGTTGATTCTGCAGCAGCATCAGCGTTTGCAGGTAAGTAGCTACATCGATTTACCTGCAAACGCCGATGCTGCTGCAGAATCATCTGTAGCCTCTGGTGCCGATGTCTCCTCGCTCGTCTGACACGATGCAGGACCTGGGGCAGGAAGTGAGTGACGTCACAGCGTGATCTCTCGAGAACACGGCTGTGTCTGCACTGCCAGAAGCTGGGCGTTCTGAAGAGAAGTGGATGATACTTCTCGTCAGAAAGCCCAGCTAGTAAAAGTAGTAAACACGCCCCGATGTACGCACATAATACACGCCCAGTTGTACTTTTACTTTTCAACACGCCCAGTTGTACTTTTACTTTTCAACACGCCCAGTTGTACTTTGGCAAGCCTCATTTGCATAAATACAAAAATGGCCATAACTTGGCCAAAAATGCTCGTTTTTTAAAAATAAAAACGTTACTGTAATCTACATTGCAGTGCCGATCTGCTGCAATAGCAGATAGGGGTTGCAAAATCTGGTGACAGAGCCTCTTTAATTAATACCTATGTCAGTTCCTTTAGCTCTCACAGACAATGGATATGGGGTCTTTGTGGAGAAGGGGCTCAGCCATGGTTGATTCATTCCTATTAGGTGGCGAAAATCCAAGCAACAGGTAGGAAATCCGCCCAAGGCTCATGAATAGGTTGTGGGAGTGGAAACAAACACCAGGCTTTTCTGTCCTGGGTTACAAAACTTGGCACTTCAATGGGGTGCCAAATTTGATCTCTGCTATGGTCCCCTCTGTCCTCTAGGTATGCCTGTGAATACATACCTGTATATTGGACTGTGCCATGTTCAGATTGGTGCTGGTTCAACTAAGAAGCAGTGTCCTGTTTAAAAGGGCAGACCAGAATCAGAACCAGAGTGGGTATTTAAAACAGAATAGAAAAGTTGGCTGGTGACAGGCTGCAGAGGAGTTGCACATCAGGATTTATGTCGTCCTCTAAGGCCTGATTCACACGAACATATCAGTTTTGCATCCGTTTTGTCATGTGTTGCAGTTCCGTGTGGCATCCGTGTGTGTTCCGTGTGGCATCAGTTGTTGATGATTTTTCATGAACACATTTCTTTATTTATTTTGTGTGTCCATGTGCTGTCCATGATTTTCACGCACCCATTGACTTCAATGGGTCCGTGATGCGCAAACAACGCACAAGAATGGAACATGCAGTGAGTTTCACGCAACGGATGCACGCTGCATGAAAAACACTGCATGTCTGAATAGCCCCATTGAATTGCATAGGTCTGTGTGACGGACGTTAAAACGAATTACACGTTCGTGTGAATAAGGCCTTAAATATACGTCATCAAGGATCACAGATTGCCATGACAAGCCGACCAGGGTTGCCAACCGCCGTAAATTTATGGACAGGCCGCAAAAATGGGTGTTATTTTCTGCCGTCCGTAGCGTCCGGCAGAAAAAGACACCGTCCGAGATTTTTGCCTCATTCTTCGGAACTTTGCGCTGAAATGTACATACACAATGCAAAGGAAGAATAGGCTGCGGCCAGGCATATTTTCAGATTCCGCTTGAATCCGCGGAATCTGGAAATATTCAGGCCGCTGCCAAGTGAGGTCGGTGACGGCCAATGTGAGGTCAGTGAGTGGACCAATCCAGTCACCTGACCTGTCATCTGACCTCACCTCAGCGTCATGAGGTCAGGTTACTCAGGTCAGGTGACTGGACTGGTCCACTCTCAGGCCGTCACCGACCCCAGTCAGAAGTGGACCTGTCACCTCAGTCGTTGCGCCGCATGACGTCCTCGTCTCCTCCTACGGTGAGTCACGTTAGGCAAAGATTGAGAGTGGTAACAGTAGGCTACCGCTTGACTCTGTTTGCAATGTGACACTAAGAGCAAGAGGGAGTGTGTGGCACTAAGAGCAAGGCGGAGAGTGTGGCACTAAGAGCAAGGGGGGAGTGTGGCACTAAGACCAAGGGGGAAGTGTGGCACTAAGAGCAAGGGGGGAGTGTGGCGCTAAGAAAAGGGGGGAGTGTGGCACT
The DNA here is from genome assembly GCF_050947455.1 of Rhinoderma darwinii. NCBI lineage: Eukaryota > Metazoa > Chordata > Amphibia > Anura > Rhinodermatidae > Rhinoderma > Rhinoderma darwinii. The sequence continues at coordinate 46,541,616 of NC_134693.1, forward strand.
AAGAGCAAGGGGGAGAGTGGCACTAAGAGCAAGGGAGGGGAGAGTGGCACTAAGAGCAAGGGGGAGAGTGTGGCACTAAGAGCAAGGGGGAGTATGGTGATAAGAGAAGGGGGTGTGTGGCACTAAGAGAAAATGTGTGTGGCACCAAGAGAAAGGGGAGTTTGGCACTAAGAGCAAGGGGGGATTGGCGCTATTTACAAAGGGGCTGTGTGGCGCTATCTACAAGGGGAGCTGTGTGGCACTATCTACAAGGGGGGAGCTGTGTGGCGCTATCTATCTACAAGGGGGAGCTGTGTGGCTCTATCTACAAGGGGGGAGCTGTGTGGCGCTATCTACAAGGGGGAGCTGTGTGGCGCTATCTACACGGGGAGCTGTGTGGTGCTATCTACAAGGGGGGAGCTGTGTGGCGCTATTTACAAGGGGGGAGCCGTGTTTGCGCTATCTACAAGGGGGAGCTGTGCGGCGCTATTTACAAGGGGGAGCTGTGTGGCGCTATTTACAAGGGGGGGAGCTGTATGGCGCTATTTACAAGGGGAGGAGCTGTGTGGCGCTATCTACAAGGGGGGAGCTGTGTGCCGTGAAGTGGCAAGTGGGCTTATACAGTTTGATCAAAATGTTTACAAAGAACCTCATGTTCATGTTTCTAAATTATGCCTAGCGGCTCAGATCAACGTATATACTGTGGATTGTGCGGTCCATGTCTAGTTTCTCACAATGCTGATATTGTATAGTCTATCCTCCTCATTTCCTTTGTTTTACTTGGTACCAGCACTCCACGCATTTGAAAAAATACCCAGCTGATTTTAATTCCAGAATGACCTCATAAGTGTTCCTGCTCTTGCTTGTGCTCTCAGTTGGCCACTGGGGGCGCATGGCAAGGTGAGCTCATTCCATCTGTTCACATGTTGTGGTGCTGTATGGTGGTGTCTGTTGCTGTAGTGCTGCACTTGTGGGGGGACGTGGCCCAGAGCCAAGGAGGCTTGGCACGGTCTGAAGGCATGGGTGCTTTTGGGCCCCTGGGTTGCTCCCTCTGAAGGAGCGGTGCTGCGGTGGCGGTAGCCGCCATGCGGTGCTGCAACCGCTAGAGTAGGGACCCACTTTAAAGAGGTCGCCGTGAAGTGGCAAGTGGGCTTATACAGTTTGATCAAAATGTTTACAAAGAACCTCATGTTCATGTTTCTAAATTATGCCTTGCGGCTCAGATCAACGTATATACTGTGGATTGTGCGGTCCATGTCTAGTTTCTCACAATGCTGGTATTTAGAAGGGGGAACTGTGTGGCGCTATTTACAAGGGGGAAGCTGTGCAGCGCTATTTACAAGGGGGGAGCTGTGTGGCGCTATCTACAAGGGGGAGCTGTGTGGCACTGTTTATAAGGAGGGGCTGTGTGTGGCGCTATCTACAGGGGGCACAAAGGGGGCACGGTTACCCATGGGGCACTTTTATTGTGTCGAGCACTGAGAGATCATTATTACCATCTTGACCACTGGATTACGAGTCTGTTTAGAGGATGGGGTATTGGTGGGGAATCAGCTGAAAAAGCGAGAAACCAACATGTCCGTGTGTCAAATTCTGCAGAGACAAGTCGTGGCTGGAATAAGTCGTCACAGTGGTCTGGGCCGGATGGAGAAAAAAAGGGAAAGTGAACGACTAATCAGAGAAAACATCACCTAAGTTAGCAGGGGGGGAAAGCTACAAGCGGAGCTGTGACTGGTGAGTTACTTCTAGAACACTGCACACTGCACAAGCAATGATTTTGTAATGTGTCCGTAAAAATTTTGATCTGTCCGTGATTTTTAGCTCAGTTGTCCAGAAATTTCTGAAGAGGAAGTTGGCAACCCTAAAGCCGACGCAGCCTCTGTTAGGAGTCGGATGTAGAAAGCAGTGACAGGCAATGCCGGTTGCCCTCGCAATGTGGTAAAGCCAGTGGAAAGATTCAAAGATTTGGAAGCACTGGAATAAAAAATAACATTACTATTTGTGATTAGAGAATAGAATGGAGATAGGCATTCCCTGCTCTGCTAACTGATACACTGATAGAAGTGGAAGCAATTTGCTGTCCCTTGAGAAGCAGTTCAATGTACACTGACCTGCCACTGATTTAACCCATTTTTTTTTAAATGAAATTAATCAACTCTAAATGTTGGATGTAAAATAAACCGTTTTAAAAGGGTGGACCCCTGGTGGTTGCGGCCTTGTTTACACTTTAAGTACTTAGTGATTTTTTTTTTGTTTTCTTCATCACCACATAACATAACTTTTTTTTTTTTTCAGTTGACAAGTCTGTATGAGGGCTTGTCTTTTTGCGGGATTACTTGTATTTTTTTAACGCCACCATTTCATTAACATACCATGTGTTGAATATCTTTTATAAGTATTGCTGTTTATTGGGTATAAGTGACATAAAATAAAGTGTTAACGTGTTATTTTATTGGTTGGTACAACTATGGCGAAACCACGTTTTTTATTGTTTTACCTATTAGGGTATGTTAACACGGCAAAGCCAATTACGTCTGAAATTACGGAGCTGTTTTCAGGTGAAAACAAGCCCTGAATTTCAGATGTTTTGACAAGTGCACGCGTTTTTCGCAGCGTCTTTTACGGACGTAATTGGAGCTGGTTTTCTTTGTAGTCAATGAAAAACGGCTCCAATTACGTCCCAAGAAGTGGCATGCGTCTTTTTACGTGTAAAAAAAAAGCCCATCTGCACAGAAGACCGTAAGACCCATTGAATTCAATGGGCAGATGTTTGCAGACGGTTTGGAGCTGTTTTTTCGGCCGTAATTCGAGGCGTAAAACCCCTGAATTACGTCTGTAAATAGGGCGTGTGAACATACCCTGAAGGCTTTTTTTGTTTTTTAAATAATTTGCTTTTGTGTAGCCGCATAGCTTTTTTTATTTTACCGTCGTTGTTAGGCCCCCAGCTGCCATGGCAACCTATTGGTGATTGCATCTTGGAGGCACTAATGGGCTTGCAGAGGGAGCCACCTACTCCTGTAAAACCACGTAGGTGCCATGATCGCTCTAGACCGTGCCTTTTAGGGGGGATTCACACGAGCGTGTATTCGGTCCGTGCGGGCCGCGTGGTTTTCACGCGGCACGCATGGACCAATACAAGTCTATGGGGCAGTACAGACAGTCCGTGCTTTTTGCGCAGCGTTTGTCTGCTGCGCAAAAAGCGCGACAGGTTCAATAACTCTGCGTATTTCGCGCATCACGCACCCATTGAAGTCAATGGGTGCGTGAAAATCACGCGCACCACACGGAAGCACTTCCGTGGGACGAGCGTGATTCGCGCAACAGCAGTGAAAAGGATGAATGAAAACAGAAAAGCACCACGTGCTTTTCTGTTTCCAAGCATCCAAACGGAGTGTCTTTGCGAGGAGCGAACCCCGACAACCGAGGCAAACTTCACCGGGTTCGGCCAAACTCGTTTTGGCCGAACCCGGCAAAAAAATTTCCGGTCCGCGACGTCGGGAGAGATTCACTGTGCATGGTGCTGAAAGAGTTAAACTGTTTCAGCACCATGGACAGTGACTTGCGATCCCAAAATACATGAACCTGTAAAAAAACCGAAGTTCTAACTTACCGATTACTCCTGTCTCCTTCCTGCAGTCCGACCTCCCGGGATGACACTTCAGTTCAAGTGACAGCTCCAGCCAATCACAGGCCAAGCACAGGCTGCAGCCAATCACAGGCTGCAGCGGTCACTTGGACTGCCGCGTCATCCAGGGAGGTGGGGCCCGATGTCAAGAGAGGCGCGTCACCAAGGACGCGTCACCAAGGACGCGTCACCAAGGCAACGGCCGGGAAGTTCTCGGTAAGTAGGAACTTTTTCTTTTTTTTTTACAGGTTTTTCGCTGTTGTGTTCGGCATTCACTGTCGAGGGTGCTGAAAGAGTTAGCTCTTTCAGCACCTTGGACAGTGACGGGCGTCGACAAGCCTCATCTCTATGATGCCGGCTGCGCGAAAATCACGCAGCCACGCATCAGACACGCATGACACACGCAGCTGTCAAATGGTTTTTGCGCTCGCAAAACGCCGCGTTGTTTGCGCGCGCAAAAACGCAACGCTCGTGTGAATCTCCCCTTAAGGGGCTAAGTGCTCTAAGGGGTTAAGATGTCAATGGTTTCATTTACCTCTGTCCCTTGACAGATACACTGTATCTTGATTCTAACAGACCCCCTTTAACTGGAGACATGATATTTTTGCTTATTTTTTCCCATCATATATTAATATAAAACATATAGATAACTAGACATACGGAGATAGATAGATAGATAGATAGATAGATAGATATTCTGTGAGATACATATTTTACTAGTCATTCAATCACGTTGCTTCATTGTAGTTCAGATCTGTAAAGCTAGTCACCTGAATCAGAATATTTCTTCAAATTCCTAACGGGTTAAGTCAGTTGCTGAGCCAGCGATGGTCCAGTACAGAATAACTGAGCAGCAGCACGTTCAGATAAACAGAAATGATCTGCAGAAAAGCTCTCTACAGGGTGCCGAGAAACTTCAGCATCTGTCATAATGATACTTTGTTCATTAGATATTTGCAGAAGGCATTGGGCAATGCCAATTAGGAGCCTTTTTCATTTCCTCAGGTATTTGCTGTACAAGTACATTGGTGATAAAAAAAAAAAAGAGGACAAAGTGTTTCAGGATGGAAAAAAATGTTTGGGTAACTATAATCACTGCGAATATTTTTGTACTGAACAACATGTTCTAAGCACAAATTTCATATGCAGACATATATAATTTTACTTCTGTTATGTTTCTTGTTAAATCTCGTACGATTTCTTAGGGTATGTTCACATGGCTTAGCAAAATATGTCTGAAAATACGGAGCTGATTTTCAGACCTTTTTGTAGCAACTCGCGTTTTTCGCTGCGGATTTTACGGCCGTTATTGGAGCGGAGTCAATGAAAAACGGCTCCAAAAACGTCCCAAGAAGTGACATGCACTTCTTTTTCGCGGGCGTCTTTTTACGTGCCGTATTTTGACAGCGACGGGTAAAATTACACCTCGTGGGAACAGAACATTGTAAAACCCATTGAAAGCAATGGGCAGATGTTTGTAGGCGTAATGGAGCCATTTTTTCAGGCGTAATTTGAGGCGTAAAACACCCGAATTATGTCTGAAAACATTGCGTGTGAACATACCCTTACTCTGGAATTTTCTCCATATTCACAGTTTTAAAACATTCAACTCAAAGCCCATGAGACTATATAAAAGAATTTTGGCATTATTTTATTAGGCTCCCCTCATACAAGGCATGGTTATAAGAACAAAGTATATATCAATTTAAGCAAAGAAGACACAGCCTTGCAAGAACTGTTGGCAATATCCGCTTTGGCTTCCCCACTCCAAGTTTTCCTGTTAGGCTGGGTTCACACACACTATTTACGGATGGAATTCGGGCGTTTTAGCCCAGAATTATGTCCGAAAATGCGGCTCAAAAGCGTTGGCAAACATCTGCCCATTCATTTGAATGGGTCTTACGATGTTCTGTGCCGTCAGTCATTTTTTTTACGCGCCGCTGTCAAAAGGCGGCGCGTAAAAAAGACACCCGCGTCAAAGAAGTGCCTGTCACTTCTTCAGACGTAAATGGAGCCGTTTTCCATGGACTCCATGGAAAAACAGCTCCAATTACGTCCGTAATGGACGCAGCGAAAGACGCCTGCAGATGCCATTACGGCTGAAATTATGGTGCTGTTTTCTCCTGAAAACAGCTCCGTAATTTCAGCCGAAACGGACGCTGCCGTGTGAACATACCCTAACACATGAAGATTGTATTCCCAAGTATATGGTGCCAGTGTATTGATTTGTTGTATTCAGGGCGTCTTGTACTGATTTATTTGGTACTATATCTTTCAGTGTCCTTTTATTGCTGTATTTTATTTTGGAGTTGTGGCCGTGTTGTATTCCCTCCCCCACCACTGTAGGTGCCATTTGTATCCTGGATGATCCAGCCAAGATCTGACAACGATGGGAGGAAACAAAGCTGGAGAAGAAGGGTTGTCTGTATCACAACGTTTGATGTTGGCGTTGATATAAATTAATGTGAGGCAGATACTGGCTTGTTGTCTGCAATTGTTAGGCTCTTTATAACAGGGTGATGACAGAAATCATCACATTTGTGGGTGATGCTGTGTCTATAAAATAGCGATGAGTCCACCAAACTGGGTTCAGTTATGGGAGAGAGCTAGGAGTGACCTGAACTGTGTGTAGTGAAGAGAAGACAGGAGACTGTGGTGGCTTTTGGGGCAGTCAGCGTTTTGACATTTCTGTTCCTGCGATGAACCGGACTAGAGAAGCGCTGAGTCTGAGGAAAGAACTGGAACTGAGGCGTCATATGTGGACTGGTGAGAACCGGACTAGGCTGTATCTGTTCTAGAGCCTGTGGCTGCAGCATGGTGCTGAAGAGCAAGCAGTGGTAGGGGAGGTGGCCAACACTGTTAACCCCTTCCCGACATCCGCCGTATATATACGGCGCACGCCTGGTGGGGGAATATGGAGCGGGCTCACGGGCTGAGCCCGCTCCATAGAGCGAGTGTGTCGGCTATGTGTTACAGCCGACACTTCCGGGTAACGAGCGGGATCCAGTTTGAGAGCGATCCCTCTTGTTTAACCCGTTAAATTACGCATTCAATAGCGATCGTGGCATTTAAATGACTAAAAACAGTGGGGCGACCGCCTGTAACGTACCAACGCCCCCTCGGGCGAGATCGGGGTGTGCCGTTGGTTGGCATGACAGCCTGGGAGCCTGATGAAGTCCCCCAGGTCCGCCATCTTTGTACTCCTATGAAGCCCTGCCTCTGGCCACTTAAAAAAAACAGCTGATTTTTCTGCCTGCAAAAAAACTCAGTGTGACTGGAATGCGCTGTTAGGAGGCTTAGGATGTCCTGCCAACCAATTGTGTGACACTTGCCGTGTCTGCATGGACTGGACCAAGACTTAGGCCTAATTTACACGAGCGTATGAGTTTTGCGCACGCAAAAAAAATGCAGCGTTTTGCGTGCGCAAAAGGCACTTGACAGCTCCATGTGTCATCAGTGTATGATGCACGGCTGCGTGATTTTTGCGCAGCCGCCATCATAGAGATGAGGCTAGGCGACGTCAGTCACTGTCCAGGGTGCTGAAAGAGTTAACTGATCGGCAGTAGCTCTTTCAGCACCCTCGACAGTGAATTCCGATCACAATATACATCAACCTATGAATAAAAAAAAGACGTTCATACTTACCAAGAACGTCCTGCTTCCTCCAGTCCGGTCTCCCGGCCGTTGCCTTGGTGACGCGTCCCTCTCTTGACATCCGGCCCCACCTCCCTGGATGACGCGGCAGTCCATGTGACCGCTGCAGCCTGTGCTTGGCCTGTGATTGGCTGCAGCTGTCACTTGGACTGAATCGTCATCCCGGGAGGTCAGACTGGAGGAAGAAGCCGGGAGTTATCGGTAAGTCAAAACTACTTTTTTTTTTTTACACGTTCATGTATATTGTGATCGGAAGTCACTGTCCAGGGTGCTGAACCAGTTGAACTCTTTCAGCACCCTGGACAGTGACTGTCTCCTGACGTCGCGTACCGGAACATTTTTTGCCGGGTTCGGTCAAAACGAGTTCGGCCGAACCCGGTGAAGTTCGGTTCGGTTCGCTCATCTCTAAGACACTCCGTTTGGATGTTAGTACACAGAAAAGCACGTGGTGCTTTTCTGTTTACATTCAGAGTTTGACAGCTCTTGCGCGAATCACGCAGTTCACACGGAAGTGCTTCCGTGCGACCTGCGTGGTTTTCACGCACCCATTGACTTCAATGGGTGCGTGATGCGCGAAAAACGCAGAAATTTAGAACATGTCGTTCGTGTAAATGAGGCCTTACTGATCACTCATAAATTATGGAACAGAGCACCCCAAACAAGAGATATGGGATAGATTTCTAATCTGACGCTAAAAGTGAGCCAACAAGTCACTAATTTTAGAAGCAAAATTTTGAAGCAAGAAGCAATCATATAATTTACATGATTTATTCATTTGTCTAATGAACATATTTAAGGAAGAAATCAACCATGTGAATATATAAAATATCTGAAGTATGATAAGTAAGCCAAGAAGGACCGTCAGTGTCAGGGGCGTAACTAGGAAAGACTGGGCCCCATGGCAAACTTTTGACTGGGGCCCCCCTCCCCTGGGTGTCACACAAACCCCCCCCCCTTGTAGATAGTGCCTTTTTTACAGCCCCCTTCTGTAGATAACGCCATACAGCCCCATGTAGATAGCGCCATACAGCCCCCCTGTAGATAGCGCCATACATCTCTCCTGTAGATAACACCATACAGCCCCTCTGTAGATAACGCCATACAGCCCCCCCTGTAGATGGCGCCATACAGCCCCCCTGTAGATGGCGCCATACAGCCCCCCTGTAGATAGCGCCATACAGCCCCCCTGTAGATAGCGCCATACAGCTCCCCTGTAGATAACGCCATACAGCCCCCCCTGTAGATGGCGCCATACAGCCCCCCTGTAGATATCGCCATACAGCCCCCTTTGTAGATATCTACAGAGCGGGCTGTATGGCGTTATCTACAGAGGGGGCTGTATGGCGTTCCCTACAGGGGGGGGCTGTATGGCATTATCTACAGGGGGGACTGTATGGCGTTATCTACAGGGGGGACTGTATGGCGTTATCTACAGGGGGGACTGTATGGCGTTATCTACAGGGGGGGCTGTATGGCGTTATCTACAGGGGGCTGTATGGCGTTATCTACAGGGGGGACTGTATGGCGTTATCTACAGGGGGTCTGTATGGTGTTCCCTACACGGGGGGTCTGTAGGGAACGCCATGCAGCCCGCATGCAGGGAACGCCATACAGCCCCCCCTGTAGGGAACGCCATACAGCCCCCCCTGCAGGGAACGCCATACAGCCCCCCCTGCAGGGAACGCCATACAGCCCCCCCTGCAGGGAACGCCATACAGCCCCCCCTGTAGGGAACGCCATACAGCCCCCCCTGCAGGGAACGCCATACAGCCCCCCCTGCAGGGAACGCCATACAGCCCCCCCTGCAGGGAACGCCATACAGCCCCCCCTGTAGGGAACGCCATACAGCCCCCCTGTAGGGAACGCCATACAGCCCCCCCCTGCAGGGAACACCATACAGCCCCCCTGCAGGGAACGCCATACAGCCCCCCCTGTAGGGAACGCCATACAGCCCCCCCTGCAGGGAACGCCATACAGCCCCCCCCCTGTAGGGAACGCCATTGTATTGATACGAAGCAGTGGAAATAGCTATATACAGTATTCATATGGTCAGATGTTATTTGAAAGTGTTGCAATTCTAATTTGAAAATGTTAAGCAAGCCTTTTCATTTTAGAAAAAACAACAAGGCTCAGACCTTTTGGAGAATAATAAAATGCAGACATTCCATTTTCTCAGCTCTCAGAAGGTACTGATTGTCTTTGCAGTGATCCAGTTGGTAGAGCAGGGGTCTCAAGCACGCGGCCCGCGGGGCGCATGCGACCCCTGGGGCTGTCATCTGCGGCCCGCAGGACACAGAGCCGCTACTATAGGCTTTGCTCCGAGACTTTGGAATTCCCTAACATCGCTGTCCACATATGAACAGCGATGTCTGGGGCTTCCCCAGAGCCGGAGTCCCGTGCAGAGCGCTAGTACAGGCTCTGCTCCGGGACTCTGTGGAATTCCCTGACATCGCTGTCCATATATGGACAGTGTGTCAGGGTCTTCCCCAGAGCGGAGTCCCGGGCAGAGCGCTAGTATAGGCCCTGCTCCGGGACTCTGTGGAATTCCCTGACATCACTGTCCATATATGGACAGTGTGTCAGGGTCTTCCCCAGAGCGGAGACCCGGGCAGAGTGCTAGTATTGGCTCTGCTCCGGGACTCTGTGGAATTCCCTGACATCGGTGTCCATGTTTGGACACACGATGTCTGGGGCTTCCCCAGAGCTGGAGTCCCGTGCAGAGTGCTAGTACAGGCTCTGCTCCGGGACTCTGTGGAATTTCCTGACATTGCTGTCCATATATGGACAGTGTGTCAGGGTCTTCCCCAGAGCGGAGTCCTGGGCAGAGCGCTAGTATAGGCTCTGCTCCGGGACTCTGTGGAATTCCCTGACATCACTGTCCATATATGGACAGTGTGTCAGGGTCTTCCCCAGAGCGGAGACCCGGGCAGAGCGCTAGTATTGGCTCTGCTCCGGGACTCTGTGGAATTCCCTGACATCGGTGTCCATGTTTGGACACACGATGTCTGGGGCTTCCCCAGAGCTGGAGTCCCGTGCAGAGTGCTAGTACAGGCTCTGCTCCGGGACTCTGTGGAATTCCCTGACATTGCTGTCCATATATGGACAGTGTGTCAGGGTCTTCCCCAGAGCGGAGACTCGGGCAGAGCGCTAGTATCGGCTCTGCTCCGGGACTCGGTGGAATTCCCTGACATCGGTGTCCATACATCGACAATGATGTCAGGGGCTTCCCCAGAGCAGGAATCCCAGTGATGTCAGGAGCACAGCTGGAGTCCCAGGAAGAGCCTACTAGCGCTCTGCCCGGGACTCCAGCTCTGGGGTTGCCCCTGACATCACTGTGGCAGTATCTGCAAAGGGCACTGTGGCAGCATCTGCGGAGGGCACTGTGGCAGCATCCGCGGAGGGCACTGTGGCAGCATCCACGGAGGGCACTGTGGCAGCATCTACAGAGGGCACTGTGGCAGCATCTACAGAGGGCACTGTGGCAGCATCTACAGAGGGCACTCTGGCAGCATCTACAGAGGACACTATGGCAGCATCTACGGAGGGCACTCTGGCAGCATCTACAGAGGGCACTATGGCAGTATGTACAGAGGACACTGTGGCATTATCTAGGGGTGTGATGCATTATCTACAGAGGGCACTGTGGCATTAGCTACAGAGCGCACTGTGGCATTATCTAGGGGTGTGTTGCATTATCTACAGAGGGCACTGTGGCATTATCTAGGGGTGTGATGTATTATCTACAGAGGGCACTACGGCAGCATCTACAGAGGGCACTGTGGCAGCATCTACAGAGGACAATGTGGCAGCATCTACAGAGGACACTGGCAGCATCTACGGAGGGCACTCTGGCAGCATCTACAGAGGGCACTGTGGCAGTATGTACAGAGGACACTGTGGCATTATCTAGGGGTGTGTTGCGTTATCTACAGAGAGCACTGTGGCATTATCTAGGGGTGTGATGTATTATCTACAGAGGGCACTGTGGCATTATCTACAAAGGGCACTGTGGCAGCATCTACAGAGGACTCTGTGGCAGCATCTACAGAGGGCACTGTGGCAGTATGTACAGAGGTCACTGTGGCATTATCTAGGGGTGTGTTGCATTATCTACAGAGGGCACTGTGGCATTAGCTACAGAGGGCACTGTGGCATTATCTAGGGGTGTGTTGCATTATCTACAGAGGGCACTGTGGCATTATCTAGGGGTGTGTTGTATTATCTACAGAGGGCACTGTGGCATTATCTACAGAGGGCACTGTGGCAGCATCTACAGAGGGCACTGCGGCAGCATCTACAGAGGGCACTGCGGCAGCATCTACAGAGGGCACTGCGGCAGCATCTACAGAGGGCACTGCGGCAGCATCTACAGAGGGCACTGCGGCAGCATCCACAGAGGGCACTGCGGCAGCATCCACAGAGGGCACTGCGGCAGCATCCAAAGAGGGCACTGCGGCAGGATCCACAGAGGGCACTGTGGCACTATCTAAAAAGGGGCTGCCCAATCTTGGCATGTGTGTCTGCCAAACGCTGCTAACTGAACCGCGGGACTGCATTTAGCGAAATTTAAACTGGAAAACTGGATTGTTGAAATAAGCATGTGGAGAAATATCTAAAAATTTTAAACCTAGCGGTATTATTATAGTAATGTATTATTATTATTATTATTATAGTAATGTAGTGTTATAGTAATTCAAATAACTATTTGATTAACAATAATTTTGTATTGTATCAAATTTGAAAGTAATGCGGCCCGTCAACTTCCCATTTTTTCTATATGTGGCCCACTTACCCGGCCGAGTTTGAGACCCCTGTGGTAGAGAGTCTTATGAACAATGCTCCCTGGGAAAAAGTATGCAATACAACTCTCCTCCAAACGTAAGAAAACTGTCTTTCTGTAAACCCCATAGACTTTGAATGGAGAGGCTCAGCACATGCTTGACTGTCCTTCCATTGCACAATTGGGATCGTAGTGCTAGTGGTGGGACCCACGTCGATCAGATATTTAACACCTATCCTGTGGTCAGGTGATAAATGTAAATTGTGAGAAAACCTCCTTTATAGCCAAACCAGAGACACCCATTTGTAGACAGCACTGTTTCTGAGTTGTTGCTCCTCATCAGTACAGAGTAGCGTTCTAGTTAGTTGAGTGAGATGCTTTTGAAACAGCCCTTAGAACGTACTAATTCTCCTTGCAGAGATCCAGCTGATAGGGAGTCTAAAGAGCAATACTCCCTGGGAAAAAGAATAAAAAATAGCTCACCTCCAGAAGGAAAAAAACAACTCTCTCTCTAGTGCCACCTATAGGTGACTATCCTGTAAGTCAATGTCCAACCCTTTATGGAGCCTTTGGTTAATAGCCAAGCCTGAGACACCCATCTCTAGACTGAACTGTTTTAAAGTTGTTGCTCCTCATTAGTACAGTCTAGAGTGCTAGTTGGCTGAGTGAGATACCTTTGAAGCAGCTCAGGGAGCATCACCCTTAGGGTATGTTCACATGGCCTATTTACGGACGTAATTCGGGCGTTTTTGCCCCGAATTACATCTGAAAATAGCGCCTCAATAGCGCTGACAAACATCTGCCCATTGAAAGCAATGGGCAGACGTTTGTCTGTTCACACGAGGCGTATATTTACGCGCCGCTGTCAAATGACGTCGCGTAAATAGGCGCCCGCGTCAAAGAAGTGACCTGTCACTTCTTTGGCCGTAATTGGAGCCGTTATTCATTGACTCCAATGAATAGCAGCGCTAATTACGGCCATAATGGACGCGGCGTTCAAGCGCCTGCACATGCCGGTACGGCTGAAATTACGGGGATGTTTTCAGGCTGAAACATCCCCGTAATTTCAGCCGTAACGGACGCCCTCGTGTGAACATACCCTTAGGCTAAGTGCACACTTCAGTATTTCTTCAGCATTTCTGACGGCTAGCACCCTGACCCATTCATTTAAATGTGGCCATGCACACTTCAGTTTTTTTGACGGTCCCGTTGCGATCCAAAGTAGAGCATGTCCTACTTTGGTCCAAGATTCCGTGACCGTGAGGCCCATGCAAGTCAATGGGGCCGTCAAAAAAACTGAAGGCACACGGTAGGCATCCGTGTGCCGTCCGTGTGTGAAGGAGCCGTTGCCTTAAGACTCCCAGCTGGATATTAGATGGATCTCTACAAGGAGAATGAGTACCTTCCAAAAGCTGCTTCAAAGTAATTTAACTCAGCTATCTCAGACTACCCATTAACCTATTCCTTATTAACGTATTCCCAAGTCGTTGTTAAGGTCTCCATACATGCAATACAAAATTGTTCCCCTCCAAAAGGAACACAACTGTCTTTCTATTACCTCAGTAAGACCGTATTTTTCGTCCATAATTACGGACCCATCAATTTCTATGGACTATGGACACCTTTCCGTATTTTTATGGATGGGTGTCTGTGCCGTAGAAATTATGGAACATGTTTCTTTTTGTCCGTAATTACGGCATGGACTCCCCATAGAAGTCTATGGGCGCTTCCGTAATTATGGACGGCTACGGATGTGGATCCATTGCCATCCGTAATTACGGAAGCGTTGCTATGCGACACCAGGGGATTACCAAACATTCCCCCCTGTTTCTTTTGTGGATCCGTAAACACGAATGCATTACAGGCCGTATTTACGGACACCTCTCTGTATATGCAGAAGATTTACGGATGACAGTATTTGCGGATATATGAAAAATACGGTCGTGTGCATGGGGCCTTTGTAATGTTTAACCTTAGGATTTTTGCCTAACTGGACCTTCACTCACTTAAATTGAATTCCTAGTCCAAGCAGATTTCTAGGATTGCCTAAAACAAGTATCCAAACTGATATATCCTATAGTTTTATAAAATAAAATCATCAACCAAATTGTGTAAAAACTTTATTCACAAAATTCTATGGCTATGATTTCACGTAGATATATATATATATATATATGTCTATTTTTAAGTCAGATTGTACATTATTACTTTATATATAATAAGTTTAAACAATGTCATTCATTCAGTCATGCCGAAAAGAGATATTTACATTGGCTCATATAAATATCACCTTTGGTACAATGCATTTCGGAATAGCTGTGTTTGTTCTTTTATCTGACCTACTGTCTGTTCCTCAGGATGAGAAGCGTTTGCATATGCTGACCTCAATTTCGGACACATGTACATTAAACAGTATTTCAAAAGAAAGGGGGAATTTGAAACAAGATGGCCATGTATGTTTTATTGTAATGTTATATAGAGTCATGTACTAGTGTTGGTAATGCTCTTTATGCCTTATACAAGTCCTGGACTTTATGTCTTTACTTTCAAAACTTAGCAGTGCTGAGAACCCTTCCAGTAATGGTGATGTGTATTTCTACCTATGCTAGCAAGTTATGCCCCTACCCTTTGCTGTATCTTGCTGTGGTCAGGTAGTGTCTAAGTTACAGAAGCCATTTTACCAGCTATGGAGTTATGATTTAGATTCAAACTGGCTTCATAGAAATACATAGAACTTGTTCTCTCTTCTTTCCCCTTTTTATGGTTGAGCCACACTGGCTCATAGAGGGGGGTCCCAAGCAGGGGACTAAACCTCTACCATGTCCATATGCCCAAATAGGGCATGTGGATAGAGATTTAAATTACTCCATTTAAATCCATCTTAAATTTTAATTGGATATTTGCCCTCTCAATCCACTACCAAGTCTTCCACCATGGGGCCCAGTCCAATCAGAAGTGAGCATATCCATTGAATCTTTATGCCCCATGCTGATTTAATAATTGAGGGCTTTTTACAAGTGCTGTGACCATTCCCATACATATGACATGCATACAATGCACGTCATTGTCATTTCTATTGAATAAGGCAATGTGCCCCATCAGATAGTTGCCAACATTTGAAAATTCTTTCCAGGGAAAGGGTGTGGCGTCTTTGAGGGCTGTGTCTTATGGGGGTGGGGTTTATCAGGTGGGTGTGGCCAGTGGGGGTTGGCTTTCCAGAATTTCTGCAACAAAAAAACTAACAAAATTTCTGCACTAGTAATGCTGACAACTACTTAGGTGGAGGGTATGTCTCTGGTTATCTGATTGTTTACAGGCAGGTGATGTCTCACTTTATCACTAGGGCTAGGTAATATGTGCTGATAACTACTGGTAGCGTAAAAACCATCGTAGATAGTTCCAAGCTCAGTGCCCCTTATAGATGATGCTCCACACTGCCCCAGTAGATGATGCCGCACACTGCTCCCTGTAGATATTGCCACACACTGCTCCCTGTAGATAATACCATAATGCCCACTGTAGATGAAGCCCCACACACCCTCTGTAGATGGTGCCACCCCCCCTCTGTAGATGGTGCCACGCACAGCCCCCTGTACATGGTGCCACACACAGCTCCACCTGTAGATGGTGCCACATGCAGCCCCCTTGTAGATAGTGCCAACGCAGCCCCCCTGTAGATGGTGCCACACACAGCCCCCTGCAGATGGTGCCACACACAGTCCCCCTGTAGATGGTGCCACACATACTCCCCTGTAGATGGTGCCACACATTCTCCCCTGTAGATGGTGCCACACCTACTTCCCCTGTAGATGGTGCCACACATACTCCCCCTCTAGATAGTGCCACACATACTCCCCCTGTAGATAGTACCACATAGTCCCCCTGTAGATCCAGGAGGAGCCCCTATCGTCATTGTCCATATATGGACAATGACGTCGTCAGTGGCTCTCTCTATGAGCGGAATCCCCAGCCAGGCGTCAGCAATGCTCTGATCGGTGATTCCGCTGCAGGAGGTGGCCCTGACATCACTGCCCTCATATGGACAGTGAAGTCATGGGCTACCCCTGGAGCGTCCGAATCCCGCTCATAGAGAGAGCCCTGACTTCACGGTCCATTTAAGGGCAGTGACGTCAGTTGCACCTCCTGCCAAATTCGGGACAGTTGGCAAGTATGCCATCATACAGACTGTATATAGAGCATACCTCAATATAAAAATAATGCCGCCTTAACATGACCAATTATTATCATATAGTGGTATATACAGTTAAATACAGTCCTGATCAGTCAGACCATAAACAACAATAAAATCCAATGACTCAGAGTTTGACATCTTCTCTGATCGTATTTGTTCATATTTGTATTTGTTCACTTTCACAGTCTTTTCCATCTGGCCTAGACCAAGGCTTCGTCCAGCTACAGTAAAACCATTTTTGAGACGACCTCCCAAAATTGCATTGAAAATGTGTCTTTAGCGGGGTGGTCCTCTCAAAAAAAATGGGCAATATGCATAATATACGATTGTACTGACAATCTGTCATAGGAAATGAGGTCTGAATTAATGGGTGGACTTTTCAAAGAGGTGGTCTTTTGGAGAAGTTTCACTGTATTATGCTTCAATTTTATCTATCTTGTAAGGTGACGTTTTGTATCAGGGTCTATAAGCCTTTAGCTATGACTATAGGTATATACTAGAGGCTACATGGGACTCTAGATCTTATGATCATTACAAATCATGGTCTGATATTGTGGACCCTGGTGAGCAGTTTGGAGCACCATTTAATTGAAGCAATTAGTACCCATTAATTGAAAATGAGAACGGGATCTTGTCTTGGGGAGTCATTGCTAGTCACTTCATAGTCGCCTAATAAATTAATTCCTGACTACCTTGTCCCCTTTATTTCAATTCATATTTAGGGACAGCTGAAACAGCTCTACATACATATAAGGACCCTAATAAACATCACCACAGAACCTGAAGTTATAAAGGTTACTTTGCATATTTTCTAAAATAATTCAGTTTGACTCAAAATGTCTGTAAATTTTAATTAGTATTTAGGCAGGATCCATCCGATTAGTGACTGGATCTACCAGAAAAACTGGTTTCTTACTACCAAAACTAGGCCCAAAGCCAGTGACCAAATCAGACAGATGTGGTGGCACTAAAAGAATAAAATTACAATAGAGGGCACATATGCTCCATAATGGAATTCCTTGGTGGCCGTCGACTCAGCATAAATAATTTTCATCTTGAAGAACTCAGAAGGAAAATGTGTAATTCATAAAATGTAAAGGAAGATTGACTTTATTAAAGTATAGTTGATGCTCTCCATCAGTAGTGGCCAAATAGTAAATCGTGATATACCAGTAGTGGGGACCAGTAGATCTTAATGGAAGACCACAAGGCTATTTTGCCGCTGTCTTCTACACAGAAGTAATAACAAAATTACATCCTCAAAGGTTTGCATTTTAGTGTACCTGTTACCACCTTTTTCTAGTGAAATGCACATTGTCAAATTATATAGGTACTCGTGAGCTTTAACCAGAGCTATTATCTCGTATGGATCACTTACTCTCTAGAAAGTAATATACATTCTAGCACAAAGCAGGCCAGAGGGAAGGAGTAGCATGATCATGTATGAAGAAACCTTGGTTGAACAGGGGCTATTATGAGGGCATTGGCATCTGAAAATAGGGCATGCAAAAAATTTGCATGTGCTTACTCCGGGCCCCATATGTCCCTGGTATCATAGTAGATCGCTTAACCCAGTAGATCCAATATTGAATTTGTTAGACCACTACTGCGCTATATAGTGTAAACAAAGACATATTGCACCTTATCACCAAGGAATCAGGATGTACAATCTGAGATGAGGGTTTTTCTGTGGACAATAAAATACATTATGTTTCTTTGATCATAAAGTTTACTTTTTTCTCATTGATTTGACTTTAAAGTGTATGGAGAAAACCTAGACATAGCAATGAGGGTAAATCTAAAAAATGGAATGCCAGAAAAGGTCAATTATAAGGGGGGGTATGTGTGCCTTTAGATGGGTTTTCTTCTTAGAGGGTGCATCAGAGGCTCGATCAGGCCTGTGAGGTCTGTTGTGCCTGTGGTCACTGACCGCTGGCATGTCCCACTCACCGGCACCTGCGACCGCAGGACACTCAGTGCTTGCTGGCATCTCCCTCCCTGGAGACACCAACACACGCGGCTGCAGCTCTCCACTGCTTCCCCTAGAGACCAGTAAAATTGTCCCTACCCAATCCCAACGCACCCTGGAATTTAAAAAGGACTCTGTGCTCTTCATCCTTGCTTGAGCATTGTTGTGTCTAACCATGGTGGTTCCTTTGCTGTATCCTGTCATCTGTTGTCCCATATCCTGTATCCCGTAATTGTGTTTAGTTCCTGTGCGAAGTCTAGTGTCGGAGTCGAGTTCACCATCTGTGCCCAATGCACCGGCCGACCCATGAGCCTAGACAGCTACGCTACTTCTGTATCAAGTGTCTGCCAAGTCAAGTGTCAGCCATACCAAGTGTCAGTCAAGTCAATCATCTGCCAAGTCAAGTGTCTGCCACGTCTTCTATCCAGGTACTCTTGTCCTAAAGTCTATCTTTGACTCTTGTTTGGCCAGCTGCTACTCTGCTACGGCGGAGTGGCCCAGTGGGTCCATATACCCCAGATTTGTGACAAGGTCCATCGTTAGGAAGAGGTTCAGCAACAGTCCAAGTCAGAGCAGGAATGTCCTCCATCCAAAGATTTGTGAGGAAGGTAGGGATATTTCACAGTTAGTTTAGGGATATGCAGGAACCATTTCAGTCCATCTAGAGACCAAAAAGGAAACTTATTTACAAGAGATGTTCTTTTCCTGTAGGTGGGTAGTTTAAAGAGAACCTTGACAAAAATGAGTTGCTTTTAAATGCAAAAAGTTGACAGAGTGGAGCTGCATGTCTCTGTTTTATATACACTGCAGCAAATGGTTTGCCATTTTGCTAGTAATGTTCTCAGTCTAGGCAGAGCTACCTCGCTGTGAATTTGACTGATGAATACTTCATGTCTTGTAAGAAATAACAATATCACATATGGTTGTGGGTTTATGGTTATGTCCATGGAGGAAGGCCCAGTTATATGTTTTACATCAGGATTCTAGGGTGGAAATACAATACAGTATGTGTAACCTGTTCAGCTGCACAGGGACCCTGTAGACAAGGGAGGCCATTGCCGCCTCAACCCTTTCAGGACTGAGTTATTTTTTGCTTTTTCATTTTCATTTTCATCTCCATCTTCCAAGAGCCATACCTTTTTTTATTTTTGTGGTGGTGTGAGGGCTTATTTTTTGCGGGAGGTGTTGTAGTTTCTATTGGTACCATTTAAAGTGCCATATAATGTAATGGGAAACGGAAAAAATAATTCTTTGCAGGCTGAAATTGGAAAAAACTGTGATTCCTCCATTGTTTTCTGGATTTCTTCTGGAGGTCAGAAGAAGCGCTACGCTTAGCGCGAAACAGGCTGTAAACTGCAATCTGCTATGTCCTCACTTGTACACTTTTAAGTTTTTTCTTGATGCCACATTAAAGGAAGAATACAAACCAAACGGGTGAGTGCCGTAATTTCATCTCTCACTACATGCTGTTCACAGATTGTTCAATCTTTTTTGCTGTAACTCCTGCTCCAATCTTTGCTTCATAGGACTGATACATACTTAAAAGACTGATGAGTAGTGCCAACTCCTTTCTATTGTGCCTAGTGTCTAATAGATTTCATGCAAGGGACTGGGTTACTGATTCCAAGGCTCACAATTACTGGTAGGTTGACACACTGATGAGGGATATTCTGGCGATCCATGAGAGAGGTGCTCTATGAATGGCAAGCACCCCGCTTTCATAAAACTAGTAGTTGGAAATCAAGGAGACCATGTTCTGTCCTATAACAGGACCCTCTGCAGTCTGAATCTCTGCAAATTTAGGGTATCAAGTGTGGCCTCTAGATCCAATGATGAACACCAGGGAAGCAGGATTCTGCGGGATTACTACAAGCTGTGTCTGCAGTACATAAAGATTATAACCTCTAGATGAATGACCACCTGTATTCTGATAATAACCCTTGCAGGGTTTTATTTCATTGCATCTTTGTAGAAGGAGCAATTCTAATTACAAAATTGTTTGAGAATTGCTAAAGACAAAAAAAAACCCTATTGTAGACATTAAAATGTCTGCAAATGTGGAACTTTATTGTAAGGCCTAGTTCACATGGAGGAATTTGCAGGCAGAAAAAAATCTGCCTCAAAACTCCTTCGGGAATTTTGAGGCAGATTTTGACCTACCTGCACTTTCTTGCCACGGCTTTCACAGCATTTTTCCCCCTGCGGCCACTGAGGGAAAAAAACTGCCAAAAATACTTTCTCTGCCTCCCATTGATTTCAATGGGAGGTTAGATGCGGAACCGTGGCAAGAAAGAACATGTCTCCCAAGAACATGCAAGAAAGAACAGCGCCTCCGCCTCCCATTGAAATCAATGGGAGGCGGTTTCAGACGTTTTTGGCGCTGATTCCATTGCGGTTTCTGCGCCAAAATCAGTGCCAAAATAACTCTGTGTGAACAGGCCCTAAATATTTCAGAATTAATTATGGGATGTGGCACATATTCAGCCTTCTGTAGTGTGATATTAATAAATAAATAATCTGTAGTATTGTTATGGCTACACGACTAGGTCAGAGAATCTCGTAAATGGCAGGTCCTGTGGTCTGTTCGCAGTATACAGTATTTAGTTCCTACCAAAAGGTTCAAGGAAGGACAACTGGTTAACTGGTGACAGGGTCAGAGCGCCAAAGGCTCATTGATGCATGTGGGAAATGAAGGATAGTTTGTCCAGATCAATGCCACAGTAGAGCTAATGTAGCAGAATTTGCTGAAAAAGTTAATGCTGGCTATGATAGAAAGGTGTCAGAACACACAATAAATATCAGCGTAACGCTCTGGTGCTTGCGTAGCCACAGATCAGTCAGAATGCTCATGCTGTCCCTGTCTACCACTGAAAGCACCTACAATGGGCACAAGTGCATCAGAACTGGACCATGGGGCAATGGAAGAAGGTGGTTTGGTCTGATTAATCACATTTTCTTTTACATAATGTGGATGGCCGGGTGCATGTGCGTTTCTTACCTGGGGAAGAGATGGCACCAGGATGGGAAGAAGAGAGAGGTAGTGTGATTCTCTGAGCAATGTTCTGCTGGGAAGCCTTGGGTTCTGACATTCATGTGGATGTTATTTTTACATGTACCACCTACCTAAACATTGTTGTAGACCAAGTACACCATTTCATGGCAATGGTACTCCTTAATGACAGTGGCTTCTTTCAGCAGGATCATGCGCCCTGCCGCAAAGCAAAAATTGTTCAGGAATGGTTTGAGGAAGATGACAAAGAGCTCAAAGCGATGATTTGGCCTCTAAATTTCCCGGAACTCATTCCGATCAAGCCTTTGTGCTTCGAAGGATAAGAACTGTTTTGTCAGAACGAGGGGGGATCTACACAACACAACATTAAGCAGATGGTTTCAGTGTTATGGCTGATCATTGTATACCCTCAGTTTATCAGATGATACATTGAACATATGCGTTCATTATTGCACTTGCATGAACTCATGTTCTGACTCTGACACAATTACCAGATGTCCCATAGGAGAGTATAATACAGACAAGGGGGCAAGCAGGTGCATGCAAGCCAATAATACATTGGCAGTAAATTCAGATCTGCAAACCTTTTAACCTCTTCACTTGGAGTGCTCCCCAAAGCTTATTTTGCTACAAGTACTAGGCAAATATAATTATCTACTTTTAAAAAAGATAAAATAATTTTGAAATACAAAAGCTTTTAATGGTTCTTTCTAAAGCTGCTCTTGCTGTACTCTTTAGTTAAAATAATTGTACCAATAGTCTTGACATGTATTAGACTATTATATTATTAGGCAGCAAATGAAAGAAAACTATTTGCTTTAATATTAGATTCAGTAAGAAGAGAAAACAAAAAAACATTTCTGTATTTCATAAGATCTGCAAGGTACCCAAGTTCAGTAATTGGGATTATACATACCACTTTGCATAGTGAAATGTGATTATTTGCAACCGCTGGTCTCTCCCCCCTGAGATCATTGGGTTTATCAGGTGTGTTTATGGTGTTATTACACGTGCCTGTTTTGTGCATTTGTTTTCTGAGATTTTGCTATTATTCTGACAAATAGATGACACCGGCTGCTGTAAATACATCCTTAATATGTAATAAGTAGATCACATCGGTGCACTGCTGCTAAATCCAATGATTATGCCGCTTTTGATGCCCCTTGTGATTGAGGCCAATGCTTCGAACACAAATTTGACATACTTATATGAGTTTTGAAGAAGGAATCTCACGGTGTAAAAGCAGATCACGACAAATGAGTCCTACAGCCTTAATGGTAACATCACTGTAAAGCGATGCTGCCATAATGGTGTGAGAGTGTCTTGAGTTGTTCTGCCCACAATATCATTGCCCATTACATTACTTCTGCTCAGCAATGCTATGGTTTTGGGATACAACATGATGTGATGTCATTTTGAACTAGTACATTGCCCCATTGTGTATTTAAAGTGTACCACCTGCAAGCAAGTGTATCCCAATTTACAGAAGGGAGGGTAGCTCGAGAAAAACCCAATTCCCTATGTTTGTCCTTGGAGCCTATAATCAAACTACAGACCTCCATAAATGGTCTGCAGACTACCAATGGGTTCCAGAAAATCTGCAATAAACGTAATTTCAAGTGGTTTTCCTGCTGCAGCTGTCCTAGATTCCTTTAGCGGGAGTATTTAATAATCCATAATACAATGCTGCTAATTAGTTACTACATATGATGAAAAAAATTTTTTATGAGCTTTATTTATGCAGAAATATTGCTGGGACACATAACGTTTTATTATTCTATTTGCAGTGTTTCTGGACAGCTGCTCGGCAAGCAAGCAAACATTAACATATGGACCTAGCATGGCTGAACGGAGCTGCTTTCTGCTTTTATTTCATATATCAGGACCAAGAGGTAGATGTTAGTAGCAAATTATACCAACAAATGTCTTCTAATGATTTTATACCAACATTTGCTTGTGGCAGAGAGCAGGAATGTAAAACCATTTGCAAGGACGATATCATCTTAAGACGTAGGAGGAAGAAGAATCATACAGAGAGAAATGAAAGATGTAGCTAACATACACTATCTGGACAAAAGTACGTGGACATCTGACAATCACACCTACAGTATATGAGCTTGGTTGACATCCCGTTCTGAAAATCATGGGAGTTACAGCTACGACAGCATTCTGGGAAGGCTTTCTACAAGATTTTGTAGTGTGTCTGTGGGAATTTGTGCCCATTTAGCCCAAAAAGGTTTTGTGAGGTAAGGTACTGATGTTGGACGAGAATCGGCATTCCAATTCATTCCAAAGTTTTTTGATGCTGGGGTTGAGGGTGCAAGCCACTCGAGTTCCTCCACCAAAGTTGTCAAATAGTGTGTATGGAACTCACTTTGTGCACAGGGGTACAGTCATGCTGGAACAGGAAAGGGTCTTCCCCAAACGGTTGCCCCACAAAGTTGGAAGCATACAATTGTCTTAAAGCTCCTTGTATGCTGTAGCATTTACATTACCCTTTACTGGTATTAGGGGCCTAGTCCAAAACACTGAAAAACAGCCCCACACCATTATCCCTCCTCCACCAAATTTTACAGTTCATCAACTTAGATGTGATCGATATTAGGTGGATCCTGTGTGTCAGACACACAGGACCCACTCTCAGTCGAGCCAAATCAACTGAGAGAGAACGATACAGTTTCTATGTATCCTGTATAGCTGTATCGTAAAAAGTCAAATTTATTTTTATAAAAGTCATTTAAAAAAGTACTTAAGAACACAAAAAAACGTTAATTTCATTTTAAAAAATCCATTCAAAGGTGTACATAGCCTTTAAGGTTGGTTGCATATATAGATTTCCTATATAAGGACTTTCCAGCTAACTCACTTGCCTTAATTTATGTCTATTCCCATGGTTAGCCATGATTTACAGAGACAGTCATGTGGTTTATACTAGAATATAAACACCACAGGATTAACTTTTCCACCGTGCTTAGTAATAAATGGTGGGGAGCTTATCTATTGTGGTTTTCATAAATATTTTGAGGCAGCAGCAATGACACTGTGGACGGCTTTATCTTTTGTACAACACTGACTGCTACCAAGAAAAGCTTGATTGACTTCTAAATCTATTACATTTGCAATGCAGTAAAGCATAAAGCTTCATTCATCCCATACAGCCCTTGGATTTACGGAGTACATAATGTTGTTTGTGTCTTTCATTTCAGATCCTAATTTTTCCTCCTAGACGTTACTCAAATTGTTTTTCTTCATTTATTTCTCTCCAAAGACATGACACAATTGTATTTTACTGCATTACATTTAAAAATGCCACAAAGAGTATAAAAAGAACTCTCATAGTATGTCCCTACTGAGCAATAGGGGGGGGGGGGGGTTGGGGGCTGCATGGCGTTACCTACAGGGGGGTTTTGGTCTGTCTGGGGTTATCTACGGGGGGGGGGGGGGGCTGTATGGTGTTATCTACAGGTGGGCTATATGGCGTTATCTACAGGGGGCTGTATGGCGTTATCTACAAGAGAGGGCTGTATGGCGTTATCGACAAGGGAGGGCTGTATGGCGTTATCGACAATGGAGGGCTGTATGGCGTTATCGACAAGGGAGGGCTGTATGGCGTTATCGACAAGGGAGGGCTGTATTGCGTTTTCGACAAGGGAGGGCTGTATGGCGTTATCGACAAGGGAGGGCTGTATGGCGTTATCGACAAGGGAGGGCTGTATGGCGGTATCGACAAGGGAGGGCTGTATGGCGTTATCTACAAGGGAGGGCTGTATGGCGTTATCTACAGGGGGAGGGCTGTATGGCGTTATCGACAAGGGAGGGCTGTATGGCGTTATCGACAAGGGAGGGCTGTATTGCGTTTTCGACAAGGGAGGGCTGTATGGCATTATCGACAAGGGAGGGCTGTATGGCGTTATCGACAAGGGAGGGCTGTATGGCGGTATCGACAAGGGAGGGCTGTATGGCGTTATCTACAAGGGAGGGCTGTATGGCGTTATCTACAGGGGGAGGGCTGTATGGCGTTATCGACAAGGGAGGGCTGTATGGCGTTATCGACAAGGGAGGGCTGTATGGCGTTATCGACAAGGGAGGGTTGTCTGGCTTTATCGACAAGGGAGGGTTGTCTGGCGTTATCGACAAGGGAGGGCTGTCTGCCGTTATCGACAGGGGGAGGGCTATCTGGCGTTATCGACAGGGGGAGGGCTGTATGGCGTTATCTACAGGGGGAGGGCTGTATGGCGTTATCTACAGGGGGAGGGTTGTATGGTGTTATCTACAGGGGGAGGGCTGTATGGCGTTATCTACAGGGGGATTGCTGTATTGCTGTATGACATTATCTACAGGGGAGGGCTGTATAGCGTTATCTACAGGGGGCTGTATGGCATTATCTAAAGGGGAGGGCTGTATGGCGTTATCTACAGGGGAGGGCTGTATAGCGTTATCTACAGGGGGATTGCTGTATGACGTTATCTACAGGGGGAAGGCTGATATGCCTTATCTACAGGGGGCTGTATGGTGCTATCTATAGGGGGCGCTGTGTGGCGGAATCTATAGGGAGGCACTTTCTACAAGGGGGGGTTGTGTGATACCCAGGGGAGGAGGGGGGCCCAGTCAAAAGGTTGCTATGGGGCCCAGTCTTTCCTAGTTACGTCCCTGGTATTAACCCCGTTAGGACACAGTTTTGGCCTCGTGGACACAGATGATTTTTTCAAATCTGACATGTGTCGCTTTATGTGGTAATAACTTCAGAATGCTTTTACCTATCAAAGCGATTCTGAGACTGTTTTCTTGTGACATATTGTACTTCATGTTAGTGAAAAACTTTGGTCGATAAATTCAATATTTATTTGTGGAAAAACTTCAAATTTTAGCAAAAATTAGCATTTTTCAAAAATAGTAATACCACACAATATAGTTACTAGTTAACATTTTCCATATGTTTACTTTATGTTTGCATCGTTTTTTTCATGTCCTTTTATTTTTCTAGGACGTTACAAGGCTTAGAACTTTAGCAGCAATTTCTCATATTTTCAAGAAAGTTTCAAAAGGCTATTTTTTCATGGACCAGTTCAGTTCTGTTTTGAGGGCCTTATAGATTAGATAGACCCCATAAATCACCCCATTTTGAAAACTGCACCTCAAAGTATTCAAAACCGCATTCAGAAAGTATTTTAACCCTTTAGGCGTTTCACAGGAATTAAGGCAAAGTAGAGGTGAAATTTACAAAATTAAATTTTGTTTTGCTGTAATTCATTTGTAATAAAAAAAATTCTGTAACACAAAAGATTGTACCGGAGAAACGCAACTCAATATTTATTGCCCAGATTCTGCAGTTTTTAGAAATATCCCACATGTGGCCCTAGTATCCTAATGGACTGAAGCACAGGCCTCAGAAGCACCTAGTGGATTTTGGGGCCTCCTTTTTTTAGGAATATATTTTAGGCACCATATCAGGTTTGAAGAGGTCTTGTGGTGCCTAAACAATCGAAACCCCACAAAAGTGACCCCATTTGGAAACTACACCCCTCAAGGCATTTTTCTAGCGGTATAGTTAGCATTTTGACCCCACAGTTTTCTTGCAGAATTTAGTGGAATTAGTCAGTGAAGATGAAAAATCACCTTTTTTTTTCTGCGAACACATAGAATTTTTTCATTTTCACAAGGAATAAAAGGAGAAAAAGCACCCCAACATTTGTAAAGAAATTTCTCCCGATTACAGCAATACCCAATATGTGGTCATAAACTGATGTTTGGACGCACAGCAGGTCTCAGAAGGGAAGGAGCACCTTTTTGATTTTGGAGTGCAGATTTTGCTGGATTGGTTTTCAGTGCCATGTCGCGTTTGCAAAGCCCTGGAGGGACCAAAACAGTGGAAACCCCCCAAAAGTGACCCCATTTTGGAAACTACACCCCTCAAGGAAATTTTTAGGAGTATAGTTAGCATTTTGACCCTAAAGGTTTTTTTGTAGAATTTAGTGGAATTAGGCCGTGAAAATGAATATCAACATTTTTGTCCACTAAAATGTTGCATTTTTTAATTTTCACAAGGCATAAAAGAGAAAAAGCACCCCAACATTTGTAAAGAAATTTCTCCCAAGTACGGCAATACCCCACATGTGGTCATAAATGTTTTTTTAATTAGAAATTAATTAACCCTTTCAGGACTGATCCTTTTTTGCTTTCATTTTCGTTTTTCACTCCCCGCCTTCCAGGAGCCATAACTTTTTTTATTTTTCCATCAATAGAGCGGTGTGAGGGCTTATTGTTTGCGGAAGGAGTTGTAGTTTCTATTGACACCATTTTTTTTTTACGTCTTTTTTACGTCTTTCACGACAATTTTAGTTTTATTCTGCGTCTCAATACAATTATGGTGATACCAAATTTATATAGGTTTTTTTATATTTTACTACTATTACAAAGAAAAGACTATTTGTTAATTTTTTTTTATTGTTTTGTATTATCCCATTCTGAGAGGCAGAACTTTTTTATTTTTTGGTCGATTGAGCGGTGTGAGGGCTTATTTTTGGCGGGACGAGCTGTAGCCTTTATTGGTTTCATTTTATGGTACATACAACTTCTTAATCACTTATTACATATTTTTTTTTAGAGCTAAGAAAACAAAAAAAACTGCGATTTTGGTGTTTTAAATTATTACGCCGTTCACTGTGCGCAATAAATTACGTTTTACTTTATTCTGCGGGTCAGTATGATTACGGCGATACCATATGTATATAGTTTTTTTTACGTTTTGCAGCATTTGCACAATAAATTACGTTTCTATAAGAACCGTAACATTTTTAGTCAAAAAAGCTGTGGGAGGTCTTGTTTTTTGTGGGACGGGTTGTAGTTTTTATTGGCACTATTTTGGGGTAAATGTGATTTTTTGATCACTTTTTATTCTACATCTTGGGAGGGGTGGTGACCAAAAAAATAGCGATGCTGGCATAGCTTTTCGTTTATTTTGTTTGCGGCGTTCACAGTGCGGGAAAAATAACATTATAGTTTGGGTCGTTACAAACCCGGTGATACCAAATATGTGCACTTATTTTAACGGTTTAATTTTTTTCCTATAATATATTACTTATTATTGGAAAAAAAAACTTTTATTTTTACACTTTTATAAAATATTTTTCTAAACTTTTTTTTACTTTTTACACTCTGTTTTTACCTGCAGCTCTAATCACTGCTAGAATACATGACACCACTTAGTAGTGTAATGTATTCCAACTGTCAGTGTGACGTCACAGTCACTCTGACAGTAAGGGTATGTGCACACGATAGCTGCATTTACGTCTGAAATTACGGAGCTGTTTTCAGGAGAAAACAGCTTCTAAATTTCAGACATAATTGCTCGTACTCGCGTTTTGCGGGGCGTCCATTACGGACGTAATTTGGAGCTGTTCTTCATTGGATTCAATGAAAAACGACTCCAATTACGTCCCAAGAAGTGTTCTGCACTTTGACGAGGCTCTTATTTTACGCGCCGTCTTTTGACAGCGACGCGTAAAATTACCGGTCGTCGGCGCAGTACATCGGCATACCCATTGAAATGAATGGGCAGATGTTTGCCGACGTATTGGAGCTGTGTTTTCAGGCGTAATTCGAGGCGTAAAACGCCTCGTTTACACCTGAAAATAGGTCGTGTGAACCCAGCCTAAGTCTATGAGGACCAGCTAGAGGCTGGTCCTCATAGGCTTCCATACATGGCAGACCCGGAGGCCGTTGCCTGGCCTCCAGATGCCATCACAACCTTCAGCAACCCCCACATGGGGGCTGCCGATGTGCTCTAAACGCGGCGATCGCAAACGATCGCCACATTTAAAGGTGTTAATTGCCGAAACCAGTGTCAGTGACAGCTGACCTACCGGTTCCGGTCGCCGACAGTCTGCATCGGGAACGACTGTGACTTCCTGTCACTCTGACAGGAAGCCCATCAGGACCAGCTGGAGGTTGTCCATGGCAGACACGGAGGCCATTGTTTGGCTTCTGTTCGCCATGCTAACTATCGGCAAACCCTGCGATTTCAGACCGGGGTCTGCCAATATGCTAGAAACCCCTAAAATGCCGCGATCGCAACCGATTGCCGCATTTAAGGGGTTAATTCGCCTAAATCAGTGGCAAAGGACCGCTGGCCGGCAAGAGTGGAGTGTCAGCTGTTGGCGACAGCTGACCTCTCGGTTCCCGGTGCACACTGTCGCCGACAGCATGCACCAGAAACAATTTAGTAACTATACGTCCTCGGGCGGGAAGTAACCTCCCGCGACGACGTATAGTTACTTACTCGTGCGGATAGGGGTTAAGGGGATGATTGAGATAGAGCCTTAGTTCAGGCGTAGCCAACATTGTGCAGCAATGTACTCTTGACGTAGTCAATCATTAAGGTAACGTCAAAATCAAATAAAAAGCAGACGTATATTTCAACAGACATTAATTTATTTTATAAAAACAAAGGCATATTACAGTTGAAAGTTATTAAAATATGTCAGGCAAATAAACTTTAAAAAAAAAAAAAAGGGACATTTAGTAAATATTTACAGAAAAAAAATACATGTACAGATCAAAAAACACAGGAACAACAAATATTTACAGCTAATCAATGACAGGCGTAGCCGATAGGTACAACTCCACAGTTACAGATTTAACTAATTTACAACAGGCAATATCATATCAAAGAGTCTCCTTGACAGTGGGCGACCTGGGGGTGCAGATAAACTTGGGGAACCTAAAGAAACATTGAGGGGTGTAGAATGCCTTTTCTGAAGTGTTAAGGGCTTAGTCACGGGTGAATTATCAGACTTATTGTTAAGCATTTCTAAATGATCCAGGTGCTGTCTAGTAGATGCATTAACAACAATTGTAGACGGCAGCATTTAACCATGGAACCCAGAAAAGTGTTCCAACCGGGAGGGGCTTTGCTGTCGGTGATGTTACGGTTCTGTGTAACAGTGCGGATTAAGTCCAGTATATTAGAGCCGGGTATAACACAGCCTTTATAAACAAATTCACCTTTGTCATTCCAGGATGTAGTTTGCTTGGCTTGCGACATTTTACAGAGTAACAATTCATCATTTTTCTTATAGCGGTCGTTTACAGAGCTAATTATCTCACTAATCACAGGGTCGGCGCTGTCCAAAGACTTTAACGGGTGAGCTTGTAAAGGCGGCGGCATTGTTGGGTCAAATACATCAGGGGGCAGTAAAAGAGTTCAGCTCGTCTTTTCCGGTTTAAGTTGCATGCAACAAGTATTTCTGCAACACAGTTGTTATACCTCTTGATCTTTTCATCTTCTGATAAAAAAATTTTTTTTAAGTATCTCAGAAATTTCTGAATCGAGTCTTTGTGTAAACGAAATAAGTTTGTCGTCGTTATTCAGAGAATTTCTCTGTAAACGATCCAAATTGTGTTTAGGAACCATGTACATTTTCTCTGCATATTCCTTTATCGGTTAGTCAGAAGTCCAGTCAACAGAGGTATAGCAAAACCCAGCAGGGAGCCAAGAAATCCGCCCGACTGCTTCACAAGACGCTTACGCTCGGCAATTGAGCATTTCCTGATGCTCAGTGTTTTTATAACATTATGCCACTTTTTGAGAATACCTACATGGCGTTGTTTTAAGGGTATTTTGCCTTTCAGCACATTGAGCGCTCTTTCGCACAAAATAGACTTTCTTTGCTGTGGCGATGCGCTCATTAGAGCTTTCAAGCTCTAACAATTGCGGCGTATCCCCTCAGAATTACTAACAGCCTTCAAAGGATCTTACAGGAATGAACATATCCCAGAAAGTCAGCTAATTTTAGATTTTCAAAAACATACAAAGGGGGCGGAAAGTGACTGGTTCTTAAATGGTATCACCGGCGAATCTTAACTGAACAAAATCATTGGGCCCCACATCAGCCCCCCGGTAGACTGTCTATATTTGCAAATCTTAAGTGCTGATAATGCTCAGAGTTAAAATTGACAAAATTCCTACGGTACCGGTTGTTGAGTTCCAAAAATACAGGCTCTTCTGCAGCACCGTTGGGGTTATTCAATTTATACACTTCTTCAACATCATTCTCTGGGCCAGTAGAACCATGGCGTACGGGCGATGCATGCGGCGCTAGTTCATTATGTGTAGGGGGTGTTAGACATTCTACCGGTAAAGACAAAAAATTCTCAGGAGAATTTTCTCTGAAACCTACCACTTCCACAATATTTTGCATACTGTAAGGCACTTTTCGGCATCAAAGACGATTTAAGGTTTTTACCGCTTTCTTGACAGACCTACAATACCTGTAGTTCATTGTTTTATTGACAGACCTACTATACCTGTAGTTTGTATGTCGTCTGTGTGTCGTCAACCGTTCTCTACAACATTTAAGACCGTCCCCAGGCATGTCTAGTCAGAGTTATTTTATTGCTTTTAAACCTTTGTGAAAATCACCGCTACTTCTCGTGATTTTTAATTCAGAATATACACCTGACACCCGCTGACGATGGTGCGGGCTCAGCTTCTGAGCCCGCATCGGCAACACAGCGTATCAGTATGTTGTGTTGTGTTAAGTCCTTAACGACAACGACGTACCATTACGTTGGATGTCGTTAAGAGGTTAAATATAAAATGTTTATTACACATGTTGCGTTTATAAGGCATGGGTCATCATTTTATAACAACTGTCACAGGTTTGCATTATCATCCTCCGTGATACAATTCTCTTATTTATACGTCATTGATATTTTAGCACAAAACTTTCCACTAAATTGTCATTCTGTTTTAACGATTCATTAAAATAATTTATTATATTTCTAAATGACAACCCTTTACACATTTGAATGACAAAAAATATGCAATATTGTCCACATACAAATGAGAGAG
This sequence comes from Rhinoderma darwinii, assembly GCF_050947455.1. Taxonomy (NCBI): domain Eukaryota; kingdom Metazoa; phylum Chordata; class Amphibia; order Anura; family Rhinodermatidae; genus Rhinoderma; species Rhinoderma darwinii. The sequence continues at coordinate 46,573,677 of NC_134693.1, forward strand.
TTCTCTGAAATTGTGTGTTTTGAAACACAACGTTGGTAGGATTTATATGTAAAAATTTCAATATTTCTTTATGGTATATCAAACTTTCACGTGAAAGCCTGTATGAGTTTAAAAAAAAGCCCTGTTTTCGGAAGTAATGTAAAGCGCCAGCCAGTGCTCGCCCGGTGTTCTAGAGTCATGGGTATTTACAATAAAGGCAGCAGGCACGGATTCCAGGCACCAACAGCTGACACTCCACTCTTGCCGGCCAGCGGTCCTTTGCTGCTGATTTTGGTGAATTAACCCCTTAAATTCGGCGACCGGTTGTAATCGCCAAATTTTTGTGGTTTCTAGCATATCGGCAGACCCCGGTCCGAAATCTCGGGGTTTTCCGATAGTTAGCATGGCAAACGGAAGCCAAACAATGGCCTCCGTGTCTGCCATGGATGGATGCCCCTCAGGACCAACCTTTGGGAACTGGGAGGTCAGCTGTTCCCTGTTCAATTAACCCGATAAATGCGGTGCTCGATTACGATCGCCACATTTAGGGGGTTTGTAGCACATCAGCAGCCCCCATGCAATTGTGGGGGTTGCTGATGCTTCTGCTGGCATCCGGAAGCCAGGCCTCCGGTTCTGCCATGTATGGAAGCCTATGAGGACCAGCCTCTGGTGGTCTTTTCTTTGTAAAAGTAGTAATATATAAAAAAAAACTATGGGTGCCTATGGGTGATGGATGCCACTGTATGGCATCCGATGCAGGTATACATTAAACGTATACCTCCAGGAGCTCCCAACATCACTGTCCATATATAGACAGTGTCGTCAGGAGCAGTGTTGGAGTCCTCGGGCAGAGTGCTAGTTCCTAGTGGCAAATTAGGGCCTAGATACGGGGCCCAGTATAACAAAGGTAAGCTTAGATAAAGGGCCCAGCATACAGTCTGACCATGTGATAGTGTCTATGACCAAAAAGCACAGCATGGATCTAGAGTGGTTCAAAATAAAGTAAAGATGCGGCTGTCAGCAAGCATGTTAAATATGAACCAGATCCAGGGGTGTATACCCATAGGGCATCCAAAGCATGATATATGACCGAAAAGAGAACAGATGCCAATGCACAAGAACATTTAGAAAAATGAGCAAAATATTTTATTCAAAATGACATATACATACAAAATGATACATTTGTGTGTGTCATCTTGGTTTTTGCGTCAATACAACCATTAGTGTAATATTTTGTGCACCTTTTAACCAATTTTGTCAAAAGACGTTAAATTAAACTTAATTTTATATTGTCACTTTTTCACATTATTTACCTTAGTTGTGTGCATATAAACACATATATATAAACACAATCATTCTTTTCTCTTTTTTCTTTCACTGCACCGCTCATCCATTGGGCATTACTCACTCTACTTATTTTTATATATATTTTTTCATTCATTCTATATTCATTCATTCACTTACTTTCACAAAACACATACATACACATACACATATTCCCTCATCTAATATATTCTTCACTTTCATTACATATATTCTTTTCACGTATTTTTGCATGTTTCCATCATTTATTATTTTACTGATGCAGGAATTTATTTATCATTTTTATTTTTTCTTGCTCCTAGTACTTAGGCACTGTTTTTCAGTGCATTTGTCTTTTTCCTCACGATTTATTAAAATTCATTCGGTATAATTTCACGGTTCACATCATTTCATCATCTTTTCACCATAGAGCTATTTAGCATTCATGTTTCTTTAAGTTGTCTTTTGTCATAATGTTACACTTCATTCAAATTTGTCTGCTTATATGTGTGCTATACTGAAACATACGTTGTTTTTGACGTTTTGAATAATTTGGCACTTCATAATGTTACACTTCATTCAAATTTGTCTGCTTATATGTGTGCTATACTGAAACATACGTTGTTTTTGACGTTTTGAATAATTTGGCTTCACGGCCAATTCTGTATATACTGTCCTATCCTGGGTTACTTACCTTTTCGCTGTGTCGCTCCTTCTGATTGGTAGAGGGGTGCCCGGCCTCCGTCCCGCCCTCATGATGCGCCGGGTTTCGGATCCACGTGACCGCGTCCTCTGACGCGATGACGTGCATCCGACCCTGGCCTCTCGTGATTGGCGTTTCTGGTAGGTGCGGCCACCGGCTTCACCACGAGGTAAGCGACCGGTAAACATGCAGCGAAACATGTATTATTACATGTTTATACTTGGGTTTCTCCCCCTTTCTTTTATTCTACGATCGGCTGGCCCATCCCCATATATAGTGGTATACACATCATTTAAAACGCTACCCCCAGACGAAGGCAGTTGCGCCGAAACGCGCGTTGGGGCAGACACATCGCCGTGCTTCCATCTGGTTGATCAATGGGTATGTGCTTGATGTTCATACATTTTCTTGCATTTATTCACTAATGTATTATTCATACTTATGCATTTATGTACCCTGATTATTAGATCATATCTTTTGGTTGTCATTATTGTACGTCAACTTCAGACGTTACCTTCCTTATATATTGTATGGCGGTTTGGTCTTTTTAACCTGTTGGTTTATGGATTCTTTTTATCATTTTGTATGTATATGTCATTTTGAATAAAATATTTTGCTCATTTTTCTAAATGTTCTTGTGCATTGGCATCTGTTCTCTTTTCGGTCATATATCATGCTTTGGATGCCCTATGGGTATACACCCCTGGATCTGGTTCATATTTAACATGCTTGCTGACAGCCGCATCTTTACTTTATTTTGAACCACTCTAGATCCATGCTGTGCTTTTTGGTCATATCATTTGCTTTGTTTCTGTTTTTTACAGATATTTCCAGCAATCCAACCATGGATTTTCGGGCCAGGGAACAATCCTGGCTTTCTCAAATTTCTAATGTTTTTAAAGACGGATCCATGGCCACAGGTGCTGGCAGTCAGAGAGATGTCAGGGAGTCTCAAAATTATTTTAAAAATCTTATGCACAAAAGAATGAAGATATGGTGGAATCGTGCTTTTCTTCAGAATTATCTGCAGTATAATCTTATACCGAGGGGCCTGAGGGTCCAGGTGTTCCCATCGTTTCCCATTGAGGATGAGTCCTTCACATCCTCATGGGAAAACAATTGTAACGCCTGTTCCCGCAAGATGATGGAGTTGCTCATTGATCTCAACACTAAATCCATTAATACAATGGATGTTGAGCTAGAATCGATCCAGTCACGCTTTAAATTGGAGATGCCTAGGGAAAGTCTTGAGACTTTTAACATCCATTTGGAACAACAATGTACCATCTGGGAGAAGGAAATCGAATCAATTAAAACTAAAAAATTGATTCGTGATCACGATGATTTCACCCAAAAACGGATGTACAGATGGAACCGCCGTGGAGCTCCTTTGAACACTAGTCGCTCTCCGTCTGTTTCATCCGCATCATCCCTTAGTGATCAATATGATATGACTACACGCAATACAGGCCCCGGACGTATTAACACCAGACAAAAACGCAAAGTCAACTATAATAATTCAGTCTATCCAAAAAGAAGAGTCAATAGAGAAACTGATTACAACTCCAGACAAGTGCATCCCACTTTTACTCCGGCTTCCAATTTGGGTCCTCCACAGCTTAAGGTAATCAACCTGTCTCAACATTTACTCACACCAAGTGACATGTCTCTTTTGGAAAGGGGGTTAACTTTTTCCCCCGCCTCTTCTTTTGATCATTTTTCAGCAGTAAAGGATCTGCAACTCTTCGGCAGATCTCTGATTTTTAAAAAATGGTACTTTAGAGAGGAGGACAGTATCTTCACGACAGTACAAGAAAAAGAGACACTGCGTATTTTAGAAGAGTTACTTGATCAAGATGAGAGTACACCCAGAGGTAAGATACCATTATGCATTAGGAATAAGTCAACCAAATTTCCACCTTTGTCCATTTGTCCAGCAGTTGACCTATTTGTCAAACTTGTTTCTAAGGATTGGGGTACTATACCTAGTGGCATCGATCATGACAATCTGAATCGGTCTGAGCGAGCAAGTCTCAATAAAATGAAAGCTTGGGACGATATTTTGATAAAACCGGCGGATAAGGGGGGTAACGTGGTACTTTGGCCACGCCAATTATACATTCACGAAGCTAACCGCCAACTAAGGAATACAACTTGCTATCAAAAGCTTACTTACAACCCCTTGTCTTCCTTTAGATCGAAGTACCATGGAATTTTGCAAAATGCTGTGGCAAAAGGCACTATTACAAAATCTTTGAGTGAGTCTTTATTCGTGTCAGAACCTACCATACCAACGATGTACTTATTGCCCAAAATTCACAAGGATGCCAAGAACCCACCAGGTAGGCCTATCATTTCGGGCACCGGAGGCCTCATGGAAAAAGCATGTAGGTGGATTGATTTTCATCTGAAACCCCTTGTTGAGTGTTTACCATCCTATTTGCGTGACTCAGCCGATCTTTTATTGAAGGTCGAGGGGATTCACATTGATTCAGATTACTTATTAGTTACATGTGATGTTGAATCCCTTTACACCAGCATCCAACATAGCGATGGTCTACATGCAGTCAAGAGCTTCCTATCCATGAGTGACATTGAAGGTGAAATTTCTCAACTCATATTGTTGTTGTTGGATTTCACACTCAAACATAATTTTTTCACCTTCAATGGATCGTTTTTCCTACAGCTCCAGGGGACGGCGATGGGGGCAGCCTGTGCACCCTCATATGCCAATCTGTTCCTGGGGCTGTGGGAGAGAGATCTCTTCCTGTCAGATCATGGGCCGTCAATGAGTCGTGTCCCCTTTTGGGCACGGTTCATTGATGACATTTTCATGATCTGGCAGGGCACTCCTGAAGATCTTTCGGATTTCATTAAAGTTCTGAATTGTAACCTACTTAACATCAAACTCACATATAAGTGGAGTTACTCTAATGTCGATTTTTTGGATATATTAATCAAGAAAGATGGCAATGGTTTCTTACAGACGGATTTATACCGTAAGGAAACCTCAACCAATTCACTTTTGCATGCCACTTCATCGCACCCTCGCCATACCATCGATGCTATTCCAGTGGTTCAATTTTTACGTGTAAAGAAGATTTGTTCCACCAATGAAGATCTCAAATTTCGCTTCAAAGAACTAGGCGACAGGTTTACTCAAAGGGGTTACAGTCAACGCAGTATACGCAAAGCTCGGGATCGAGCGTCAAAGACCAATCGACAACAACTGTTGCAAGTTACTCAAAGGTCGGGCACAGAACCTAAGGTGAGATTTATTACCACCTTCAACTCTCGGTGGACAGAAATGCGCAGTGTCTTGAATAAATTCTGGCCTATATTGCTGACCGATCCCATCTTATCGAAAGTTCTTCCTCCCTATCCTGCCATGGCACCCCGCAGAGCTCCCAATCTGCGTGATGCCATGGTACGCAGCTATCTCTCACCTACTCAACCTGGTAAGGCGTTTGGGACTAAGGGACCAAAATGGGGCTGCAAACCTTGCGGTGACTGTATCAGTTGTCCTAATATCGAACGAATAGGAAAATTTACGGACTCTAGTGGCAAACATGATTTTAAAATCTGTTGGCCCATATCTTGTGGAACTAAGGGTGTCATATACTATGCTCTTTGCCCCTGTCCGAAAATATACGTAGGTATGACTACCCGTGAGCTTCGGTTGAGGGTAAGGGAACATGTACGGGATATCGAGAATGCAAAAACGGCTGATAATATCGAGCAGCTCAAGACAATCCCTAGGCACTTCCGATCACACCATGCCTGTAACTCCAAGATGCTTAAAATCAGGGGCATCGACCATATTAATCTTGGGATGCGTGGGGGTGATCTCAAAAAATGTTTACTGCAACGTGAGTGCAAATGGATATGGAGACTCCAAACTATGTACCCCGCAGGTCTCAATGAGACCGCTGGATATTCATCATTTCTCTGACTGTCAGCAGTTTTTAATGGTGTTGGAGTTCATTTTTTCATATAGGATCCTGTGTGTTTATATGATTTTAACATTTTTTTATTTATTTACAGATTAGATCTTTGATGTGATTCTCTTCCTTTCATTATTTGGATTCCTTGTTTTCCACTCCTTGGGATGCCAGCATATCTTTCCATCGATTTCGTTTACTCATGATGCGCAGTGACCAGTCAATATAGAAATTTTCATCCACATTTGTGTGTGTCATCTTGGTTTTTGCGTCAATACAACCATTAGTGTAATATTTTGTGCACCTTTTAACCAATTTTGTCAAAAGACGTTAAATTAAACTTAATTTTAAATTGTCACTTTTTCACATTATTTACCTTAGTTGTGTGCATATAAACACATATATATAAACACAATCATTCTTTTCTCTTTTTTCTTTCACTGCACCGCTCATCCATTGGGCATTACTCACTCTACTTATTTTTATATATATTTTTTCATTCATTCTATATTCATTCATTCACTTACTTTCACAAAACACATACATACACATACACATATTCCCTCATCTAATATATTCTTCACTTTCATTACATATATTCTTTTCACGTATTTTTGCATGTTTCCATCATTTATTATTTTACTGATGCAGGAATTTATTTATCATTTTTATTTTTTCTTGCTCCTAGTACTTAGGCACTGTTTTTCAGTGCATTTGTCTTTTTCCTCACGATTTATTAAAATTCATTCGGTATAATTTCACGGTTCACATCATTTCATCATCTTTTCACCATAGAGCTATTTAGCATTCATGTTTCTTTAAGTTGTCTTTTGTCATAATGTTACACTTCATTCAAATTTGTCTGCTTATATGTGTGCTATACTGAAACATACGTTGTTTTTGACGTTTTGAATAATTTGGCACTTCATAATGTTACACTTCATTCAAATTTGTCTGCTTATATGTGTGCTATACTGAAACATACGTTGTTTTTGACGTTTTGAATAATTTGGCTTCACGGCCAATTCTGTATATACTGTCCTATCCTGGGTTACTTACCTTTTCGCTGTGTCGCTCCTTCTGATTGGTAGAGGGGTGCCCGGCCTCCGTCCCGCCCTCATGATGCGCCGGGTTTCGGATCCACGTGACCGCGTCCTCTGACGCGATGACGTGCATCCGACCCTGGCCTCTCGTGATTGGCGTTTCTGGTAGGTGCGGCCACCGGCTTCACCACGAGGTAAGCGACCGGTAAACATGCAGCGAAATTATTACATGTTTATACTTGGGTTTCTCCCCCTTTCTTTTATTCTACGATCGGCTGGCCCATCCCCATATATAGTGGTATACACATCATTTAAAACGCTACCCCCAGACGAAGGCAGTTGCGCCGAAACGCGCGTTGGGGCAGACACATCGCCGTGCTTCCAATTGGTTGATCAATGGGTATGTGCTTGATGTTCATACATTTTCTTGCATTTATTCACTAATGTATTATTCATACTTATGCATTTATGTACCCTGATTATTAGATCATATCTTTTGGTTGTCATTATTGTACGTCAACTTCAGACGTTACCTTCCTTATATATTGTATGGCGGTTTGGTCTTTTTAACCTGTTGGTTTATGGATTCTTTTTATCATTTTGTATGTATATGTCATTTTGAATAAAATATTTTGCTCATTTTTCTAAATGTTCTTGTGCATTGGCATCTGTTCTCTTTTCGGTCATATGTGATAGTGTCTGCTGGGCCCTGTAGCTAAGCCTACCACATGGTAGGCTTAGATACAGGGCCCATGTGTGATACTGTCTGCTGAGCCCTGTATCTGATCCTACCACATGCTAGGCTTAGATACGGGGCCCAGCAGACAGTATCACACATGCGGGATACTGTCTGCTGGGCCCTGTATCTAAGCCTACCACATGGTAGGCTTTGATACAAGTCCAATGTTTGATACCTTCTGCTGGGACCTGTATCTAAGCCTACCACAAGGTAGACTTATATACAGGGCATATGTGTGATACTTTCTGCTGGGCCCTGTACCTAAGCCTACAACAAGGTAGGCTTAGAAACAGGGCCCAGCAGACAGTAACACACCATGCGTGATACTGTCTGCTGGGCCCTGTATCTAAGCCTACCACATGGTAGGCTTAGATACATGGCCTCAGCAGCCAAAAAACGTATACTTACCCTCCTCTTCGGCTCCGGGCATGGTGCAGGTCCTGACACCATACAGCGTCATGACGTTGTACTTGGTGCATTTTGCGTCGTGACGTCATGACTCTAAAGTCATCTGGACCAGCGCTGCGCCTGGAGCAAGGAGGGTAAGTATAAAGTTACTTTAGTAACAGGGGCCCATGTAGTATATTACATTGGCCCCAGTTACTATAGTAACTGTAAATAGGTGTGGTGTGGGGGACCATGGGCTCCCTTGGCTTTGGGGCCAGTCGCAATTGCGACAGCTGCGACCCCTATAGCTATGCCACTGTCTCTGGTGGTCTAAGATGAAGAAAAGGGATTGATCTACTTTATAAAATCTATTCATGGGTAAATATCTAACATCCCTGGTGCTTTAGTGGTTAACACTTAACCATTTTTTGTAATTATATTATTATAAAATATTATCATGTTTAGGATAGTGCATGGGTTAGTGGTGGTCCCGGACATAAATGTGTACCTAAAATTTGACGTCATTTAGCCACTTCCCAACATCCACTGTATACATACGGTGGAGATCGGGTGGTGGAGTATGGAGCGGGCTCACGGGCTGAGCCCACTCTATAGAACGAGCATGTTAGCTGCATGCTACAGCTGACACTTCAATGCACTAGCTGATTATCATTAGGGCGGTTCGGGCGGCCGCCTGGGGCCCAAGGTTCCCGGGGGGCCCATGGCCGACCGAACCGCACATGATCGCACGGACCCCCTCATGCCCGGTGGCATTGCTAGCACCGGAGGGGGCCTCAGGACTTAGATACAAATGAATACTATAGGCTGAAGCCGGTCACGTTCGGCTTGCAACCTATAAGGCGCTGGGAAGACTCCCTGCGCAGGCCAGCATGATGAGGTACTGCATCACGCCGGTCTGCGTATGCGTCTAGTCTGGAGGATTCACACGCGTCCAGCTGGAGTGGCCGCCACTGTGTAAAGTAAGTAAACTTTATATATTTTTTTAGTTGGGGACTATCGCTGTGTATATATTCAAGGAGGGGGGGATTGCTCCATTACACTTTATACAAGGGGGAGTGCTGGATGGCCATATATACAAGGGGGAGGGTAGCGCTGTTTGGGCCTGTATACAAAGGGGGGGAGTGCTCTGTGACACTATATACAAGGGGGGTAGTGCTGTGTGGCACTATATACAAAGGGGGGGGGGAGCGCTGAGTACACCATATACAAGGGGGGAGTGCTATGTGGCCCTATATGCAAGCGGGAGCGCTGTGTCGCCCTATATACAAAGGGGAGCGCTGTGTGACACTATATACAAAGGGGGGTGCGCTGTATGACATTATATACAAAGGGGGAGGGCTGTGCAGCACTATATACAAGGGGTCTGTATGGCACTATCTATAGGGAGCTGTGTGTAACGCTCTCTACGGGGGGGAATGTGTGATATCTACAGGGGGCTGTGTGTGGCGCTATCTATGGGGGTGTGTAATATCTACAGGGGCTGTGTGTGGAACTATGTACAGGGGGCTGTGTGTGGCACTATGAACAGGGGGCTGTGTGTATGTGATGTTTTACAGTGTGTGGTATTATTATATTCAGGCGCACAGTGTTTGGTGCTATTATATTTAGGGGCACAGTATGTAGCACCATAATAACTTTATTTTCGTTTATAGGTGTGGAAATGTTGGAAAAGTGAGGAGCCGAAGACATCTGAGTGGCAAATTCTGCAGAAACGAGCCAAGGCCGGGAGAAGTCGTCATGAGCTCTGGACCGGATGGAGAAGAAAAGAGGAAAAAAAACTACTAGAATCTGAGACGTCGTCACCTGTGAGTCACTAGATTTATAGAGAATCTTTCACCTCTCCTGACATGTTTATTATAGGAAATCTTTGTATTTCACAAAAAGGTCTTTCTGTAGTCCAGGACTGATAGACAATTCCCCTTGTCAGGAAGATGTGTCCCAGCACAGTGGGATATTGTCAGTATGTAGGGACACAGCACTGTGACAGGGGGAATTGTAACACCCATTTGTTAATGCTTGCCCAAAAAGGTAGTGTTAAAAATAGTTATGGCACGGCAGGGCGGCGGTGCGGAAGGGGGGGCCCAAGTTTGGTTAACAGCCCAGGGCCCATGGTCTACTTAATCCGCCACTGCTTCAGTGTAATGGGCGGACCCCTTAGATGCTGCGGTCATCAGCAATTGCAGTATCTAAGCCATTAGAAACAAATGGGCGGCCCTCCTCTGACGTTCCATCCCCCCACCACGCGATTGCGAAGCGCTGATGGTTGCCATGGCAGCCTGGAAGCCTAATGAATGCCCCCATGTCTGCCATCTTTGTATTCATATTAAGCCCTGCCGAATTTATGGTTCATAATGATGAGTTCACAATGCAGGGCTTAAAAGGAGCCTTTCATAATCATGATATACTGCAATACATTAGGCTAAGTTCACACGGGCTATTTTCAGCCGTATTTTGGGGCGTAAACGGGCCGAAAAACGGCTAAAAAATCAGAAGCAGAACGCCAACAAACATCTGCCTGTTGTAACCGTAGTAAAACATAAAAAATACTATATCAATTTTGCCATAATCGTATTGACATGCAGAATAAAGTTAACATGTCGTTTTTATTGCACGGTGAACTCAGTTTAAACGAAACCCAACTACAACTTGTCCCACAAAAAACAAACACTCATAAGGCTATATTGACGGAAAAATAAAAAAGTTATGGCTTTTTATAAAAATGGCTGAGGAGGGAAGGGGTTAATAAATAGGTCTAGAACACGCTGTGATTTCAGGCATAAATCGGGGGGGTTTACGCACCAAAATACGCCTGAAAACACAGAGTGTGAACATACCCTGAGGATATGTTCACACGCTTAACAAAAAAAGGCTGTAAAATACGGAGCTGTTTTCAAGGGAAAATAGCCTCTGATTTTCAGGCGTTTTTTAAACAACTTGCGTTTTTTACGGCAGTTTTATTGTAAGGGTATGATCACACGGCTTATTTTCGGCCGTTTTTCGGGACATAAACGCCCTGAAAAATGTTTGAAAATACGGGGGCTGAATGCCTATAAACATCTGCCCGTTTTTAAAAACGCCCCGTAAAAAAATGCCCCGTAAAAAAGAAGTGCATGTCACTTCTTGAGAAGATTTTGCAGCTGTTTTTCATTGACTCAATAGAAAATCAGCTCCAAAAATGGCTGTAAAATATGCCGCAAAAACCGCAAGTTTTTAAAAAACGGCTGAAAATCAGGGGCTGTTTTAGTTTGAAAACAGCTCCGCATTTTACGACCATTTTTTGTTAAGCATGTGAACGTAGCCTTATAGTGTAACATGATAAAATTCTCTCTCCCTGCAGCTGCCACTAGGGGAGCCTACTGTATAGGAAATCAATAAAAAAAAGTAATGTGCAGTGTGGGCAGAAAGAATTTCTGGTTCTCACACAGTGTAAAAACGGCGGAATTTCCACAATCGAATTTCGTGCAAAGAATTCTGCGGCATTTACAGTAGCAGCAAAGTGGATGAGATTTTCCAAATTTTAGGCCCACACTGAGGAAATAAATCACAGAAAATTGTCCTGCGGTGTGATTTTCATATACACAGCATGTCAATTTATGCTACATATTCTGTGCCGAGATTCTGCGTTTTTGGCCCATAGACTTCTATAGGGAGCGTAAACTCCACACTAAACATCGCATGTTGAGTTGTGTTGCGGTTTGTACAGCGATTCTGCAAAAGAATCACAGTAAAATATGCAGAAAATCCGCAGGTGCACATAAAGTTTGCTATAATCAATGCTACACACTAAATCCAGTGATAAAACCGCTGCCGGTTTCCGCAGCAATATGGGTCACAAAAACGCAATATTTGCTGACGATTTCTGTGACTGATTTACATGCGTTTTTTTTAGATTCCACTGCAGATTTCCTGCATGCTGCAATGTCTATAGAATCACTTACTAACTAGTTTAAAAAGTAAAGAGTAACAAGTTTATTTTAAAGGAAAGGTGTCATGATTTTTTTTTAAATTTATTAATTTGTTTTTGTTTAATAAAATATTATATTTACTTTATTAATTTTTTCACACACAACGTTTTTTTTTATTAACACTTTTTTACACTACTGGGGGCTGTCATGTTTTCTTTCATCTCTGTATGTGTCTCTTAACGATGGAACACAGATGGAATACGACAGCTACAGTGCATAGGACATAATGAACGGGAGCCGTTCGTTACATCCTCTGCCGCTGCCGTTTAGCTCTGTACTGTGCATGCGCAGTTCAGAGCGACCCAGCATGGAAGCTGGTTTGTAGGGTGAAAGTCGGCGCCATTTTGGAGGTAAGGTGTGTGTGTATGTGTGTGTGATACACAGAAAAAAAGGGGAAATAGATATAATAAAAAAAAACACAAAAACAGGCCATACTTACTAAATGGGCAGGTAAGTAAGTATGGCCTGTTTTAGTAAGTATGGCCTGTTTTTGTGTTTTTTTGAGTATATCTATGTCCCCCTTTTTTCTGTGTATTGCTTTTATATAGGGAAAGAAAAGTTCTAGCATAGGGAGTCGCAAGACGGTGAGGACCCTTGACATGGGTTGCGAGCTTGCGTATTTTGACCAAAATAACAACTAATACCTCATGTTTATCATGGATACTTTTACTGTATACACTTTTTTCCGGATGCAGCCAGGTATTATAATGTTGGGAGAGCATGGTGTTCCAGTGTCTGGTGTGGCGTGCAGGGCAGCCCGCCTGATCTAATAGTATGGGCGTGAATAATAGGCTGTGATCTGGCAAGATACGCTACGCCTTGCGACTGGCACATTATTTGAAGCTTTGGTTGTGTGCAGTGATAAGACTGAGCAGCCCTTCCCCTCAAGAGTAGTGGGAGTCGATATTACTATTTAATGCACCTGAGCCCTCACTCTCTGTAGCATTTTTAACTTGTCTGCGTCCTGTTGGGAACTGGTGTATACCTGCCCATTTTGTAAATATGGCCTGTTTTTGTATGTGTGTGTGTGCGCGTGGGGGTTTGTGTGTGGGGGGGGGGGTTGTGTATGGAGCGGTTGCATGTTTGTGGGGGTTTGTGTGTGGGGGGGGTGGTGTGTGTGTGTGGGGGGGGGCGCTCGACAGAGCAGCTGTGCTCGCCGCGCTTCCTTCAAAACAGCTGATTGGTGGCTATGAAGGATCAAGTATTATTGGAAAAGGGGGAGAAAGATGTGTTGTACCAAAAAATAAAAAAACTTTATTATAGGCACCGCTGATCCTTCATAGCACGTCGTTTTTTAAAAATAAATAAATTAAAAAGTGTCATGGGGTCCCCCCATTTTCATAACCAGCTAGCTACAACACACCAGCAGCCTAGCATTACAAGGGTGGGAAGGGCCATGGTTTTTGGCTCTTCCCAGCCTCATAATAGCAGCCTGCAGCCGCCCCAGTACCCGACCGTCACTACAGATGGTCAGGTACTGGATCGTACCCGACTCTTCTCGATACCCCTGATGGTAGTGGGTAGCGGGGTAATAATGGGGGTTAGTGCTAGCCTTTTTACTGGCTAACACTAACCCCAACCTTAGTAATGGACGCAGTCAAACAGACAACTGCCATTACTTAGGCACTAATAAAGTATTAAAAAAAACACAGACATAAGAAAATATTTTTATTTAAATAAAAATTCCCCCACACAATCCTCGTTAACCAATTTATTTAAAAAAAACAACTCAGATCATCGCAGTAGTCCATCAAATCTACGACATAGTCCAATAGGTCCAGCGGAACCTGCAAAAAAATAAAATAAAGTTAGGCCTCAAGCGCACTTCAGTGAAATGATTCAGTGTGCTATCCGTTTTTTTTAACGGATAGCACAGTGACCCATTCATTTCTATGGGACCATTCACACTTCCATTTTTTCTTTGCAGGGTTTTTTTGCGCTTTTTGCGTGTGCTTTTTGCACGTTTTTTGGCGCGTAATTAGGACTCCCATTGACTATGGGAACATCTGGCGCATTTTACATGTAAAATAATTGACTCGGCACTTCGTTATTTACACAACGCGTGTATTAACAAAATGCGTTGTATGTACTAACAGTGCGCTTTCCCATTTAAGTAAATGAAAAGCATAATCAAGCGTGTTTTGATGTGGTTTTCGGCATGTAAAATGCTAAAAAAAAAACGTGGCAAATACACGCCGTGCGAACCTGTCAACTGAAAAGTTATTCACCGTAGGGTCCCTCGTGACTTCCATGATTCTCAGCCTTTTACCAGCTGCCATTGTAAAAGCACTCCCAAATGGGAGCTGGACAATGCTTAGTAATTTGAAGACACCTTTTTCTGGCTTGTATCCAAAAATAGGGAGGGGGTGAGTCTCCCTCCCACATTTACAGCAGCTGTAAGTCAGGCTGCTTTGCCTGATTCACCTTGCTGTAACTCTGGGAAGTGCTCCCTCTGGTGGCCAACATAGGAAACATAAATTATTATTTAATTTTTAATACTTTCCACTTTGTGGAAGAAAAAGAAAAATACAGCTAAAAAACTATTAGAAAAATAAGTAACTTAGATAATTTTTTTAAACATTTCGACACATTCCCTTTAACCCAATGTTGGGCCTCATAAAAAAGGCAATTTAGACTTGTACAATTGTTTGTATCGGCAAAACTTCATATTGCAGGTTAACATTTGCTCCACTATTAGTAGCAATAACTGAACCCAAGCACCAAGCCTATAATTTATTCACCCTTTCAATTCCCTGTTGAGCTATTAAGCGCAATCGTTTTTGAGAAATCAATTTAATTCAGATGCATTAGTAGGTTCTTGTTCTTCAACTGTTTACTTCTTGCCGATCCCCAGAGTACATGAAGTTATATGGAATATATTAGTCTGGAAAGGTTAAAAACTAATTTAGAAAACTCTGGTGAGTACCATCATCTCTAAAAGACTGGAAACAGTGGTGAAAAGTTCTGCGAGGACACGGTGAAAACTCATCCAAGAAGTCAAAAAGGATCCCGGACAAAATGTATGAACTGCAGGCTACTCTAGCTGGAGCTAAGGCGTCCATGACAGCACAATAAGAGAGACGGCAAAAATGGGATTAAGACTAGCAAGAATAAGTAAAAAATGCATGAAATGGTGCATATTTTCCGCAGCGGCATGTCTTCTAGTTGATGCGTAAATGCTGCGTACATTTTCTGCAGCAAATCTTTTACTTGTGGACAAGCCCTTTGACTCGAGTTTGGTTCAATTATTGCTGCTAAAGGTTGTGCAACTGGTTAAAGGGTATTTAAAGGGGCAGTTTATCTCATGGGTGATATATGGATGTTGGATAGCTTTATTCCTTAAATGAGTTGTCAGTTTAAGATAAGTTTAGTAGCAGCGGTAGTTATTTAAAGAGATCCGGTACCAACTGATTAATAGTAGATGAGGCAAATGCGGGCTGTAGCTAGCTCATCCATGCCAATGTCACTGATATAATCACATGGTCACCTTGTCCATGACCTCAGGCTGGGCACTATAAGACACCTTGCATCTCATCTATCCTTGTATCATATTATCCATGAATGGTCATTTCCTTTCAATTCTTGTAATTTGGTATATTTAAATGGGTTTTCCCTGGTCAAAAATAAAATAATCTGCTCAAAAACCTTCATCTATACAATAAAAAAGGTTAAATTATTATCTTTTTGATCTTTTCTCGAGGATCTGATGCAACAGACATGCGCCGTTTGTTTACATACGCCATTTCTGGGCCAGAAGCCCCATAGACTACTTATTCCTTAGTGCCTTGCACTGGCATCTCAGCCAGCTCTGTATCCGATCCATAAATTCACTTAATGGGCAAAACAGCACATGCTCAGTAGAAGGAGCAGCTACTATGGCCCAGTGTACGCAACGTAAGGGATTTAGACACTGATTCTTCCAGAAGGGATGCCGGTAGGAACGAATGGGACATCAGTGGAAGAAAGGAACTTTGTAGGCGGCATCATGTGACCCGCAGGCAGAACTAGAAATTGGAACACTTTCAAAAGCACAAGTATATTATAAACTTGCTTTCTTTTACTAGTTTTATTAATAGATGGTTGTATTTTGGACTCGGAAAACCTCTTAAGCCCTGTTCACACAGAGTATTTTGACAAGCTTTTTGGAGCGGAAACCGCTCCACAAAACTCGTCAAAAACCGGCCGAAAATACCTCCCATTGATTTCAATGGGAAGCGGGGTTGGTTTTCTCCCGCGAGGTGTAAAACCGCCTCGCGAGAGAGAGAAGGGACATGCCATATCTTCGCACGTTTACGCCTCTGACCTCCCATTGACATCAATATGAGGCAGAGAAAGCGTATTTCAGTGAGTTTTTTGCCCGTAGCACTCAATGGCCACGGGCGAAAAATGCGACGAAAATCGCATCAAACGACGTGCAGGAAGGACAAAATCTGCCTCAAAATCCCAAACAGAATTTTGAGGCACAATTTTCCTCCTGCAAAAAATTCTGTGTGAACGAAGAGTACTTAGAACTGTATTATGTGTTTACGCAGACTCAATGTCAAATATTACGTTGTGTAAATAACACATAACCGTACAGTCTGACAAATATGCAATAATAGATGCAAGGAAGCATATATACCATAGATATATATATATATATATATATATATATATATATATATATATATGTATAGCACACAAGAAAATGGCGACAGTACACTACGAACACTAATGACTCCTAAGCAGCCAAATATAAATAAATATGCATCACTGCTAGATCTGCTTACAATAGGGAGGTTCTTAGTGCACATTTTGATCAAATTGTGTGAGCCCACCTACCATAATATATATATATATCTATCTATAGCCAAAAAATAAAATCGAGATTTTTTTCAACCCCGTGAGCAATTTTCGATTTGAATCTCAATTTTCTTATTACTATTAAATAAACTGAAAAAAATACCAAGAGATAATTTAAAGAAGAACTCCCATGAAATTTTTTATTGCTTTGCCCGTTTGAAATGGGCACCTTGTACACGTATATGATATTTATTTCCTCACTGAGCATCTAGCTTTCAATACATAGGCTCCGTTTGGCTCCCCCATGTGGTCACGTGATCTTTAAATTGATTCGCTGATTCACACAGCGTCTTATGTGTGGACCGGAAGCCGGTTTCTCTATGTAAGGCCTCATTTACACAAGCGTAATATACGCGCGTGCTTTTCACGCGTGTCGTACGCACCTAAATTAGTCTATGGGGCAGTGTAGACGATGCGTGAATTTTGCGCAGCACGAGTGCGTTGCGTAAAACTCACGACATGTTCTATAATCGTGCGTTTTTCGCGCATCACGCACCCATTGAAGTCAATGGGTGCGTGAAAACCACGCATGCCGCACAGAAGCACTTCCGTGCGAACTGCGTGATTCGCGCAAGAGCTGTCAAAAGGATGAATGTAAACAGAAAAGCACCACGTGCTTTTCTGTTTACAAACATCCAAACGGAGTGTCAAATTAGAGATAGGCGCACCGAACTTCACCGGGTTCGGCCGAACTCGTTTTGACCGAACCCGGCAAAAAATGTTCGGGTACGCGATGGCAGGAGACAGTCACTGTCCACGGTGCTGAAAGAGTTATACTGGTTCAGCACCATGGACAGTGACTTCCGATCACAATATACATATACGTGTAAAAAAAAAAGAAGTTCTGACTTACCGAGAACTCCCGGCTTCTTCCTCCAGTCTGACCTCCCGGGATGACAATTCAGTCCAAGTGACAGCTGCAGCCAATCACAGGCCAAGCACAGCCTGCAGCCAATCACAGGCTGCAGCGGTCTCATGGACTGCCGCGTCATCCTGGGAGGTGGGGCCGGATGACAAGAGAGGGACGCGTCACCAAGGCAACGGCCGGGAGACCGGACTGGAGGAAGCAGGAAGTTCATGGTAAGTATGAAAGTCTTTTTTTGATTCACAGGTTACTCGATATGGTGATCGGAACTCACTGTCGAGGGTGCTGAAAGAGTTACTGCCGATCAGTTAGCTCTTTCAGCACCTTGGACAGTGACGGGCGTCGACTAGCCTCATCTCTATGATGGCGGCTGCGCGAAAATCACGCAGCCGCGCATCATACACGGATGACACACGGAGCTGTCAAATGCCTTTTGCGCGCGCAAAACGCAGCGTTTTTTGCGCGTGCAAAACGCACACGCTCGTGTAAATCAGGCCTAAGTCTATGTATTGAAAGATAGACACTTGGAGAGGAAATAAATAAAATATACGTGTACAAGTTTCACCATTACCAACGGGCAGAGCAATAAAAACTTTCAAGGGAGTACTTCATTCATAAATTATTTTCTTTATGTAAAT